>NC_080605.1:4174970-4477811 GCF_027887145.1 Ammospiza caudacuta
AATCTTCTGTTCTTCACAACCTAGCCCTTACATTAATAAAAACAAAATCCAGTCATAATAAGTTTACATCATATATCAGAATGTTTTGACATCCTTAATGACTGGGAGTTAAGAAGTTGGCTTAACTCTGTGTGCTAGTGTGTGCTTGTTTGAGTGTAGGAGTGAAGGTTAGTGGTTTTCTGAAAGCCTTAAATAACAGAGATAATGGAGATGAACATTGTGCATTTTTGCCATAACTGGTGTCTGGAATCCTCTTGCCTAATTTAAAGGGCCAGTTATGTGACTGCGAGTAGTGGAGAAAATATCAGTTTTCAATACCCATTTTCAATATCCATTTTCAATATCCATTATTAATATCCATTAGCCTCAGAGCTGAGCTGTAGTGGGCAGGATATGAGGCAGTGACACTCAAAGCTGGGCCAGGCTTTTCTACCTCACTCAAAGCAGTCACTGGGACAGGCAATGGCACTGGTGGTTGTGCATTCCCAATATTCTACAGTGCTGACAGTTATGCTCAACAAGAAACAGTTTAGTTACTCAAAAGTTTGTCATTCATCATTTGGAGAAAAAGCTCCACAGCAAAGGACGTCCATCACAAACTCCAACATAACGTGACAATTAACTGAGTAATAACGTTGGCTTCACAAAACAGATGTAAGCGATAAAATGTTTGCAAATCCTGACACTCTAACTGGAGGAGGAATTGTTCTGGTTTGTACCACAAAGGTACACCAGCAAGCATCCCCTATCTACAGCTGGACACCAAAAGTCACAGCAGCAAGCAAGAGCGTCTGCTTTCTTTACTCTGCTCTTCTAATTTAAATATGTGGTGCTCTGAAATTTGCATGATCACTGAGACAAAATTCACCTCATTATGTGTCCAGCTTTCTTGAAAACCATAAATATGGGAGACATCCAACAGCAGCTAAACAAACCCACATGAGTTATTTAGCTAATTACAGAGTGTGAATAGTGAATTCTAAAGTAATAATCACAGCAGATAGTTCTCAAGGTTGAAACACATTTGAATACCTTATTCATTAATTCCAAATAAATAATTCCAAAAAGTGCTCAAGCTTTATAGATAACAGAAAAAGTGCTCTAATTAGCTCACTAAACTGCTGCAATTGCATCCACTAGGTTTTAAAGGGCCAATCTTCATGGCTACACTTTTCAAGAGGACTATTACAGCATTACTGAGTATTTTCCAGTGACTTGGGATGTGTTTCCAAACTGACTACTGTCACAAGTTGGATCACTTCAAGATGTGGATAGCACTGATGGCTCTTTTTATTTTCTCATCATAGATAGCTCAAGTTTACATAAATAATGTAATTTATGCACACATCTGTGCCAATATACTACCACACTGCTATATTCAAGTCCCCAGTTGAGAAACTTGCTTACTTTTACCTACTTACTGAAGTGTTTATTTATTCCTCATTAATTGGATCAAAATTTGTTGCTAGATAACATGGAGAATTTATGGTCTTTGGTTTTACTTGTTTACTAACATCAGCCTATTGTGAAACAAACATGAAAAATGTTCAAAGGCTTGAAAAGTTCTTTCCCTTTCCTTGGAACTGTCATGTCCTGGTCAATTTAAATATGTGGTAAATTGATTTTTTTCCATATTAAATTCTCCATGTTCCTTTGTATTAAAATAACTAACACAGACAAATGATTCCATATGCTGTGCACTCAGTGGTTTATGCCTTCTGTGCAGAGAGAAGAATTTCAGGGCTACTCTTCTCAGTTCCACTTTTCTCCAGCCTTAAGCACCCAAAATCCCAAAGTTATAAAACTCATCAAGTAATCCAGACACACACCAAAAAAACCCACCCCAGTGGTTTGGTTTTCTTTCCATTTTCTTTCTAGTGTCTGAATGTTTCTGTTGAAGGAATGGTGGATTTTCAAAGCTGTCTGTTTGACAATTACAGCTTGTGTGAGAGAGACAGGAAACAGGGGAAGGAAAAGGAGCAATGAGGGAGAAGGAGAAGAGAGAGAAAGCCATGGGACTGCTGCCTCAGCAGGTACTGCTGGCCCAGGAGGGTACCAAGGCCAGAGATAAGAGCCTGGCCAGCACCCAGCAGTGCCCCACACACCCAGACAGCAAGGTCAGCTCCTGCCTGCCCGTGTTTTGGGGATGTGTGGCTGCACAAGCACAGACCCGGGCCAGTGATCCCCCAGGAGAGCCCATAGGCAGATGTTCTGCACAACTGCCTGCACATTTCCCCTCTGTGGACCCATAAAACACCCAGGGCTGTCTCCCTCCTTTCTCTTGTGCTCCTCTCTAAGGCATTGACTTGTTCCAACAAACAGGAATTGTTCAGTGCTGTGTCAGCCCAGGCTGGGTGCTGCAGTGAGCAGGAGAGCAGCACTGCAGGCAGGGCTGGGAAGGGCAGCAGGGAGGGGTCCAGGGCACAGGCATGTCCTGGAGCTGGGCTCCACGAGCTGCTCCAATCTTCCTCCTCTGGAAGGGATTGCTGGGGCTGCTCCATGCACAGCTCACCCTGTGCCTGGGACACCAACCAGGGCTGGCAGCACTCTACAGGAGCTTGCAAACACACCTGCACACTGTGGTGAGGAGTGTTTGCTGCCCTGCTTTCCCACAGAGCCACATTTGCTGCAGTGGAGAAACTGAAATGGGATCCTCTTAATATTCCTTAATAGGGGAAAGGCAGAAGAGTGGGCGAAGAGAGCAAACAATGTGCAACAGTGTTTAAATTGTAGTAAAATACATTAACAATAAATACTCCCCTGTCAAGAATATGTCATGCAATTATATTTACGGCACTGAACAGAGCTAACCAATGTTTTGAGAGGGTGGTTTTGCACTCCCAAGATGACTCTCCTTCAGGGACAGCATATGTGAATAATCATTTAGACATGGGATATCAGCTGTGAAAAAAGCGGCTCCAGCACAGTGTGCCAGATTTGATGGCTAGAAAGTTAGCTCCCTCTCCTGGATTAGACCAGAAAATTAAAGTACATTGCACTGATCTAAACCAGTACTTAGGCATTTCTCAGCATTGTTGTTCTTTTTCCCCCAGTCCTAGAACCTCAGTCAAGGGAAATCTTGCTGCCTGAAGTTCTGGGGTTTGCTGAGAGAAGCAGCACATCACCTAAGGAACAATGACAACAACCTCGCTGCCAAACTTACTGCAACCCAGTCAAAATGCCATACAAATATATGCAAAAATGCACAACACACATCTGCACACATCTGGAGAGCCCAAGCAATGTGACTTACTGTCATAAAGTGCCACAGACCATAAAAATGTCATTGCAAACCAGACCTCTCTGTGGCTTTGTCACTGTCCCTCAGCCTGCTGCCAGCAGGACCATTGCTGTGAATAGAAATTTGGCCAATGCCAACAGAGGGAACCAAGGACAGCAGGAATTCCTGCATGAGCTGAGAATTTGAGAAATAAGGCTGAGGTGAAGACAGAGAGCAGATCATAAAAAGAAATTTTACTGAAGTTTTGGATATTTTTCTAAGTGTCTTGCAAATAGGCTGAAATATTGCACAGTTTCCACAGTTTCCAGACCACACAGGAACTCAAAGTCCTTTTATTAGAGAATTGCATCTTCAGTTTTCAGATCACCAAAGTTTGGAAAGCTAAGATGCAACTAGGAAAAGAATGAAAGCCCGCTCACCACTTGGGATTTGATCAAATTCAGATAAAATCAACGGCAAAGAAGCTCCCTTTAAAGATAGGGTTTACAACAGCTATATGAAACTGCACAAACAAAAGCTTAAATAGGGCTTTTCCTGCCTAACTGTAGACTTTAACTGCTAAATACAATTCTTTATGATTATATAGGATCTTTCATCCAAAAACCTGACATTTCTTCACATTTTGAACACTACCCTTCTGAGATAATCAGGCACTACTTAAAAATAAGAAAACAAGGCAGAAAACCTAAAAAGTGACATGAAATGCACACATGGCAGCTGATTTGTCCAAAAAGAAAACCATTATGATTAAAGCCCAGACTGCTCAACTGCTCTATCTCTGCTTTTACTACAAAAAGAGTAATTCTAAAAGGGAGACTTTTACAAAAATAGTGATGAGAGAGAGACACATCCATGGGCAATGCAACCTCCTGGAATTTGGAGGTTTGCTCTTCCTGCTGGAGCTGCCTTCCAGCCCAGACACTCCAGCTGGGGGTCTGGAGGATTTTAGGAGCAATTTTGTCAAGGAGTTTTTGAGCAGCATGGGAATCTATGCCACAATAGGAGAGGTTTTTCACTACTCACTAGCTGTATCTCACCAGCTGGGTAAGAAAAACAATCCTGTTATCCAAAATGAAAAGGTTTGGATTTGATACTGCTGTGATAAGTGCCTGATCATAGATACACACAGAGCTGGCTGCAGGGGTGCTGGTCCTGTAGTTACTCTATTTCTATTGCTTAAGTAGGATGAACTCCCTAAAAAAATTGCAAATTTCTCTGTTGCTGAGTTGGAGCCTCCTGAGCATCTCTCTCACAAAGCTACTATTCAGTTGGAAATTTTGGGGCCAGTTTGGATAAACTCCATTTCTCTGAGGTTTCAGTGTTTGTGGGTCCCTCACTGAGAGCCTTTCCCAGCTGGGTGAGGTACAAATAGGATGGGCAGTGCCATGGACAATGCCTGCACTGCCCTGCTCTACAGACCTGTCTGTTTGGGTGACCTTCATAAGAGTCAAAATGTATGCAAGCAGTTTTAATAATGGCAATTTAAAAAGAAAAAAAAAAAAAAGCTTATTCTACACGAAGCCCACAATACACAAAACCATAAAATTTTATTAATTATACATTTCAGCATATTTTTTTCAGGATACCATACTGAAAGACCCTCATAAAACATTCTACCCTAATACCACATAAATTAGCAGCTGGATTAGGGCTAGTTGGCCAATATTAGAGTTTGATGAGATTATAAAAAACTCTCTTTGAAATAGCACAACAGCACCTACAGAACAGCCAGTTTACCCAGGAGAAGGTGCAGAATTTTCTGACTCCTGAAAACATCAATAACTGTTGATTTTCACTCCTGGGGTCTGGATGAAGTTTGTCTGTGGCCAGAGACCAAGTGACGGACAAGAATTCCCCAACTTCCAACTCAAATTGTACAGGATTGTTAGCTTGGATAAACCTGGAGGAGAAGGGGCAGTGAGGCCAGTGACAGCTCTGTTCATTGGGAGGAATTCAGCCAAGAAAGAAAGAAAGAAGATTGCCCCATGATGAAGCACAGAGATACAGAAAAACACACGCTGCAAACATTCAAAGGGTCCTGCAAATAACATTTTGCATTTAAAATCTTGATTAATATCTGTGACACGTATGTATCTTCCCAAAGAGATATGAATTTCCAGGCAGAAAAAGGACTCAAGTTGTGCTGGAGCGTTTTCCCAGCTCTCTGCACAGCTGGGATCTGTAAAGGAATCTCAGGAGCAGAGCTTGGAGCACTGAACCTCTCTGAGGACTCCAGCCAATGACATCATTTCTATATCAGCATGAATCTAAGTTGCCAGAAGATATGCTGGATCCTCCAAATTCTACAGAAGTCCTGGAAAAATGCAATATTCTCAAATCTTCATTTTGCTAAAGCTGTATCTTAAATTTGGCCTTATTTATGCCACAATATTGTACAAAGTTTTAAACACAAATAGTGTTTTAAACATAAGCTTTGTACAAGAATTTAAACACAAAGAATGTGCGCTGAGTGAACAGTAGTAACTAACAATACAACTGCTCTCTTATTCTGAGTGTTTGGTATAACAGTATATAAACTTGTATAATATTGCAGGGTTGTAATATTACACATCTTGTCGATTTTCTGTAATTCCTATTCATATGAACAAAAAAAAAATTCTGAATTAAATACTGCAAGTTACTGAAGACTTTTATTCTGTGCTGTATAATCTGATTCATGTTTACCCTCAAATGCCTACAAAAAGAGTAGCAGCTTTACAAAATCTCAATTTCCTGCAGTGACTGTTAAACCCTTTTTAGGCAGCTTGAAATAAATGCAAAGTGTTTCTTTTATTTGTGCACTCATGAAATGTGTATTTTAATGTTTGGCTTTTGAAATTACGCTAAAATAAATTTTTTTAAAACTTTTAAAAAGATGTTTGCCCTAAACTCCCCAGTAGGTTCACTGCCAGTATTTTTGTTGCTAGTCCCCATGGAAACCAATACAATGGCTTAGAAAGGACTACTTCAGTCCCATCTTCCAGCCTCTGTAGATTTTCATTAATTTCTGAGATGTTCTGATGTTTAGTGAAACAATTCAAATAAGTCTAAAACAGTGCTATTTTAAATAATAACTTTGAATACTGCATGTATATTAGTAAGAACTTGTCAAAAAGTGTCAAGAAATTATTATTTAATTTAAAATTTAAATCAATTATTTTACATAAAGTTACAATAAAATTATTTAAAATTTAAATTAATTTAATCATTCTGGTATTATTGAATTTTCTTGCTTAATTTTTGAGCTCTCCTACTCCCTTTTGCTTCCACATCTCTGCACTCATAATATAACAGGAAAAGAAAACAATAAGAGATGAGAAAGCTCATATTTTTAAAGCCTGACTTTCACATGAATAAATCTTAATTTTTAACTAACTAAAAATAATTAACATCTATCCTTTAAAAAAAAATTAGAGGCATATACACACATGCAAACAAAGACCTAAACTGATAGGTCACAGTTTCTATTTCATTTAATCAGCATCCATGCAGATTGCTAGCACATGCAATGAGGTGCAAGTCAAGCACACACCATGTAAGGTCATTCAAAAACTCACAGCTGTACAAGCAGTGGAGTAGTAAGCTATAAAACCTGATTTTTTTCAGAAAGAGATGAACAAAGACTTGAGATTTTTTTTCTAATTTTCTTGATAATTTGAATAAAATCAGAACACAAAACTTCAGACATTTTTCCCATCCAATTTCATAATACTGAATAAGAGGGAAAAAGATTTCAAACACATGACTTGTATAAAGTAAATGAGTTGGTGTATAAGCTTTTACAATTTAAATGTTTAAAGTCAATTAATCATAAAGTCAATTAATCATGAGGCTCCAACTCAGCAACAGAGAGGTTTGCAATTTTTTAGGGAGTTCATACTATTTAAGCAATAGAACTAGAGTAACCTAAGCTTACTCAGTGTTTACACAGGACCAACACCCCTGCAGCCAGCTCTGTGTGTATCTGTGATCAGGCACTTACCATAGCAGTATCAAATCCAATAAAATCAGAATAAAATCATTTTATTGATAATTTGAATAAAATCAGAACACCCCCCCCCCCAAATTATCTGTTTCAAGAATTTGAGTTCCCAGTAAGGAATGAGAAGTCTAAGAGCTGAGGTTTTTTACAAATGATTACTGCCATGATCTGTGTGTGAAAACAGTCCTGAAAGTCCAGTGAAAAATAAGGAAGCACCAAGCCAAAGTTAGAATATGAATGACAGGCAGCAATCACTTGGAAGCTTTGCACATTGGGCCTGTGGGGATGTGAACCTGTTATTTCTGGATTTTGGAGTGGGAGCAGATTCCCTCAGTGCTGTCCTGCACACTACAGTGTGTTCTGTCACTCTGCTTCCCACATTCCCAGGTTCTGAGAGAGCCAAGTGCACCTGTCCCACTGGGAAAGCACAGAAATGTCTCTCTAGGACATGAAACAGGAAGATGTGGACACTGGATTTTCTAGGGCAAAAAAGAGGGAAGTTTAATTTTGACTTTAACATTTATAGATTTTTAAAAGTGACAGTGGATTGGAGGGTGACGGTGCCACCTCTCCAATGACACTGGACAAAGCAACACTCCACCAAATTTCTCTTCTTCCATGAAAGAATGCAAAACAACAATTGTTTACATAAAGTGTGTGAGAAAGTTTGTTACAAGAATGTAAACATCAGAAGGCTTAGAAAAACTTATAAAAGCAGGGTGAAACATAACAGCCAAAGAAGACTCATTTAAGGGCAGGATTAACATTTGTGCCCATTCTTACACCCCAGAATGGCTGTTGAAAAGTCAAAGAAACGTCCAGTGACTCAATAAACTGCACTATGGTATCAATCCTAGACTCTGAGACCTGGGCAAAGTAACAGCCATTATTCTGAGTTTGTGTTCTGTAACCTAGGGAAGGGGGTGAAATGAATGTGCAAGACATGGGAGCTGACCAAGAGGGTGTCTGTACAAAACAAGAGAGTGTCTGTGGTATTTTTGGGGTCCCCCGTCATGAGAAAGAATGATGAATCTGACTCCATGTTCTTAGAAGGATATATTATATTATATTATATTATATTATATTATATTATATTATATTATATTATATTACATTACATTACATTACATTACATTACTTTACATTATATCTATACTAAAGAATAGAGAAAGGATACTTACAGAAGGCTTAACAAGATAATGAATCTCATGACTCCTTCCAGAGTCCTGATACAGCCTGACTGTGATTGGTCCTTAAGTTAAAACCATTCACATGAAACCAATCAAACAATGACCTGTTGGATAAACAATCTCCAAACACATTCCAAATCAGCAAAACACAGGAGAAGCAAATGGGATAATATTGTTTTCTTTTTTCTTTGAGACTTCTCAGCTTTCCAGGAGAGAAATCCTGGGCAAAGAGGATTTTTCAGAAAATATGACAGTGATAAGTGCCTGTACAAAACAAGAGAGTGTCTGTACATAAAGAGACTCCCTCACCCAGAGGATATTCAAGAGGTACTCGGTCCTGCATGCAGACAATCAGCATTGCTGAAGTAATGCTTCCTCAGGACTGCAGTCAGCCTGGCCATTTCTGGCAAACAGGACACACTCTGCATTTTGTTCCTCATTTTTTCTCACTACTGCACCAGTAATGCCAGAAGCTGAGCAAGTGCTTCAATCAAAATAAATAGTTGTGCCCTGTAGAGTGAACAGGAGTCTCATTTTTATTTCAACAAAGGCAAATCACAATGTAGGTGACTGCTTTTCCTTCCAAACACATTGAAATCTAAGCAGCCGATTGATGCTTCTTAAAAGCTTATACACCATCTCAGTTACTTTATATAAGTCATGTATTTGAAATCTTTTTCCCTTTTATTCAGTATTATGAAATTGGATGGGAAAAATGCCTGAAGTTCCTCTTTAATGGAGGGTATATCTCATACAGAAAGTACTATTTTATTACATCTTGAACTCTCTTTTTGTGACATATCTCCTTAGGTTAAAAGGGCAAGGGTTGGCCAGCAGTTGCTTTTACAAAGGACTCAAGAGCTAACTTACAAAGGCCAAAACGTCCCCCTTTCTGTTCACAGCTGCAGTTTTCAATTTACCTAGCTAACAGGTGATTTCAGGAGAACAGTCACATCCTGCACAGGGTGAGTTTCTGAACTATGAATGGTATCTACACTATTGTTGATATATCCCTTCAGAATTTGTGGTGTGCCAGTAAATGTGGTATTTCTGCCCGAGCATCATTGAATAACACCAGAGTATTTGTATAATGGCAGGAAGGGAAGCTAAAAACTGAAACCTAAGATGAAATTTGAAGAGATAATTATAGTTAGACAATTTGTGTTTTATTACTGGGCTTACATCTGGGAGTGTCCTATTGCACTCTCATATTAATACAATCTTGGCAATCTGAGAACAACTGGGGAAAAAAAAACCCTATCATTCTGTAGAAATGTGAATCAGCACAATTGTGTTTTCTCAACTGGCAAGTGGTTTAAACTTCCTCTTTCATCTCCTATTGTTTTTAGAAAATTGTCTTGTGATTGTTCTTCAGCTACACAAAATCAGCCACTCCCTGGCTAGGCCCAGCATATGCTTTGATTTCATTAGCAATTTGAAACAAAAACCAAGGGACCTAGCAGTAGGATTAGATATGTACCAGGAGATATGATACCATCTCCCTGGCACAAAGGGGCTTTTTCCACTTTGAGCAACGCTGAACTTTGATTAAATGCAGTTAGCCAGGACACAATCTCTTGGCTGAAAGAGCAAGGCTTGTCCTCCATTCCTCCCTTGGCAGCACATCCTCAGTGCAAGACGAGACTGAGCCACCCTTTGCTACTTGCCTGGCAAATTCCATTGCGGTGAACTGGAGATGGTATCTGGGAGTTTGAAATCTCTGAGCAGATCCTGGGCCTCAGGTGTGCCTCACATCTGTGTGCAGTGAACTCAGAGCAGGAGCTCCAAGGCTGAGTGTGACAAGGAGACTCTCACAAGGAGCTCTGCTCACCCTGGTGCAGCTCCCACATGTTGGTCACTGCTACAAGGCTTGTGGTGCACTATTGAAATTGAAACTCCTTCCATTCTCTTTCACTGATAAGTGGAACTAACATAGAGAAAGAGATCAAAATTATAGAAGAAGTCTCTCATGTGGTCTGCGACCAGCACCAGCTTACAGTAACACCCTGCTTGAAGTTTTTTTGCCTTATGACAAGCAAATGCATTCATCTTCGTTTGATGACAGGGAATTGGTGCATTTTCAATTCTTTTCAGTAGTAGATTTGAATATTAGCTAAATACTTTAAACAAAAGAGAGATGGGCATTCAGATAATTTAGCTAGGATTTGTGTCTCTACCATGCCTGCCAAGTCAAGAATGAAGTCCAAGCGACAAATGCTCCTCCTAATGGTCATCAGATCATACCATGATACCAGAAACATCCCAGGAATAAATTCATGAGTGCTAACCAGATCAAGCTCATAAAATTACAATTGTCTCATTTGGGGTCACTAAAATTGTCCAGTTATAGAAGATAATTCATAGGAAGGAGAGGGATAGAGCATTAATTCTGCAAGGGCAGTTCCAAAGGGGAGTATGGTGGAAACAGCAAACAGTGGAGGCAGGAGGGGACCTGTGGGGTAGCACCTGTGCTTGTCTGCATTTTCTCTCTTCCCCCAGCATCTGCTTCTGGCCTTTGACAGAGACAGGGCACAGGGAAGAGGAGATGAGGAAAGAAACTGAGGCAGAATCTTCAGACACAGCTGCAATCACGAACTATCGTGCAAATTACTTCTGTTGGTTTTGTTCTTATTGAATAAAAAACTGTTAACTGGCTATAAATGTATCAAATATATATATATATTACTTCTAAACTGGGGGGGAAAAGCTGAAATTTTAAGCAGAAAAATTTTCCTTGAATAAAGTAAGGGAGAAGTGGTTTCATGGCCATTGACATCAGAGTAGTCAGCTGCATAGAATTCACATTTCATTGTGGAAAAAAGCAGATAAACAATCTCCTTCCATTGTTTGCAGTAATCACAGACTGCTAAATAACTTCATGTCATTATTTTAGTTGTGCAACAAATAAGGGAAATACCAAATGAAGTCTAAAGCTCCTTCTGAGAGTTGTGTTCTTCTATTTAAAAATCTATCCTTTTTAAAACCCATTTAAGGCAAATCTACAGTTTAAATGTGAGGTATGTGAAAAGTGGACAGGCATACTTTGCCAGAAAAAAGTGTATCCCAAGTGCTCCCCATAAAAATGGTGCTCATTTATGAATTTGTTTTAAGAAAAATTTAAGACAATGTTTTTAAGACAAATTACATTTGTTTTAAGACAAATGCCATATAGAGTTGAGGCTGTGTAAAACTTATTAAATCAAATTGTATTCCATTGGCCAGTTAAACTAAAACTTTCAAATATGTAAGGCTGAGAAGCTCTGGACACTTAACACCAAGGGAATAAAGGAAGTCTGTATTATTTGGTAAAATTCTCACCTCAAGCTTGGTAATCTCATTTTAAATAGACTGGTGGTTAGGGTACCTAGACAGCAAAGAAAGTGAAACAAATTTTTAATTTGATTCATTCATTCTTATAGCACATATTATCATATATATCCTATAGTTCTGGTTCTGTTCAAATACAAAAGAAAAAGAATCTCAGCCTACAGGAGCTAATTAATGAAATTAATAGAGAAAGTCTAGCAGACTCAAGCTCTGCTTGCTGACCTTTAACATCCTCAATAAATGCTGTGGGTGGGAGGGTATCACTATAATTTATACATCTATAGCAAGATAATGGTTCTTCTTGCTTTTTACATCTTTGTATTCATCCCTTACTGCTGACACAGATTACAGGAGAATATTTTCAAATAGATCCTTTGTTGGTTTGGGTTTTTTATCAAAACCACATAGTAACATGGATCCAAAAATAGATGTTTTACCCTTGATCTTCTAAGCCTAAATTTAGAACCAATTTTAAAGCAACACTTTAAAGATAATCCAGAAAATGATTGGAAATTCTCATATCATTGTGATGCCAACTGGTGGTAAACATCTCATGGTTCATGAGTGCAGCACCTGAGCACAGTGAAATGCAGAGTGGCTGCTGAGCTGTGTGTTTTCAGTGTGTGTGCAGGCAATGAGCAGGCAGAAGAGAGAACATTTCTTTCAAAGCTACTTAGGTCCCATGTGTTCATCTCTCATCCACTGCAATGTCACAGGATGCCCTGCACACACTGTGGAAGTTCACAAAATTCACAGAATTCACAGAATGACCAGGTTGGAAGAGACCTTCAAGGTCATGGAGTCCAACCCAGCCCCAACAGCTCAACTGAACCCTGGCACCCAGTGCCACATCCAGGCTTTGTTAAACACACCCAGGGATGGGGACTCCACCACCTCCCCAGGCAGAACATTCCAGAACTTTATCACTTTTTCCATGAAAATCTTTTTCCTAATATCCAACCTAAATTTCCCTTGAAGCAGCTTGAGACAGCTTGAGTTCAGACAATACTGTAAAACACCTGAAGCAGAGATAGGTCTGGGCAATCTGAACATTTAGAGTTTAATGGGATAACCCTGTGGTACCTTTGCCTTGTTCTTACTAGTACACTGAAATTGTGTGACTGCACTCCCCAAGAACCACTCTGAGAGGACAAGGGAAGGAATTATATGTCAAGCTGTGTCCTCCCCACAGATTCCATGTCTAAGTAGAACACTGAAGTGCCACTGAGTGCACAATTCCTACACTACCATCACAGAGGCATGCAGACATGATGGTAGCTAAATGCAGAACAGAGCAGTCTTGACAGGAAAATGCTTTTCCCAGCTGAATTTAACTGAGTGGCCTACAGAGCATGTTTCCTATCACTAAAGTCATCCATTTGGTGAGCTCTCAGGTATAATGACACAACCACAAAGAGCTCTGTGTCTCAGTGACTTGGGTCATGGAAGTGGGAACTTCAAAGAAAAGAGTAGAGTCACATTGGAAAGAAGGGATGTAAAGCAACTCAAAAGAGCCCATAAATGGGGAAGAATGTAGCCAGGGAAAGGGAATATACAGAGGAGGAAGAAAGAATTGAGAGACATGATAAAGAAACAAGATGCACCAAGGAGCAGGCTCAGCAGCAGAGGGGAGGAGGGTGACTGAGAAATGCTGCTTTAGTCATCCCGAAACTGTTCGGTGGTCAGCTGGTTTCATCTGGAGAGGATCACCAGGGGCACGGGGGAGCAGAAGCACAAAAGTGCCTGAGGAAGTGGTAGTGTCAACCCCCTATCACCAAAAATTTGGCTGTCAGCACGCTCACCCTGGTTGTGTGGGATCTGCTGCCTTTTCTGGCTGATGATATCTGAACCAACATTTCTGGAAGTGCCTTGCCCTGGAGCGTTCGGGGGTGTACCAAGCAGGGAGGGAGGGATGCAGCAGCCTCTCACATGGAGCTGTTTCACTCTGTAAGAAATACATTCATTCAGCATGTGTGAAAGATGAGGGAGTAAGGACAAAATTACCCCATTACCTGCTTGCTGACAAGATGGATGTTGATGTTGCTGAATAACAGGCATTTAAGAATTTCTGCAAAGTGACAGAGCAACAAAAGGACAGACTGAGGACAATCAAAGGAGCCCAGACTCCATCCCAGTGAGGCAGCTGCATGCTCTCTTAAAAGATGCTGTTTCCCATTAGGCAGAATGGGAAAGAAACTTCTGTAACCCAGAGCAACTTACTTAACTACGGGGTCACTGGATAAAAAAATGCTTACAGAAAAATGGCTTGAAGTGTTTGGAACAAAATGAGAATATCACCTGACAAATGGCAGCAATTCATGTTGGTGAAGAAAAACTGTAATTTAATAATTTCCAGGATTTCTTGTTATTATTACCATCATTATAATTTTTATTGTCTCACTTGGTGAAGAAACCAAAAATTGATTTATTGTGCAGATAAAAAAAAAGAGACAAGAACAGAAACAGTGTTGTTTCAGCTGTGAGATACTGGAAGTTCCTGGAGAATTTGGTTATCAGCAAAGAGCAGCCAAAATCAAAGGCAAGAAAGCTGGAAAAAAAGGAAAAATTAGATAAAAAGAGGAAAAGGTAACCCCACCCTCTTCTTTCTGGCACCACAGGCACACAGAGTCCATGACATTTGATTTCCTCCACTCTGTTATGGGAGTAGGAGGATTCACTTGATTTCTACCACACCTGCTTCTTATCTACCATCTTCCACCTACATTTAAGACTCAGAATTGCCATAATTCAGATTTTCTCTTTTGGCAACATTCCCTTGTCCCTCCGTCATTTCCCTCTGAATGTGCTGGGGTTACCAGGGTTTGCTTTGATCCCTCACCAGATCTGGAGATACCAGCACAAGGACTGTTCAAGCTGTGAGCATGCCCTTAGGTTAAGCAGGTTCTTCAGCACTGCTCAATTATTCCCTCAATTTCTCTCACAAAATAAAACCAAACTCAATGGGCAGATGCAATCATGATTTCAGTCATTCATCTCAGTCTAAGGAAATGTAATAGTAAAACCATTCAGAGACTTTGCAGTGAAATATCACTCAGAAAATACTTCAGTTGTTAACTTTAGGATCTTTACATTTTTCAGTTTCTAATGTGGTTAAAACACCATCAATATTTCTAAACACAGTTCAGTCTTGAGCTGCACTGACTTACAGGAGTTCTGTTGAGTAAGTTTTTTATATACTTTAGTTTACCTGAAATGTGTCCAAACTCTGTTGAGCCAGTCATGACTCTCAGTGTCAAAGTAAGGTTCTCTATCTAATAATCAAGAACATTTCAACTAAGGGACAGATGAACGTGCTGAGGACCAAACCCCACTCAGCCTTATGCACATGAGCAGCCCAAAAGGGCCAGCTGTGTGAGAGTGTGATCTTTACGTCTTTAATACTGTCAAGCTTCTGTGTGTAATTTAAAATTAGTTCTATTTGTGAATATGGCAAATATAGACTATATTACCTGTTGCTTTAAATAATTGCTTGATTCTTTTATACCACCAGCAGAAAATGGGTATTTTTCTAGTTATTTATCCTTAATATGTTTTAATGTCCTCTCTTGAAACATGTCCCAGGGTGGTTTAACAGCACATTGTTGGTGTGATCAGTAGCAAGCACCCAGCTGAGGATTGCTGTGAGCCCTTTGCAGTACCCTATGTTCATGTTCCTTTCATGGTGACCACTTAGGAAACATGACCTTTGTGTTGGGTTTTCAGGATGGCTGAAATGAGCCAAAAGTCATTATGATTCCTTAAATTTAAATTAAAATAAAATGAAGTTAATTATGCATGTTAATAGGATTGCCTATGCAATCCTATGATATCTGCACAGTTTTGCTCATGAATTGCATAATTAACCTGTAGGTGGGTAGGTAGGTGGGTGGGGAGATTAGATAGATAGATTAGATAGATAGATAGATAGATAGATAGATAGATAGATAGATAGATAGATGAAAAGAGGGATTCCTGTGGTACACAGCATTTTGCACAATCACCACACACTAACACAAACACAATCTTAATTTTAAATCTTCTGCACTTGCATGGTGCTTTTCCTCCATAAACACCTTGAAAGCTGTATACAAAGAAACTCAGTGAAAGGTCTAGAATCCTGAGGCAAGAGCTCCCTGTCACAGGAATCATTCTGCAGGTCAGGATAAAAGCCCACTTGCACCAAGACAAGCCTGCCACAGAAGGAAAGGACCACAGGCTAATTGGAATTCCTAGAGGAGCAGACAGGAGCTGTACTTTAACACAGAGAAAGCTGAAACTTCTGCATTTGTCTTACTTGGAAGAATGCAGTATTGAGATATCCTACAAATCTTTCTCATACACAATGACAGACATCTCATTTCGTGCCTCAATTTGGTTTAAGAACACAAAAACTTTAAACTAAATTAGTTGCACACCTTTTTCAGTCTTTGCCATGGCACTTCCACACTGCCCCTTTATGCTAATAGTTTTATTTTCCTGGTCTCTCTTATCCATGCTGTTCTGTCATCTTTTGCTCATTCAAATCCTTCCTCACAAAGACAAGCAACAATAAAAATAATAGGTAAAATATGTGTGGCTCACTATTTACTTATGAATAAGTTCTCTCCCCCTTCCCCAGATGACAAATTGTAAAACAAGTTTTGTTCCTTTTTCATTTTACTGCAATGGGCCAAGTAGTTTGTCATCTTCTAATAAATGTATTTTAGGCTTGGGTAACAGCAAAAATATACATATTTATTTGGTATTCAGAAAACATCAGCTATTAGTCAATTAAATCAAAGTAACTCTAAAGTGCTCAACTTGATAGGAACTCACCCAGTCATTTACAAACCATATTCCTCAGCCTCTCCATTGTAATAACTTGTTTAAAATACCACAATAAATACCACAATAATATAATGGTTCTAATTTTAATACAGGGACATATCATAATCAGAAGACAGGTCCTGCTGGAGCACATCTGTACACTGATGTACCAGTGAATCAGAGCTGTTACACTCTGCTGGCTTCACCTCCTTTCAGGCAGCCAGCAGAAAACTGCCCAGAAGAACTCCAGCTTTCATGTCACAACCATGGCATAATCAGACAATAGCAAAAAAAAGCCCCACATAAATATATAAATAGTTATTGTCATTGCTGTCTCTTCACTCTTGTTTACATTTTAATGAACTCTTCTAGTAATAACAGTTTCCTCCATTTCCAGAAAGCCGGCACTCCATAAATATTGAGTTGTACTCAATCTGCTGATGTACCAATTTTCTATAAACAGAGAAAATCCAAACTTATCACTAGGCCTAGCTGTTGAAAAAGGTTAGTGTAACTAAATAACAAAACAGGAGTGTTGTTTACTTGTTAATGCTCCACTAATGAAAAAAAGCTGTTATGGCTTTGATTAATACAGACCATACAGGACAATTCTGGCATAGCTTTCCTTGAAGAGTGACTATTGATTTCCTTTTCATGCTACACTTGGATACCACATATCTGGAATCCAGCCCAGGTTTCATAACTGCTGCTATCTCCACATTAACAGCCTGTGCAAGATTAGAAATAGCTTTTGAAGATATATGCAAGGGTGAGGCAATCCAAGAATTTTCTCCATTTCCACAGGTTGAGCTTTTCCATCTGTCTGTGTAACAACTTTTAAGGAATTAAAGGTGTTCGTAGGCATGATCAAATTAATCAATTGCAATTAATGGGTTATACCATTGTATAATCTTTTAGCATTGCTTCTTCTCTCTTCTCTTCTCTTCTCTTCTCTTCTCTTCTCTTCTCTTCTCTTCTCTTCTCTTCTCTTCTCTTCTCTTCTCCTCTCCTCTCTTCTCTTCTCTTCTCTTCTCTTCTCTTCTCTTCTCTTCTCTTCTCTTCTCTTCTCTTCTCTTCTCTTCTCTTCTCTTCTCTTCTCTTCTCTTCTCTTCTCTTCCCTTCCCTTCCCTTCCCTTCCCTTCCCTTCCCTTCCCTTCCCTTCCCTTCCCTTCCCTTCCCTTCCCTTCCCTTCCCTTCCCTTCCCTTCCCTTCCCTTCCCTTCCCTTCCCTTCCCTTCCCTTCCCTTCCCTTCCCTTCCCTTCCCTTCCCTTCCCTTCCCTTCCCTTCCCTTCCCTTCCCTTCCCTTCCCTTCCCTTCCCTTCCCTTCCCTTCCCTTCCCTTCCCTTCCCTTCCCTTCTCTTCTCTTCATTTATAATATCTGGTGTAGACATGGTAAGGAATTTTCAGGTCCACAAAAATTCCTGCTTGGAAAAGTATCAAGCAAACTTTGCAGCTCACTACTAGAAAATGTTCTCTAATGCAGTGCAGGAGTGGAATGGAGTGACCTGCAGGCACTGGAGCTCCTTTGGGACAATTTATAGAACTCTCTGTCCAAAAGGAGGAGAAATAAAAACAAAAAAGTCCTTGTCTTTTCTTTGCTTTTTCCCCCATGTAGTAATGATCTTAGAGCATACAGGTTTTCTACTCTCATTATTCAAAGTGTAGAAAAAGAGAGAAAGAGAAGCAAAGGCCCACTCTCAGCTTCCAACAACTCTGGATAAAACAAGTAGCAGTATTTGCCTCATAGACCTGAAAACACCAACCACAGTCTGGATTTGGTTTCTCCCAAAGTTCTTTACATAAATATAAAACATATCAGCTAGTGGGACCATGGACTAGGCTTTTCTTTCCATAATCTAGTTTCCTGAAAAACTGAGAAAACTTGCTGAACTGAGTTACTGAGGTGTTTTCTGGTGTGGAAATCAAAGGTCAGAGGAATGGGCTGTATTTTATTGAAGATGCACCCTGTTAACAATGAATCCAAACTCTATGCACAAAGTAGATTATTATGTTGTTGATGGCCAGTTGCATCCACTTGAAAAATTTAAATTTTTTGGTTCCTGTATTTGCACTGGATATTACAGTAAGCACTACAAACAAATAACAGGATGCTAAGACAGCATATGTTTTAGACAGGCAAGAGCCATGCCATGCATTTTTAATAGTGCTTAGTGATTTACCAAGTCATTAGGGATGTGGTATTAAAGTCTTTACATCAAGGTTGGATATCTTAGCACGTAACTAGAGGATACTGCTTTCCTGCAGGTATTGCTTGATGAAAGCCTTGGCCTTTGCCATACAGGTCAGAGCATTCCTCCCAGCCCAAAGAATGTGCATAATAAGGGCAGTTCTGAAAGGACAGAACAAAGATGGCCAGTGGCAAAAGCAACAATTAATAAATAATAGTTTGCAACACTTGAACGTAGCCCTTCACATGTCCAGTGTGATAACTAATTAATCATAGCAACAACTTTGTACTCTGTGTGCCTTTCATCCAGCACCTCAAAGTGCCTTGCAAATGTTAATTAATACATAAGCTGTACTTTGAGGAATAATATTATGGCACAGGCCCCAGCCAGTGTTAATTTGTTCTTCAATAGCACAGCTTGTGAAATCTGCTTGACTTTCCCAATGAAACATAAAATGTGCAAATCTTCCTGGCACAAATCTGAAGATGTGTTTCTCCATTCAAATATAAGCTATTCCATTGTATTGCTGACAATATGGCATTCTCCACTCCTTCATGTTTTACTCCAGTGTAACCTCACATAACACAGCATGGTTTAAATGTAAGAGAAGATTAACTTTTCACAAGAAAATTGGATAACTGGTATTTTAGTCTGAACATCTGGCCCATTTTTAGCTAAACTGTTTCTTTAAAAAGCTGTTGGGTTTTTTTCCTCAGTGCATTCACATACAACAAGCATTTGACTAACTTTAGCTCAACAGCTGAGATGAAAGCTAATTTCTTTGCTGCAATGACTAGACTTGGGCTGCCCAAAACGTCTGGAGGTCTGCATAGTTTGGAGTTATTCTAATTCCTCTATTTAGCATTGTAACTTTACATGACATTTTGTATACATTCAATCATTTTCTGCTCATACAGTCAATCTTCTGGCTTCAGAGGGGTGTGTGCTTGAATAAGATAGACAGGATTTATCCAACATCCCCTTTAAAAATCATAATAAATTGCTCTTTAAATTCTTTGAGTGTGTTCATACTGTTGCACACATCCTGACCACAGAGCTGCTGAATTTGGGCCTCTATGATAAGAGTTTGAAAAAGCCAGCTAGTTTCCCTCTGTTACACAGATTAAGCAGAAAACAATTAATAGCTGGAAAGTTTTTAGCAAATGTCACAACTTATTTTTTCTGGTCTTAAAAATCTCATAATAGCCTATCCAGAAAACTTTAAATTTACACTAGAAAGCTCTATTTAACCTCTAGAATAATAAAGGAAGGACTCCTTATGTCATTCAGGTTTTGAATCAAAAACATCTTTGCAGAGACATTTGAAATCCACATGCACACATTTAGCTTGGTGGAAGGAAATGCTAAGGAGAAGCAACACCAAACTAATCTAATCACTGACACATTAACATCACAACAAGGGCTCCCTACTCTTCTGCCTTTAAACATTTACCACTTATTTTGGGAACCACTGTCCATCTCCACGCCCTAGAAAAATACTAGCAGTGCAGGACAGAAAGACAACCAGCAGTCCTTACTTTTGAAATGAAAAGTGTGCACAGCAGAGCCAAGTTTCACCTTTTAGGCTGAAGAAGGGAAGAAAGAAAAGGGGGGAAAAGGGTGTGAAAGAGAAAAGCACAAGAGCTATCATTGAACAGGTGTCTGCATAATAACAACATGAGTAGAACTAATAAAGTTAATTTCAGTGAGCCTTGAAGCCAGTTGCAGGCTATTAAGAAAAACAGTGGGTTAGCATTTCTGGGAGCAGGTTTACTAATAGTATTACACAAATAAGAAGTAATTTCTTTGCATCTTGAATGGTCATAATAAGCTAGGGCTTACAGCTTTATTTTATCAATTAAGTGATTAAGACAATCCCAACAGCAACGTAAACTGACACACTTTGTGTCTGACTCTGTGTGTGTGTCTATACATGTGCAGCAAATGCTTCTGAATTATGCAAAACATCTACCTGTGTTACCCTAATTGGTCTAGAACTATGAAAGGAAGATGATGTAAACTGGAAAAAGATGAAAAACCTTTGCCTAATGACCAGTACCATGTTCCAATACATCTGAGGAATTCAAGGGGTACACTTGCTGCTAAGAAAGAGGAAAGAGTTGACAAATCAAACTGTGGCTGGGATCATGAAGCAAGCAGTCTTTTCCTGCTCTTAAATCAAGATAAATTTCAACTTCTCATTCTTTCTCCCATCCAGGGACCTGAGAAGCAATTCCCTAGCTCCCACTTGTCTTAAAAGAGAAGGAGGGCAGGTCTCCTGACACCATTCTCTTTTGGGAGCTCACACATGATTTTTAATAAAAGTAAGACCAATACTTTTAGCTTTGAGATATTAAGAAACTTATGAATGAATGCAACTTTCATCTAAACACATTTGAGTGTGTTGGTACAGCATTTCTGTGAATTCTTAAGGGTACACAAACAGCAGCCTCCTGACTTCAGCAAAATGCTGCCTTTACTTCACAGAATTCAATGTTTCCTTCCATGACTACATAACTCAGATTCTTTTAGACTAAACATAAAGACTCTACTCTCCAAAGCTTAGTATATGTGGCATGGCTGGAGATAGGAGATGTTTCTATTAAAACAACCTATTCTTCCATATATATTTCATTTCACCAGAAACTCTGAAACTTAACAAAGAACCATGATTACATCAGTTTGTGATACACTGCTTTTCTAGCTACAATTTTCTCTTTTAAACCCATATAGATACCCATTGTCAAGGTCAGGGATATTAAAAGTGATTTGTTAGATGTAAAATAATGTTTATTATAGTCTAAAGAGCAAGCCAGCTTGAAGTAATAAATTAGCACCAGATGAAAAACTGCCAGAATTCTCTATTATACATACGTTTCCCTGGAAAGCATCCCAGATTTTTTTTCTTGATAGGCTCTTTTACTAAAGACTCCTTGACTTATGGAGTGTGAGCAAAAGTTATAGCTCATAAAAGGGTCAGTGAGGAGCACTAAGGGGCTCTGAAAACAACAACAACAAACAAAACTCCTGCATAAACTGAGCTGTGGTTACAGCCTAAATAGTACAAACTGATGAACTGCAATAAAATGCTAAGAACAACTTATGGAGTTTACCCACATAATTGCACTGGGTCAGATACTTGTAGCATCATCAGAAATCTGAAATCTGCATGAAGGAAAAAACCTGAATTATTCTCCTCTACCCCACTGTTTTGCTCTGTGTTGTTTTACAGACAAGAGTTATCTCAAAGAAACAGGTAACTTGTTGGATTATGCATTTCATTCTTAACATGAACTGTAGTGATTTGGGAACAACATAACTTGATAGTATGAAAAAGAAAAGCACTATTGATACCAGCAGGAAGGCTGGACTGCAACAGAAGATTGTTTCCTGTGCCAAGGTGCATGTTGCCAGGTATACTGCAAACTGTTATCTGTTTCTATTCTTCAAAGGAAAATAACATATTCCAGTTTTCTAATTTTTTTTTTTTTTTGGTAACTGTGAGAAAAAGAGAAATGGAAATGTCAACCTCTTTCTTGCTCTCTCACGCATGATTATTGATTTCACCACAATATGCTGAGAAAGCAGGGTGGGATCATTGATCACTGGAAGGGAGCATTAACAGCAGGGGCATAAGGAAGTGCTTAAACCCAAGCAGCTGCCTGTGCCTGGGAATGTGGAGAGAGAAAAGGATGACTGGAAGTTTTCATTGCACATCTTGCAAATGCCATGTAGGTCCAGCTCTGTTGGCTAGCTGCATCATCACAAATAAGCCAAAAGATGCCTTCAAAAGCAGTCTGCCAGCAACAAAGCAACAAAGAGACCCCACCAGAATGGTCAGTGCTGAAAATAAAAGTCATGTTGTAAATGTTTACATGATGTAAGCTTGGAGAGCAGAGTCCAATAATTCTATCTGGCTCTTCTCTCTCACTTCCGTTCTTGGCAGCTAGATAACAAGTTCAGCCAAGCAACTTACTTAAAATGTACTGACATGAATCCCCATAGTGTAAATAACATATCTTACCTAGGAAGGGTGATTATGTTCCTTTTATTCTTGAAAATACTATCTTCCCAGCCTTTTCATGAAAATTGCTTGCATTCCTCATAGAGTTTATAGTCTATAATCACAATAGTGACTATTGCTGTTAATAACTAGAAGGACATGAGTGCAAATCTAAGCCATGGAGCTGACAGCCCAGAACAGAGAGGAAGTTTGAATGAGAACATTTCATCTCCAGTCTGTCTCTATGGGAAATGAATTCACAAAGCAATAATAATACCATAAACAGCACTTAACGTGTTAGGGCTGATCCTGTCAACCCAAACTCCTCCAGCACAAAAACTCTTGGCAGATCTCACACATTGCTAAAGCCTCACTGAAACTCTCTAAATGGACCTTGTGTGGGATTTAAAATCACACCACTGCCAAAGGGTGACATTAACCATTGCAGGTCCCACTGAAATCAGTCATCATGCTGGCATAATCAATACATGTGCTATACCAGCAGATCTACACATCACCTCTGCAAGCACTAGTCATCAGATTTTTGTCATCCTCCCTTTTGGGATTTTATCACCAAGGCAGGTAAACCTCATGAGCACAGAAGTAATGAAACAGATTTGGGTCATCTCCTGCAACAGAACAAGTGCTGTTGTTTGCTCTGCAGGGTCAAACCCCTCTTAGTGCCCCTTTGGCAGCTCCAGCCCTGCTCAGGCTGGCTGTGCCTCTGGCAGGGACTGGCCTGGAGGGTGCTGTACCAACTGAGAAGGAAGCCAGCCAAGGCAAGTGCTGTGTTACTGCAGGAGGTACAGACATGCTGAACATGTTGGAACAGCACAGCTCAGCTAGCTGGGATCTGTCCCCTGTCCTCACACTGCTGGCACTGCTGCAGCTTCATTCTCCAGCTGGCTACGTGTGTGTCTTCCACAGCAGACCAGCATTATCCTCCTGAATACAAGAACTTCTTCACTCCAGGATTTCTCTGCTGAGATTTTCTTTTCTCTTAACACATCACAGAAATTTAAGTTTTGTCTCTATCATAATGAATTTTCTGAATATTAATCCCTGGAGCAATTCTTTACCTTTTACTCTTCTACAATCTCCAATGAAAACATCAAAAATAAGAGCATAATGTACAAATCTCCCAGTGAAGAATGCAAAGAACAAATTGGCATATGCAAATACCACATTTGGATAAGATTACCTGCAGGGACAGGTACCATAAAGGTATCTGCATAGACAAGTATACAGACACATGTACTGTAACCAATTCTGTCACACAATGTTTGCACAAGAAATTCAGAGGTATGTCTGCTTTAATTTATTTATTGCAGCTACTATTAAATTACTGAATTTTTAATGTGTGTCTTCCCTCTATTGTTAAACTGCACTTCCAGAGTTTTGCCATGAAAGGAAAATGACTGTTTAAAACTGTGAAAACTGCCTTAATGACACTTAGTTATTATCACCTTTCAATCTAGACAAGACTTAAAAGCTTAAAAATAAAAACAAAGAAAAAACATAAACACTGAGACACACTTTTCAAGTTGAAGGTGAAGAATGCCAAAAAGTAATACTCAACTGCAGCTTCCCTAGGAAACTTAGTTGAAGACAAGTCAGACTGAGTTGGTGTGGATTCTTTTCACTTCATCAAAGGAAAAGCAGCAGTACAGATTGAGATCAACAGGGTGTGTGGTTCAGTAGTGTGGTTCTCAAAGGATCTTTGTCTCACACTGGCCCTCAACTGGAACTTCAATAGCTCCATGCCCTGTTGGAAATCATCATGGACAGAGGAAGATAAAGAGCCCTCAGATGAACCTCCTTGGCAGTCACAGGAGTGATGTGACACGAGCTGCTGAGAAAGAACTGCTCTCTGTCATACTTACCTGCTCCCTTTGTCATACTTACCTGCTCCCTTTGTCATACTTGGCTCCTTATCTGCTCCAGGATACCAACCAGAAAAGTTGTAACTGCAAGACAACGAAGTTGACAGGAAGGAGACATGAGTTTCTGTGTTTGAATGCTAATGTACAAACACCCACAGCTGATCTCTTTCCTCCTGACATGCTCCCAATGGGGATTTGGAGCATACATCACAGAATTCATATAATGTGGGATGTATTTACTTGCTGCCTTAAGGCTTTCCTTAAGGTAACTTGAGAATAAAAGACTTTAAAGCTAACAAACTATACCATGAAAAAACCCAAACATCTCAAATGGGATAACCCATGTCAGCAAAGAGAGCTAACAGCTGACTGTCAAGCACAAGCAATGCATATCATTGAGGATAATATACAGAAGATGCACTTACTAAAACATATCTTCATGCTACATACATAATTTGAACAGTTGGAAGCCTTTCCTAGCAGAACCACAGCAGATAGCCACTGAAACTGCTGCTGGAACACAGCAATAGAGAAAATCAGCTTGGAAATCATCTTCTCACATACTGAGTGTTAAATGTGGCCTTTGCTTCCACTATCAGACAAAACTCTCAGAAAAACACCTTTCAAACTGGCTGCTAAGCCATTACACCTTCCCTTACCATCCCTCAGCAAAAAAGCAACACAGCTCAGGATAAATACATAAGTACTAGTTGTACAATCATATTGCCCATTACTTTTAATAATGTTACCTCCATTATTTGTAATAATGTTTTCATTTTTTTCTGCTGTCTGGCAACCTCTGGCAATTTTCAAAATTAAGTCCTCTCTTCATCCAATGATGGAGAAACTCAAACACTGCAGCACTATAATATTGTTATAATTTCACTGCATCTGAAATGAATTCACCTAAACAGTTAGGATTTTTTTTTATGTATTTTCAGAGCTTATATCTGAAGTGAGATGGTCCCACAGTATGAACAGCAATTTATAGGACTTCCTTAGCTTTTCATCCACAAATGTGGATTTGCTTAGCTTTTCATCCACAAATTTTCATCCTCAAAGCAGGGGCAAAACTTCTAGCTTTATTTCACAGACAAAGGAAAAGACAGCAAACAAGTACCAGCTCTGCAGAAGTGTTTGTACTGAAACCCAGTACATGGGGCCCTGTTCCATTATTTACTGGGAATATATTCCTTCCATTCTCTGGGCATCTCTCCACCTTTTCAATAACCTCCAGTAGCAACCATTAACTTGCCTGGGATTACTGAAAAAGGGAAGCTGAAGGTCACCTGTGGTTGTGAGGAGATGGGCTAGAGGCCCACGGGCAATCTGGTATCTACTCACTGCTGGCAGGGAGCATTGCCACATGGTTCTTTCAAATCTTCTCTGGCAGCAGGAAGATACTGAAATGCAGAATACAGCCAGGAGACATGAAGTCTAATGAAGAGCCAGAATGAATTCCTAGCCTTTTCCCACCTCAGTTCTTCTGATACAATGAAGTGATTCCCAACAAGGAGCACGATCATTCCGAGTGTCAGAGCATGAATCAGCACATCAGCCCCCTCTGACCAGGGATCCTCCAATGGTTATCACACTATTCTCTAAGGCCTTTGCTCTGCTCATGTTTTCCTTTGCCAACAAAATTAAAGTTTCCATGTTTTATTTGTAGTATCTGTCATAGCACCTCATTCAGGGCAAAGAAATCTTGCACTAACTTATGCCACATATTTCAGTCCTGGACAGGCTCAAATTAGTTCAAACACTACAAGAAATCCTACAAAATTTATCCTTAAGCACCAGTGAAACAATGTTAATATGCTTGAACACATGCTTCTCTCAGTTTCTGACAGTCAGTGTTCAGGGACCATCTTGCTGTCGTCCCATCTTGCATTTTTTCATACATCCTTTTTGTCATGGTGCAACTCTACCAAGAACCTGTCACTCAAGGCTTTGCAATAACTAAATATAAGGTTATTTTTGACCTGTGTATATTCTAAAGGAGCTGAAGTAAATTAAAGCAGTAGATACAAGCATTCCAAATAAGATGCTTTAGTTTCCAAAGATATGTAGAGATCTAGGGGTTAACTTGCAGGAGGCTTGGGCAGCCTCACCTTGAACATTGTGTGTAGTTTTGGCCACTGCAATTTAAAAAAAGATCAAATTGTTAGAGTGCATCAGAAGATGGAGAAGAGCCTTGAGGGGAAGCCTTATGAGGAGTGGCTGAGAGCACTTGGTGTGCTCAGTTGGAGAGGAGGAGACTGAGGGGAGACCTCATTGTAACCTCAACTTGTTCATGAGGGGAAGAGGAGGTGCAGACACTGATCTCCTCTCTGGTGACCAGTGGCAAGACCAAGGGAATAGCATGAAGCTGAGTCAGGGAGTGTTAAGTTGGATATTAGATTAACATTCTTCCCCCAGTGGGGGTTGGGCTCTGGAACAGGCTCCAGGTCAGTGGTCACAGCACCAAGCCTGACAGAGCTCAAGGAGCATTTGGACAATACTCTTGGGCACCTGCTGGACTCATGGGGATGGTCCCCTGCAGGGCAGGAATTGGACTTGATGGTCCTTGTAGGCCCCTTACAACTCAGCATATTCTGTAATTCTGTGCTATGCCCTAATTCCAGAGGAACCCTTAATTTTTACAATATTGTCTGGTTCCTTGAGTTCTGCTCAGCATGTACACAACTGCTAACATCAATCAGGATGCAAGAATTCCCTGTCTCCCCATCAAAGTCTCTTGATCTGGCAGATGTTCTCATGCATGACAGCAATCAGAAGATGCCATTCTTTCAAAATGCAGCCAGAGAGCATCCTCTGATAAAGTGCCCATGTGCAAGAGGGAATTCAGAATTCATTGGACCAGAAAAGAAGGAGAAGCCACCAGGAGCCCACCTCCCAGCCAAAGAGCTCACCTGGGAACTGTTTTGAACTGGGGTGAAACCCTGACTTCTGGTGAATTCCTCAGTCACTACCTGACAGATTCATTCCCTTCCTTGCACTCAATCTCCCACAGTAAGTTGTATTCCTTAGAGGCATCAACACAGCTCTCCCAGGAGAAAGAAGGTGGCTGAAGACTCTCCTACCTGAGGAGCCTCTGAATATTGGCTTCCTCATTAAACTGCTGGATTATTATATACAAAAGGGGCTAAAATCACTTTTTAAACCATATTATCTCTACCTAATTTTTGAAAGAGTTGCATCTTTAGAAAGAAAGCACCTGTCCTTGGGAGGGTTGTTTAAACAATGAATCCACAGCTCCTGCCTCATATAGGCCCAGTGAACCACCTGCCTACACATCCCCAGCTGAAGATTCAGTGCCCTGCACTCTTCCTGAAGGTTTTTACACTGTTTTCCATGCCCAAACCAGCCTGTGCAGCCTTGGGAGCACTGTACAGCCCTGTGCTGCTGCACACAGGGCATTGAGCCCCCCCTGCTTAGGAACCACACTCCTGCCTGATCATCTAAAAGCTGTAGACAAAGGACAGCAATCAACAGCTTCTCCCATCTCACTGAGCACCCACATGAGCACCAAACCCTCTGCATTTCCCTTCCAAATTGATCTGGCCATGATCCTCTGCAAACTGATCAATTCCTCCCTTCTGCCCACTGTGCTGAAAAGATGGCACGGCTGAATTTCAATGAGCACATGGAAGAACTGAAGGATAAGGAGGGAGTCCAAGCCTAGAGTAAGAAACTGTCCACCTGAAGAGTGTCCATAGTTGGCTGAGAGGAGATGGGGACACACAAACTCATCTGTCTTTAAGTTCAAAAACAGCTTCATCACCTGCCCATACCAACAGGGAACTTCTTTACTTCCTCAGAGCTGCAGTGCAGCAGCTTTGTAGAAGAAACCTGAGCCTTTCAGGGGCGCAACATCAACTCAACAAGACTAAAACACATGAAAACCTTTCTCTGTGTGTGATGTGTAGCAGTCACTGTCAGCTCTTAGGAAACTAGTGTCCTTCTCCAATCACAAATCAATTCTGTACAAAACCCAGCACAAAGCTACCTGAATCCAGCTGTGACTGATCAATGTGAAAACCTGACACTGCTATCTTTCATTTTTTTCATATGCTGTGCTCCTGTAATGAAAAGATTAGGTATCTCTTTTAAAATAAACATAAAATTTACAATAAAATTGTGTGAATGAGGTGAAAAAACTTTGACAGAGAGAGCCAGAATTCTGCAAGAATAACTGGCAGACATTTTGCAGTTTTACAGTGGTTGTAGCCAGCACTTCTGCAACAAAGGGGAGTTTCAATTACTCTGGGGCACCAGGCACAGATTGAAACTCATATTTTCTTATCTATTTAAAATTGCTCAAATAAGCATAAAGCAGTGGTGTAATCAGAGAAACTGTTTCCATTAATCTTTATTTAGATTTTTTTTTTAAATAGGCCATAAAGTTAGTTTATAGGGATGATCTTTCCTTGCACGCAATCTCACAGTGCACACAATACCTGTGGGTTTACCCAGGCACTATTCCCACTGAATCTACAGGGATTTTTTTCCTGATTATAAAGCACAGAGTAATTTCCAGTATTTTATATTAGTTATCTCTGAGATGAGTATTGCCAGTACTAGAGCAACTTTAAACAGAGAAGCAAGACTGTGGTAGCTTTTGCCTGAATTTTGCTAACTATGACATTTTAGAAGTCCAGAACCAGCTGTTATTAAGGTCCCTGGGTACATGTTAGGGCAGCACAACTTTTGATATTCTACATTTAATTAGAACTTTAGCTGAAATATATTGAGACAATAGTCAGGATAAAAGGTCTCCCTCTCCTTCAATCAAAAGAAATTATACTCTCCAGCAGAGATGTTAAAGAGAAAGTTATATTGTTGCAAATTCTAATTAGGAAAAACATAGAAAAACAATTCAATTACCTCACAAGTATTCCTGTAAGTTACTCATACAGAGCACATGAATGCTGTATCTTCATTACAAACAGTACAGACATGCATTTATTCCTAGTACACCAACAATTGCACTAGATGATGTAATGTGTATAAAGCTGACTGCTAAAAGGAGAGACTCACTTGGGTGGTTTACCTGGAAATAGGAAAAATGCACTAACCCAAGATACTGCCATTAACTTCAGCAGGCTTTGGATCAGGCTCTGCTTGCCTGCCTAATTAGGGCTCCTCTGGTTCCTGGCAGCCAATTTCCAGCTGGCCACCCTGCCAAGGGCTCTCCTGCTTGCTGCTGACTGCACTGCTCTACCCCCCAAGGAGGTGGGAGTTGGACAGCACAGAAACCAAATACACCCTTTACTAAACACAAACATGGATGGCTCCAAACGTGCACTCCAAATCGCTGCTCAGCCTTAACAGTGTTTCCTTTGCCATATGGAAAGTGCTGCACGTTCCAGTCCAAGGAAAACACAGATATCCCAAACCTCGCTCTGAAGCCCAGCCTTCAGCACTCTGGAGCAGGCTGGAAAGCTTTGGCAGTTTTATCAGTGGGGTTTAATTGCCATCTAGTGGGAACCATGTGCAACTCCTGACTTTCCTCCCAGAACAACTTTTATATTGGCAGGACACAACTACCCAGAAGGTGTTTCCACTGCCTCTGCTCACCTGGACAGGGATCTATTTTTTCTGGGCCAGGAGGTGTCTATCAAAACAAAGCACTGGTGATGCTCTTTTGTCCTCAAAGACAAAGCTATGCCTAATCTGAATAAGCCGCACACTTTCCTGAGGTCTGAGAAACAAGCTATTCCTGTATGCCATTCCTAGTGTGAGGTTTTCAAAACTCTTGAAAGGCTTAAACTAAAATACTCAAAGCCTAGACTAAGGCAGTGGTAAGAAGATACTGCAATGCTTGGGAATCATCATTATATTTCAAGTACTTATAGGGAAAGAAAAAACACAGTTTTTCACTTATGAGTTATTAAATCCTTAGGACTAACTCAACAAGCAGGCTAACACTAATTTACAAACATATAATAAAAAATATTTTCTTATTTTCCAAGTGTAAAGCACTGAGCCTACCAGCAAACTCATTAAGCAAAAGCAATTTCCATTTATAAGAGCTTAGATTCAGCTTTCCAAATGCCTCATTTCTATTCTTCCAATTAGCATGCCACATATGGAAGATATTATACCAGCTACCCTTCACCTTTTGTCCTCAAAGCTATGAGAAGGACCAAGTGTTCCTTATTTCCTGATGAATCCTTAATTACCTGCAATATGACATATTCCTCCTTTTCTCTTTTTGATCTCCTAAAATCTAAAAGGCAAAGCCAACAAGGCACAATGTCTTACTCTGACCCTTCCATTTTATATATTTCCCAGTAACTGACTTTAAATAATAAACACTTGGAAACACAGAGTGCCCTTTCAGTCTGTGAGTGTCTTCACAGAGCTGGTAATCTCTTTGTTAAGGGCTCAGCTAGGATCATGTCCATGACCAGTTATTCCTAAAGGGCAGCAGAGATGTGCAGACAGCAAACTGCTGAGTGCCCAGGGTGATGCCAGACCCATCAGACCCCAGCTATTCAATGGTCATCAGGCACCAGAGCACAAGCAGCACTTGGTTTGGTACATGACTTCAGGTCTCACATCCCACATGGGCATCACAGGCTGACACACACAGGAGGGGAGAAACAAGGAAATGCTGGAGTCATCAAATGTGCCAGTGCCTAATCCCTGCTCTGAGAATGTTCCAGTTCCACAGCACTCCTGATAATAGCAATGTCAAATGACATTTTTTATCTAATAAGCCCTACAAAACTCATATGCTTTTCATTTAGCATCTATCCTACATCTACACAAGTTGCCAGATAAACTAAAGTCAAGATGCCTACTTGCAAAAGAAAAGCCAACTAGATGTGGCTTTTAGCTGTCAACTTGGAGTTCCCATGTGAATGTACCTTAATCAGGGCTGGATTAGCATTTAAGATACACATTTTCTGTAAATTTAGAATCTTGAAGTTACTATCTGGTTTATGCTGGTGAAGAATTCTTGCATAAGGTTGACAAAGCTCACATTTGTCTCTACATCTGTCAGGATTATCAAATGCAACTTTATACCCAGGACAGTGGAGACAATGACACCAGTAAGACTGCCACTCTGAAGGGCTTTGCTTCATGGTGGCTTTATTAAAGCAGAATAAAAAATTCAGCCTCAGTGGATGAGTTGGGTCTGCATTTTGCTTAGGCAGTACAGTGATATGCATCTGCCTGCTAGATTTAGAAAGTGTAAGAATAGCATAAACCTATTCATTTCCTTTCGATTTTTTGCTCTAACCTACTTTGGAATAGGATGGCACCAAAGCAGCTCAAGCAGTTTTCCAGTGAGTGTGTCTATGGCCAAGGTAAAGACTCTCTCTCCAGACACATTTATCTAATTGCAATTAACACAGAAGTCCTGTGTGTTAAAGTCATACTTTATAGTACATGGCAAGTGAGGACAAAAAGAATGTGACCTGCTGATAAAACAATAACCTTATTGAAAGAAGTTCATTATCCCCAAATGATCTGACCTTATTTGCTAATACTGCCTTTCTACTTCAGGCTCTTGAACTCTCAGCTACAAGAAAAGCCCAATCACATGCTCAAATCCATGTTAAAGAACAGTTAATAACTCAACACTTTCTGAATTATTATGTCCTTGGGATGTGGAGTTGCTGCTTCAGTCAGTATTTTTATTTCTGATGTAGCTGTGATTCCACTGGAAACAACACAGTTATCTCATATCCACCAAGACAGCAAGATTCCACCTGCCTGCTGTCACCCTCTGGTATCTCAGCTTTCCCTGCTCTTCAGCGCTACAATTGAGGAAAATAAGAAGAGAAACAGGAGTGGCCTGTTGCATAAGGTGTGCTGAGCTCCCCGCAGGACTGGCAAAGGTTAAGGTGGCACCAGGCACGGATTGCCAGGACAATTTTCTGAGCTGGCTCAAGCCCGACCAGCTGCAAGGCAGCCCTGAGCTGAGGCTCTCCAGCCTGCAATTGCTGGGCTAATTCACCACATTTGGAGGCAATATGACCATCCTACACCTAAGTGAATGATTTAAAGTGCTCAAAGTATCCAGCCAGACATTTTGTGACAATCTGCTAATAGTCGTTAACATTCTCAAATAAAACAACCTCACATCTCAATGCCAATATTAGTTTAATTATTTACTGTGCTCATAGGGACTAACTTTATACCCTACAAACCCAACTGAAAAGTAGTAAGTACGGTGGTTTTGGGGTTTTGTTTCCAAAACATGGTTAATAAAATAGTAATAATGTATCAGAAAAACACAGACGCAACATAATAATTATCCTTCACACTTGAATAGCACGTTTCATCTGAGAAACACAAGGTACTTGAAAGACTAAAATTAATTCTAATTAAACCTCGCAGCATCCTGTGGAGTGATATGACATTTACAGAGTGGTAGGTGAGACTCAGAGCTTTGGTAAGTTGCACAGGATGATCAGTTTGTCATTGGTGGAGTCAGAACAAAAATCCAGATCCTGACTTCAAGTTCAATTTTAACTGCTAAGCCACCTTTCCTCTTCTGTCCAGCACCAGATTTTCTGCTGTAGTAAAATGACAGATGAGGCAAAGGGAAGAGCAACCTATTTATATTCCAAAATTTGAGATTTAATGACGAGCTAAATTGTTTTAATAACTGACTATTTTCTTCAGGCTCTATATATGCTTCTCCATTCCCTGGGTTTTAATCTCATACATAGTCTAAGCATGTTGAATCAAGCACTGTAAGGATGGAAATTACCTCTGGAAGAGAAAGAGGTTTTTGTCTGTCCACACAAGATGCATTTTCCAAATCTAGAAAAATTTCAAAATACACATAATAGCAGCAGCCATCACAAGTAGTGCTTTCCATTAGAAACACTTGTTCAAACATACATATTTAACTGACTGTATTTTAATCAGATTTTTTTCTTTTAATAATTATTCAGTTCTCAGGAAAGAGAGAACTGAAGAATCCAGACCAGAGAAAAGATAGTGGGAGATGAAAAAGAAAGAAGGTGCCAATCAGATAATTGCTTAGACTAAAGATAAACACTTCCTAAAGCATAAGAATAACATTTCACATTACAAGAGATGTAACATCTGCAAAAGTGAAGATTTTTTTGTCTTTTTTTCTTAGCTTATAGTTTTTTAAACCATAAGGTAGAAAAAAAGTGCTTTTTTAACTAGTGAATCTTGTTAAATATCCCTCAAATCTATTACTTGAAAAATATCAGCAAACTTAATAATTACAGTACTTATTTGAAGGTCATCAAGGAAGAGATTTCATATACAAGAACCAACTGTTCTGGATTCTTAGTTTCATCAATGCAGTTCAAAATGTCATTGATTTTCATTAAGAATATCATACATAATTTGGGAAATGAGGAGAAAACTATTACTAACTTCCAAAGAAAATTCATTTTCACAGTTCTATATCCTACATAATTCCCACTGGCCAAACAACTGAAGCTGACAGCATTGACATGCAGTTTAACACTACTGGTCCTTTCTACATGAAGGAAAGCAAGATAGAAAATTACAAATCTGATTGGAACCACCTATAAAAGGACATGATCAAGCAAATGACAATAGACAGGACAAATCATTATGCTTAAAATTACTAAAATACATAACACAGTCTGAAGTTTATTTAAAAGCGGGTCTGCTGAATTTGCCTTTTTTCATAGAAAAATTACATATTCTGATGAGTTGAAAACCACTTATTATTTTTGTGTCACAGTATTTAAAAATCTGGTCTACAATAAGTCATTTCTGGCACTAAGATACACAGAATGAGACACAGATCACAGAACAGCTGAGGCTGGAAGGGACTTTTGGAGTCCCCTGGTCCAGCACCCTTGCTCAGCACAAATCTAGCTACAGCAGGCTGCTGAAGGCTCAGCTTTTCAACAGCCCAAGAGCAGTGACTGCCAGCTCTTTGGGTAGCCTGTTCTAGTGCTGGACCACCACCCTAGTGAATAAAAAAATTCTCATATCTGGTTGAAACATCTGTTGTTATAATATGTGACCATTGACCTTGTGTTTTGTTGCATCCCTCTGAGCAGAAAGAGGAATTAAACAATTCCTTGCTGAGGCTCCTTTTTCACAATGACATGACCATGTTTGGTATCTGAACTCCTGCATCTTGTCCATGTAATCCACAAAAGTCATAGGATATTGAGGATATTTGAGGATATTTGTTTTTTTTTTCTTTTTTTCTTAAATTTTTTTAGTTGAAGACTGGGTATTTTGTGTGGCTTAGGAGCAAACTGTAATTAATTAAACTGAATAGCTGGAGTCACCAACAGAAAAACCTTAGCATGCATTCTGGAGTGAACAGGTAAACTAATGCACAAAAAAACCAGGTGGCAAAGTACTGCACCAAGGAGGGGTCACTAATATAAAATTCCTTGCAGCTACAGAACCCTCACACAGACCATCACATAGGACTTCATTCTTTGCTGCTATTGTTTGGGTTCCAGGTACACGAGGTACAGAGCAGAACTGTGACCCTGTGTTGGGATGGGGGAGGTGGGAGATGGGAGCTGCTCTGTCACCTTGCCTCACATCTACCAAGCTTTTCCTGAGGAAAACCTCTCTCAGATGAACTTCTACTTCCCAATTTAGCAATGAAACCTTCCTCTTTCTTTTACTCTACCAGCAATGTTTCCTGTTTAAAATATATTTTGCAATTTTGCCGAGTCTTTACATCACTGGGGAGGGGGGTGGGGGTGTATTTATTTTTTAGTGTAGAGTTTTTAACTGAAATTGTAGTGTTATGGTGGTGCAGGACACCATAAGGGGTAGGATAGGATACCATTCTACAAAGGTGAGAAAATAGCTTGTGTGCTGCTTGTGCTTGCTATACCTGAACACTTGCATGACAGAGCTAATCCTATTTAATAAGCAGACACTCGTTTTATGAGAATTCTGTTTTTACAATCCTCAGCTTCTCAGAGTCTATAATCCAATTTTTATTCACTTCAATCTACAAAATAATTAAAATTAACACGCACTGCTTTTTGGTTTGGTTTAGTTTGGTTTTTTTAATGGAGAGACAAGGAAAAAGAAGCCCAAAAATTGAATTAATTCCATTTGAAAAATTCTAGTTTCACTGACCAATGTTTCTTTTTTCTTTTGAGTGTCAAAACTCAGAGGATCAGAAAGGAAATTGTGTGATAAGCTTCTGTTTTGCCACAAGGGCCTGCTTTATTACTTTCCAGGTAGCCATTAACCTCTGAAGCAATGGATTGGCATGTCAATCATTTAATTGGAGCAACCAGAGGAGAATGACTCTATGGTTAGCACAGAGCACTGAAAGGCAAAGAGAAAAGTTGCTGTTCATGTCTGATACATCAACAGTCTGTAAGAATCCTGAATAAATTTCATCAGGGTGAGGTTAAGACCCACAGAAGTGTTAATAATTCATGCCATCCTGCCCAAGACATCTAAACTCTCAGAGCTACTAAGCACCAATTGTTCTGTGAAGACGATTGTGTTCCTGATTGTCCATCATGGACATCATCATCCAAAGGTAGACATTCAAATTTTCAAGATTTTCTTTGCAAATATAAAGCACTCAGTTTTTAGGACTCAAAATGTGTGCTTGAAATATTTATGTGACTCTGGAGCTGATTTAATGTCCCTGTGATGCTAGGATGCAAAATGTGTGATAGGGTCAGGATCACTGGCTAAGTAATCCAGCAATACAGGTAAATATGGTTCCTATAAACACCTGCTTGGCTCTCAGAGGCTTTCAAATGAAAACAAACAAAAACAAGATCGTGTTATGAAATAAAAATAACCAAAGGCTCACTATAATAGGCATTTACAGCTTCTCTTTATGAAACAATACAGTGTGAGGCCCAAGGAACGCACATAAGAGAGGAAGGTATATATTTATATAATCACATGTGTGCAACTTACAATATTGTGCAAGAAAACATCGAGGAGGTATTGATCTGTGTGCAGCTTTGGGCTGGGGTGGGTTAATTTTCTCCACAGTGGTATGGGGCTGTGTTTCAGGTGTGTGCTGAACACAGTGTTGACAACAGAGAGACATTTTTGTTATTGCTGGGCAGGGCTTGCACAGAGCCAAGGCCATTTCTGATTTCTGTACTGCCATAATGAGAAGGACATTTCAGGTGCAAAGGAGGAGACACAGCTGGGACAGATGACCCAAACTGACCAAAGGGATGCTCCAGACCATCTGACATCATGCCCAGTGTATGAAGTGGGGGTAAAAGGAGGAAAGGGGGATGTCTGGAGTGATGCAGTGTAGTAATTACATATTCTCTGAACAGAGACATGGTTCTCCCAGGAAAATCCTGGGAAGCTGTGTAGAAGCTGTGGGAAAACTTAGAGGAAAGAATTCAAACAATTGTTACCTCTCTTTCTGTGACCATTGTTTATAGATATGGTTCTCCAGAGTGTGCTGTTCATAGGTCACCAATGGTGTGAGAGGTTTTCACTTTGAGACCAATCAGGGATCAGCTTAGTGAGTCAGACTATAAAAGTCAGAATTTTTCCGAATAAAGGAATTCTATTTCACCTTCTGATGACTGGAGTCATTCATTCCATCCCTGACTCAACAGTGTCAAAGGAGTTTGTCTTCCCAAGTCACTGTTCTGCAGGATGTGGCCCTGCTCACCTGGAGATGGCTGAACACCTGCATCCCATGGGAATCTGTCAATTAATTCCTTGTTTGGCTTTGCTTTTGTGTGCTGTTTTTGCTTTCCCTGTTAAACTGTTTTTACCTCAACCCACAAGTTTTGCAGCTCCTACTGCTCCAATCCTCCCTCAGATCCCACTGGTGAGTGAGTGAGTGGCTGCATGGGCCTTGGTTCCTGGCTGGGGTTAAACCACAACCACCACCTTCTATTTTAACTCTTAGCATTTTGCAACCACGGATCATCTGTTACCAATTGCTTTTGTACCAGTTTCCACTTTCCTATTGTGTAAAACACTGTTTATTCAGTGTATTTCTTACAGCTCCACTAACCTTAGTTCAATGAGGTCTCAGATACTCTTGTAGTATCCACACTGCATGGCCAAGAGTGTCTCATTGCTGCTGGGGGGCACAGTGGAGCAGGTGGATAGAGAGACACAGTTACTGAAAACCTAATAAGAGTTTTTTTCCAAGCCACCAAAGTGTTTAAAAATAACAGTCCTGCTTTGAGGACAAAAAGCAAGAGGATGAACAGAAGCAGGCAAAGATAAAGCTCCACTAATAAAATGCTCAGGATTTCAAAAAAGAATTGTCCTGACCAGGATGCTTGGATAGGAGCTCTCCTGATATTTACAGGCCTAAACTCTTACTGCTATTTTTTTTTATTCAGTGACAACACAAAAAAGCTTTTTGCTGGAGTTGAATGAGCAGAAGTAGATTTGGTTTGGAGTTTTTTTAACATGAAAACCATTTGCTGCCCATTAAGATATCCAACAGCTTCCTTCTTTTCAGCTTTTCTTAAAACCAGATTTTGCAACTTAATAGGATACCTCTGAATAAATGACACAAACCCTAGTGCAGGGTTGTGGCACCCAGACACTGCAGCAACAAAGCACTCGCTGCTGAAAAGCCTCCTTAATTCCAAGAACTAGCTAACTAATATAACTAGTTTGTTTTCAAATGGTTAGTCTCACAGATTTGCTCTCCATACTTCCCAGCACAGCAACACAGTTTTCTTTAGAAAGTTCAAGTTTCAATTTATTTCTTCCCTTATCACAAGTCTGTCCAACTGTGCACTCTTGTCACTGTTTCCCCTTAGAAAATGCACCAGACTAGAACTATTTCAGCTCTGTGTTCAGAAAACACCATGGTCCACACAGGCCTTTTTAGAATCCCATCTTTGCTCACATCCTCTCCACTAGAACAGAAAAATGTTACATGCAATTTCCACACAAGATCATAAGTTCTTTCATAAGTTCTTGCCTAACTCATCAGATGACTCACTTAGAATTTATATAGCACTTTACTGATACCAAGTTGCAAATATTTACAGGTGGCAAGAAAAAAATTGCAAAATCATTAGGCATTACGTTTAGTTTCATATTTTATTTAAGATATATCTGGGATTTCAAACTCAGAACCATCTGGTTGATCTCATTGAAAAAGCTCATTGTCAGATCCCAGAGCAGACTTACCAGGTTGGACCTTGAAGAAGACACATCTGAAACCAAACAAATGTGATACTGTTGCTGATTCCTTCTATCCCATAAATTCAGTGCACTGAAAATTCATCTGCAATGTGAGACATGTCACTTGTACCCCAGTCTGTGTGAGGGCCTGAGCCAGAAATACCTTTACAGGCACAAGCTCCATTACATTCCACTGGACAGTCACAATATGATGCACAAGAAACAGAGAATGAACCCTTAACCTGTGCTTGCAACATTGAATTGTCAAGAACAGCAAACTGAGTGACTTCAGTGAAAACCAGCAGTGACAGTGACAGGAGAGCCCTGCTGAGCACCCTGCCCTTGCTGAGCCACCCAGCCCTTTCACTGGGTGAGGACCCCAATGTGCAGGGCAGGTTTGGGGTTTCCAGCACAGGCACTGTAGGAGGGGATGCCTTAGATCATAGTTACAGGTTACACATCACATCACAGGCCAGGCACCCTGCCCCACATCCTGCAGCAGCCCTGATTTACTGAGTGAGTAAATTTACTGAGTGAGTAAATTTACTGAGTGAGTAAATCAGAGCTGCCATGCAGAACCAGCCACAGCATATCACAGGCAATGGTCCTCAGTTATACATATAAAGACAGAGCCATTTTTGCAGACTTCATTCCCAGATTCTGAAAACACTGAATTAGGTTCAATCTATGTGAGATAAAGCAGCTCCTGGATCTGAACTTTTATTCAGAAGCATTCCAACTCTATCTGTTCACCTGTTCACTGGTCATGCCTTGTCACCCAAAAGCACCTGATGGTTAAATATCTACCATATAGAATACCAGAATGGATCCTGTCATTCCAAAATATTGCCACTTGTCCTCTCCATCTCTGCTCTGCTGGTTGTTTTTTGCCCTAGAATAGAAGTGAACAGAAATTTAAACAAAACCAGATAATTTGAGAATTTCACAGAGAAACCCATCCTATGTGGATTATACATGTGTTTATGAGTGCCAGAGTGATCTTCTTTATCCTTGGAGGCATAGGAGAAAATGAGTCTTTATTTTCTTCTGGGGCTGGCCTCCCTGATTCATGTTACCTTTTCACCCCAGCTAACATTCTTGTTGCAAGGAGCATGCAAAAATCAAAGAAACAACCATGCACAGCTAGGGCTAGTGCCCTGTTTTACAACACAAAGGAGACAGCTGTAGGCATTCTGCAGAAATTGAAAGGCTAAGAAAAATGGGTGTGTTGGGGTATATGAATTTTAACTTCATAATTACCCTGTTATTTAAAGCTAATGAATAATTACTACAGCAACCTTGCTGTCATACAGCATACACCTACTCACCCAGAGCTCAAGATGAAACCAGAGAATCATATTTGGGGCCCCAATCCTCCAAACACATCTTGTTGAGTTTAACACCTGGTTTGCCAGCATCTCATGGCATTACTCTCAATTTACCCAATCAGGTCCTTCCTTCAGTGGCATTCATTGGGCTCAAAACAGTTTCAGATCAGAAATCACATCAGGGGTGTTGATACTTCAAAATCATTCACATTCATGTTTACATTAATCTTTCAATTCTTCCTTGGAATTACTTCTAGCATTTTTAAATGCTGAACTTTCCCTCTGAGGTGCTGCTGACAAGGAGACAACAAACCCAAGCCCCTTCATTTAGTACATGTGATCCACAATAACTGAGGAATCCAAAAGTGAAAGTAAATCCAAGCAAGCTGTGATGAGAACTTTTGCAACTCTTCTAACACTAGAACTTTGAAAAAATTAAGGCACTAGAGGTCTATATTCTCCTCTGCAAATCCTGCAATAGAGCTAGTACTAAGGAAATTAAAATGGCTCTCTTATAAGCAAGATTTATCTGTATTTGCCATTAAGTAAAATATATTTTCTGACAACTTGGGGTCCTGTATGGGAATCAGTGTAAAAACAATGTTTGAAGAAAAAAAACGATAGAAAATACTAATCTAAAATATGCCTTCCCCCTATTATCCCCTCTCCATGGAAAACACAGGAGAAAGGCTGATTCTGGTAAAGAGTGGTGCAAAAGCAGATGAAATCCCACTACAACTCTGGGTTACCGTGAAGAAATAAATACTGTATTACCCTAATGGAAAGCAGGTAGACTTTGTTCAGCTGCCTTATCAACAGTGAAATCACTGTTTCACACACCACAAAACCAGAAATGGGCCTGCTTTAGGCAAATGTGGGGTTTTGTAGGGGGACGGGTTGGGTTTTTGTTTCAGGTTGGTTGGGTTTTTTGTTTGTTTGAAAGACAACCATGGAAGAGTGCAGGAAAAGAATGCAAGCTGTCTCACATAGCACAGTACTGACCCCAGCTCACTTCTGAGTAGAGGGAAAAGAATGTGGGCAATGTCTCTCGTGCCAGAAGAGAGGAATAGGCCAGCTCTTCCCTTACCAGCACAGGAAGAGATGCAGAGAGACATAGTGAGGAGCAGAACCTAGAACAGAGACTTAAATTCACCCCATCTCTTATGGTTCCTGTCATAACAGTCCCAGAGTTCTGGCAAAATATGCTTATTTGTGCATTGTCACACAAGATAATCAGGGTGATCTAATTGTTATGACCACTAAAATTGAAATGTGAATATTAACTAGGACTTCCTACACTGTAAAAGAATTTAGGACTAATTTCTAACACTCACCACTTAAAAATCTGTGTTCAGTACTCATCCTTCTCCTTATCAATACTGTTGTGATTGTACTTTTCAGCTAGACTTACTGTCTGTTGGTATAATGTAAAAGAAAAATTATCAGCAATATATACACTGTCCCAACATAAAGCAGAGTCAGTTAAAAAATATGAGATTATATTGTTTTCTTAGTAAATCACAGAAGTATTTTGATATTTCTAAAGTAACAAGCTCTACAGGAGAGTTGCACAAAATGGCCATTATGGACCTCCTAGCAGCCTGCACCACCTGCAGGCCATCATTTCCAAGGTGGTTTGCTCACTTTTAGCAATATTTCTAGAATCACCTTGACATGGATATCCAATTTTACACAAAAAATAATGACATATGATCCCCATTTTAATGCTGAGAGAGACCTGAGATTTCCACTGACTAGAAAGAGAATAAACAAAAATTGGGTAAAATTCCTGGACTACATTGCTACCATTAAAACAATTCCCTTTAACAACCAAATGTAGATCCAAACCTCCTCAGCTCTATTTCTCTAACCATATGAAGCACAGGCTGAATGCATGTAAATGTTTGTCATCTTTGGAACTAAAACACTAAGCATGATTTGCTTTGAATTTATTTAGTTCTTATACAGCCATAAGAAAATTTTACTTTCAGAAGGCATTTCTTACCTGAAAAATAAAGTTGCTATTATTTTAAACACCTGAAGTACATTTGACACCAAACAGAGTACATAAAGACAGGAAATACATGCATAATGTTAGGTCAACTCTCTGCTGAAACCTTTATTTTCTTAACCTCTGTGAGGTCAAGTTCTCCACAATAACCTGACTGTTCACTGCTTTGCAGGTCTGAGCCCCAGGACAGGATTAGCCAGAATCAGCTGGACAGACACAGGCCTAAACCACTAAGGAATGATATGTATATGGCATTTCCAGAATGCACAGTAATAATTCCAAGTGCAAACATTTGTTCTAGCTGTCCTCCCTTGACAGCTTCAGAAAGAGCATGAGCTGTACTTCAACATCAGCTCTGTTATACAGACTAAAATAAACCAAATCTCCTCTTTGTGGATGTGAAACAAGAAACTGAAAATTCAGGGAAGGACTGAAGTCCCAGCCCTTTAGCTGGTATCACCTGTGATATTGTGAGGATGGCAGACAGGTGCTAGCATGGAGATAGGCAAAAGTCAGCCTAAGCCAAGCAACTTCACATGTAGGTAGCAAAAACTTCCAGGTAGGCAGTGGACACTGCTCTAGTCAGGCTTCCGGGGTCACAGGAATTCATGAAATTCATGGTTATGAACACAGAACAATACACAGGCCACCCAAAAAAACCCCACAGGAGGAGGACAGGTCAGGGTGTTTTCTCAGGGGAACACGGTGAGGGAAGTTTAGCATTCCAAGCTGTTTCAGTTTTCAGAGAGTGAACAGTAAAATCAGTCATTATTAGGGTGGAAACTGTTCTGCTCTTGGCCTCCTTTTAGAACTGCTTTTCCCCCTAGTCTAGGCATCATGCAGATGAGCGCCAGGTCTAAATAAGAGTCTATCACACCACAGAGCTTCTCTGCTGTGTTCTGTGCTCCCTCCTCCCTGGGAACTGTTGCAAAAAATGCTGGTTGCTCTGCAACAGGATAGTGGAGTAACACAAGAAAGACCCTGACAGTTGTCCCACTGTGGACTTCAGGAGGGGAAACACGGTGTATCTCTTCACAGGCAACCTGATTTATCTGGTGTTTGTCACCTCTGGGCCTCACCACCTTCTCCTCCCTTCCTTGTCAGGTAGAGGATGGAAATTATGAAGAGAATAATGAATGTAAGTCACAAGGACAACAAGAGAGCCTTTTCCACTGAAAGGGATGGAGGAGGAGGGAGAACATCCTGGGGGTGTAGGGAGCAGTCCAGAGCTTGTCTGCAGGGGAAGAAGGGTGAACTAAACAGGGAGAGTGAGCATAGCTACCAGTGACCATCAAATGTCTCAGGAATAAAACAGCACTGGTGTTTGCCACTTTACAACACACTTTTGGCTACCTTGCTTCCATGTGTTTGGGCCCTGACACTCTGCATGTTTGACTCTCAGTGTGAGTTGCCCTACACACCAGGCTCTCCTGAGATACTCTCCTGACACATGGGGAAAGAGAGGCAAAGAAAGACCAGGCAGCTGAAGACAGTGATTGTGCATCACAAGCTCTGGTTCTCAATTCACCTAAAAGGCGAAAAAATAGACAGCTGGATAGCACAAACTATTGCTATTAAATGAAACTAACTTTCATTATTCCTGCACCTGCCTTGTAATTGTGACAAGCAGGGTAAATGCAAATGTATTCTAGTTAATATTAGTTTTCTGAAACCACATAAAAATAAAACAAAATTTGGATTTGGAATATCCTCCATGTTGAAACAAAGCTTTATAACACCTTTTGCAACAGCTATAAAGCTGTTGCTGCATATCAAAACAATAAAAAGACAGCCTGGTGTGTGTTAATGTGGCAGTATTACAGCACATTACACCTCTTAGCTATTTTTATAGATTTATAAGAACTGAATTTCCCAGTTATTCTATCTTCCCACAGGCCCCACTGTCACGGATATAAGTCATTCACCCATTCACTGCATGCAAAATGTTAGATACTGAGTGCCCAGGACCAGCCCAATTACTCACACAAAGAAAAGGACCATGAACAGCTTCCCACCCAGATTCAAAGCTATCATTTACTTCCCTTAATTCACTTCTTTTCAGAAAGGCAGGAGCTCTGACCAACCACAGAAACAGAAAGAATGAAGCAGACAATATTTCAGTTCCATGATATATCCTACAATAACTCAGTACCAAAAGAGGTAGGCATTGGAACTTGGATGAGCAGTTTCAGAAGGCCAGTAAGTGAAAGGGGCCTGTAACAAGCCTTATGTTTGTACAGCCAGCAAATCCATTATTCAATATCCTCCACAGAATATGCTTGATCTCATGGATTAGGAGTTTGTATGAAGTCTTTGTAACGTGTTTCCCTCAGCTCTATTTCCACCATTAGGTTTTTTTCCATGGGAGCTCTCCAGACATTAGCCAAAGAAAAGCCACCTGCATTACTGAGAAACAGGGAATAAAATACCTGCAGGGATTTCACAACCATGTCCAGAGACTTACATTATTTTCAGATGGCTCTCAGTTTCCAGGAATTTTTTCCACATTGGGGTATCCTGATGATCTAATGTGTCTTTCAAGAGCCAGTTCCTTGGTCTGTTGGGTTTTTTAATTACCTGACAGGAACTTTTATTTATTTTATTTATTTCTTAGCTGTGAAGCAGAAAATACCTCATGATTTAATGAGTCTATGGGTAAAATAATTTTAAAATACATGCAATAATTGGAGATCAAGTAGACCTGCCATAGTTTAAGATCCTGCATGGTCTATTAAGCAGAGAATAATATATGTCTAAAAAGACATTCAGTAAAACAGAAGAATACTATTTAAATTATTTGTAGATGGTCTCTCAGGGTACATTTAATGTATTTCTGATGATGGAGCATCATTTAATCCATGTTCAGAAACAGACAGAAGTAGGTATATAAAAAATCTACTGGGAAGTCATCCACCACCACCAGAGAATTGTTGGGTGTTCTATGAATGGAAAGTTTGGTGGCAGAGGAATTTTAGAGTAACAGAAGCCTACATCATAAAAATACCTTTTTGAGTAGTGGCTCTATGAGAAAATTCAAGAAAAAAGCTACAGCAAATCTGTAATGAGGATTTTAGCATCCTCTCCCCATAGAGCAAATAGGAACCTCCTGTCTCACCTGCTGCATCAGAGCTTCAGGCTGCAGTCTCTGAAGAACTGTTCTTTGAAAAGCCAAAAGAAATTAAGATGATCTGGATAAATGTGTGACAGGAATGGCAGAAAGTCCTGCAACAGAGGCAAATCTTGAATATCAGACTATTCCTAGAGCACAGGCTAAGGCTTGTGCTATTATCTGAGGGGGAAGTTTTGGGAAGGGAAGTTTTGGGAAGGGAAGGGAAGTTTTGGGAAATTTTGGGAAGGGAAGTTTTGGGAAGGGAAGGGAAGAGAAGGGAAGTTTTGGGAAGTTTTGGGAAGGGATGTTTTGGGAAGGGAAGGGAAGTTTTGGGAAGGGAAGTTTTGGGAAGGGAAGTTTTGGGAAGGGAAGGGAAGGGAAGTTTTGGGAAGGGAAGGGAAGTTTTGGGAAGGGAAGTTTTGGGAAGGGAAGTTTTGGGAAGGGAAGTTTTGGGAAGGGAAGGGAAGGGAAGGGAAGGGAAGGGAAGGGAAGGGAAGGGAAGGGAAGGGAAGGGAAGGGAAGGGAAGGGAAGGGAAGGGAAGGGAAGGGAAGGGAAGGGAAGGGAAGGGAAGGGAAGGGAAGGGAAGGGATGTTTTGGGAAGGGAAGGGAAGTTTTGGGAAGGGAAGTTTTGGGAAGGGAAGGGAAGTTTTGGGAAGGGAAGTTTTGGGAAGTTTAGGGAAGGGAAGTTTAGGAAGTTTAGGGAAGTTTAGGGAAGTTTAGGGAAGGGAAGGGAAGGGAAGGGAAGGGAAGGGAAGGGAAGGGAAGGGAAGGGAAAAAAGAAAAGGCGGTGGGGGTTGGGGGCAGGGGGGGAGGTTGGAAATTATAGCCAGAGGTGCACAAAGAAATTCTTTTGGTATGATATCCAGCTCCAGTGGGGTATTGGGTCAGGACTCAGTTTCTGTACATTCAGCTCCATCCTAGGGTGAGAGAAAATGGCACAGAGTATGTGCTGTATTTTGAGCAAGGAGTCCTGGTACTGCTGTGATAAACAAGTACAATCTAAAATTGAAGATGAACAGGAATTTCTCAAGCTTCAGTCAAGATACAAATACTTTAATTTAGAAAGCCCAAGAAAGAAAAGGGCTCCATCTATTTCCCCAATCTACAGAGACCTAATACTTAACAAAAACATGGTCTTGTAGAATATTCCTTTTTAAATGGAAACAACCCACTTTTCTAATTAGTAAATATAAGCAAGTCTTCTGTCTTTTACTTTCTTTTTCTTTCCCCCCCTCCAATCTCATCTTCCACCTCTTTGTGACTGAGTAAAACTTCTCACTTTGCTGGGGCAAAGCTGAAAATTGTTTGTTTGCTTGAAAAAGGACCTGTATGAGGTGTACCTGGAAAAACAGGCCAGAAGCTAGATATGGGACTTAAAGAGAACTTGATCTGCCCCCCTCTTCTGAGTTGTCTTCTGCAAACTTGCCCTGTCAATCCTCCCTGTAACCCAGCCTGCCCCAGAAGGCTCTTGTAGAGCAGCTGTGGTAAAGACTGAGGAATACTGAGGACAAGGGAATGGATGTCAGCAAGGAACTGTTCTGTCTGTGCACTCTGTTCCTTTCCCTTCGAGTTAATAGGGACTAGAGCAAAACCTTTTGTAATGAACATAACAAAAGATGATGAGTTAGCCTCAAAGCAGTAATAAAAAAAAAAAGAAGAACTCTTATAATAAAAAATGCATTCATACAACTGGGTTTTATTATTTCCCACAGTTTTATTTTAATATATGACTCAGGGTGTGGAGATGAAGGTGTGATTCAGAGCAATAATGGGACTTTAAAAGCTTGTGCCACAGGGGTGGGCTAGGCCCTCTGGTTGCCATTTACAGGAAGCCTCTAGTCAAACAAAACTTCTAGCCAGGTCCACTTATACTTTGTCCATGTAAGATAAAATGCACATAAGGCATGGTGGGTATATTGGGAGGAACAGACAGGAGATATGTATATGAAGACAGAAAATAGTGTGACTAGAAATTAGCAGAAATGAAGGCACTAACCTTTAGATGTTGTTAAATATTGGTAGCATGTAACACCAGATAGCAGAAAGAACACCCAGATGCATGTTGGTTCTTAGACCATGCAAAGTGTTGAACCATGCCCCTTAGGAGCTGAGCAGCCTGCAATCCTGCACCACACGGTGCCATCACTGCTGGGTAACCAAAGAGAAGGAGGTGAAGCATGCAGGTGTTCATCTTGGCTCTGGCCCTCTGCACACACCTGTGATTGCTCCACTGAGAATCACCAGCACAGCAGAAAATTGTGCTTTTCTTCAAGAGGTCATCTTAGGAATTGTCTGTGGAAAGAAGGAGATGTTGTTGGTGAATTAAAGGAATAGATCAAGCCTCAGAAGCAAGTGCAGCATTCAGCTACAACAAATTTAAACAATATTCTTTGACTTGTCACTGGCTTTCCCAAAGCCCCAAAGATCTGGTGTGAGCTCAGTTTGAATGGCCAACAGCCCAGATAGAAAAACACCATTTTGTCTGAGTTGTCAGCAGCTTCCTGAGCTATTCCTAAAACACTGTGGGATTTGACTTAACAATTTGAGACTTTCCAGCTGAAAAGGTTCCATGTGCCACAGTATGGACCATGGTTCCAGCTCAACAAAGCACTTAACACATTTCATTACCAGCACTTGCTGAACAGGCTGTTGTCCTATAGTTCTACAGGTAATACAAGGTCTAAATTATCAATATTTCCAACACTATGCATCATGCTGTGCCAGATTCCTGCATCTCAGTACTTTAGGACTAACTCTTGAATACTTTTGAGTAGGATTTCCCAAGAAAATGAGAATTTGCAGTCGTGCTATGTGTATGCCTGTCTGTCCACATCTTCCAAGTTTGAAAGGAGTATGAAAGGTGATCAGGAGGCATGTAAGCACATAAGGAGGGTATCAAGAAAGGGATTCTAAAGGCAGAATAATGAAGAAAGGGAGAAAGAAGACACTGAAATTACAGTGAAAAAGCAGCAATCTTTGACAGATCAGTGAGATTACCAGTAAAGGAAGATCTCCAGATTCTGGCCCTCCTTTCTGTTAGGGACAGAACCTTTCATAGTTTACAAACTCCCCTTCCTTACTCTTCTGTACCAACTCCATGTGAATACCAACACCCAACCAAAACTGCATATTTCCATGAGACTGATGTGATCACATGAAGGATCGCTAGCCAAATGCACACACACACAGAGAATAGCCCAGCTGCTTCCAACATAATCTTCTTATCTGTTGGTGAGTTGCTCCAGAAAGAAGAAATGTCCTGCCTTGGAGAATCTTCTGATTCTACTTGCATTTGTTCAGGCTGCTCCCTATTTGGACTGAGGGCCCTCTCCACTCTCAGTAACTCTACAGAGAAGTGCAGCCAAAAAATCTCATTGCACCCACCCACCTCCTGAATTTCATCAGGCCACAGAGCCTAACCTCTTCCAAAGGAAAAGGGCAAGAAGGAGAAAAATCTGATGCTATCATCAAAAATGTTTGTGTGGTGATGCACTCCACAGCAAATCCCCTTCCCCTGCAATGATGCTGTCAAAGCCTAACACAAAGAAAAGGCATCCTGTGCCTCCTCTTGAAAAGGTCCATCACTGGTAATACCAAAGGATAATGTAATATATACAACTCTCCAGGCAGATTGCCACAGGATGGAAACATCTGGTTTAGAGGTAGGCAACCAAATCCAGAGAGGTAAGAACCTAGATCACATTTTGCACCAGTATCTGAGGGTCATTCACTGTTGTGTGGGCTGGTGCACATAGCAGATGTGAGTGAATGGGCTCACAGGCAATCCTACCTACACACAGCATCCCTGCTCCCATGTAGCTTTTCCTTAAACACAAATTGTTCCTACTGGGAAGCACTCACACTCAAGGCTGACATTTAAAAATGCCCCCCCAGAACTGACAGAAAACCAGCAGTGCTGCAGCACTCTTGCAATCTATATTCTTCAAGCACTGAGAGGGAAAAAAGGTCTGGTGGTGCTGGGCGAGTGCACTTGAACAGGTGTATCATATTATCTACATCTCACTCCTGCTCTGCTTTATGTGTTAACAAAAAAAAAGCAACAAAAAAGCTCAAAAGCAGCCCCAGTCCTTTTTGTCTGAGTGCACCTGTACCCTGCAGCGAGCAGAAAGGAGGGGTAGGTGGATGACCCAATGTACTTGCGAGAGCCTGTCATCTCTGTCTCAGCAAATTCTGGGGCCTGCCTTTGTCATTAGTGGGGAAGCCAAGCCCAGGTTTTAACTTCCTTGCAGCTCTGTTTTCCCTCTTCACCAGAGAAAATTATTTCATAAAAATTATTCCAGCAGGTTTACAGTGTAGTTTCTGTGAACTCATTTAATAAGTAAGTACTGGAGGGGACATGTGTGAACTCCAAGTACAATGCACTTGTTATGATCTGACTTAAACCCAGAGGAACAAAGAAAGCTAAGTCTCTATGTATAAACCAGAAGGAACTTTGAAGGTTCCAAATATTCCCATAAACTAGATTAAAACCAAACGAGATTAAATGTTGATGCCAAAAAATTAATATGTTTTATTTAACAGTAAGGGAAGCAAAGAAAAAGAAAAAGTAGAGAAAAGTTTAGAAAAAACCAAGGTTACTTTAAAAAGCATAGTTTAAAAAGCATAGGATAGGTGCTGCTGGGAAGGGATGGGGGAGCAGAGAAAATTTTTGTCCTTTTTTTTTTTTTTTTTTTTTTTTTTTTTTTTTTTTTTTTTTTTGTTTGTTTGAAGTGTCTTATCTGCCGTCTCCGATCTCTGGAATGGGCAGCCCGTCCGCCTCCGGGAGGCAGGAGCGGTGCCAGATGGCGGCAGCGAGCCCCGGGCTGCTCTCACCGCAGCAGCAGCAGCAGCAGCAGCAGCAGCAGCCGGGGTTCCACAGCTCGCTCCTCACTCCGGGCCAGCGCTGCAGCACCGGGGGATCCTCGGGCAGGCGGCATCGGCTCCCGGAGGCCTCAGGCCATGAAAGGTCAGGGGTTCTGCCCCTCGCTTTCCCCTCCACATGTTGCACCGGTTTTGCCTTCCTTTTAATGAGCCTCATGGCGAGCTACCCGCAGTCCGCACCACACACAGTTCTTAGGTGTTCAAGAGTGGTGATGATAAGCAGATTTAATGATGAAGTATTTTCGGAAAAAGCACTTTTTGGAGCCTTTCTTACATCACTTAAACCAAATATAGATTTCTGTTTGTAAGACAACTCTTCATCTTGCAGACAGATTTGCTCTTGGACAACAGGGGAATCTACTTTATTTGTGGTTCTTTGTGCACAAATTCACTAATATTCACATTAAGTGAAGAGCAGGATACATGTTCTAACTTTGTTATTCTTCTCAGAAATTATAATGTTGTACAGATAAAAAGTGTTATAATTTCCTTACTATTCCATTATCCAATAGATGCACCAGCTTATTAAGAGAAGTGGGAATAAAAAGCATTTCTGTATTTCAGAAAACCTAGTGTGCCAAACTGCCTTCCCCATTCTCTGAAGTACACAGCAAAACAAGGCTCTGCAATGGAGCCTTCACACAGGCAGCCCTGTAAAGCACTTTGTGTGACACCACTGGACACCTTGGGTACAGGAATGTCATCTGTGCTGCACAGGTAAGGAACACACCTTGGCAGGAAAGGGACAGCTGAGACATGACAGCTTTTCATTGAACTCCTCAGGTGGAACAGGCCATAGAAGCACACCTTATCTCTCCCAGGGAAATGAACAGGCTGATACAAAGCCTCTCACCCAGGGCACACAGTTCACAGGCCTTTTAAAAAGCTGTTCCTTTCTGTTTCTCTGCTGTTAACATCCTACAGCTGAGTCCCAGTAACTGCCTGTGTAAGCACTTCTAGTCAGTTCTAGGGCAAAATCAAACAAGTTCATTCAAACCACTGTCAGGTGGCTCAGCTAACTTGTTTTATTTTGTCCTGGACTCAGGAGTGTTCACAGGTCAGGAAGAGTTGAGAGGGAGCTCTAAAATCCTAGATGAGGCATCCTAAGCATTGCCCTTTGAAGGCAAAGCCAAGACAAGGTAAGTTAAGCACCACTGACTTTACCTTAACAAAATCAACTATCAGGACACAGTATTCAAAAAGGCAGGAGACAGCAGTGTACCCATCATGTCTCAGTGGTAAATCATTGAAGCAGCAGTCTGGAGATTTCCTCTGGCAGCTGAGTTGCCCCCTGCGTGCAGAAAGCTGCCCTGCCCCAGCACCTTGATCACAGGCCCACAGCACAGCCACAGAGCCATGCCTTGGGCCCCACAGAGAGCAGAACCCACACTCCACTTCCCAAACCATTGTAGGAGCCCACAGAGCACCCAGCATGAGCAGAGTCAATAGATCCAAGCTGTGCTCACATGAGGCTGGAAATGAAGCAGTAGGTATGGCTTCAGGTAACTTAGATACAACAGAAACACAATTCCAGAGCTAATGCCATTAGCAAAACTAATGTTACTTAAATTCTTTAGCACAGACTATACCTTTTCTGTGGATCCTGGAAATACCTAAATATATATATCTAGATAGATAGATAGATAGATAGATAGATAGATAACCTATGGATCATGGTAGTAATGGCTGGTCTCATCAACCTTCATGCCTTCATTCAAATTATATCTGAGCCATACTCAGACTGGGAGAACACATGGCAGGATGATCCCCATCCTCTGCTTCTCTTATTTTGCTTCTTCATCATCAAACATGTATACATGAGTGCCCAGCCAGCACTGGAACATGGCCCAGCTGCCCTCACAGGGCTGAATTACCCCCTCAGTGGCATACATGAAATTGTGCTTTAAAAATAGATGCTGAAGGATTACTGGGGGGGAGGGGGGAGAAGTAAATGACAGCATGAACCCAAACCCACTTACACAAGCCTTTTACTGCTACAGTAATTTTAAACTTAGATGCCAAACTTCAAAAGTAAGTACTTCCAAGAATCATCAGAGGAGGCAATTGAGATCACATTTAGTGTAAAACAGATCCAGAGTGCCATCTAGTGCACTTCTGTGACAAGAGTTCTCAGAGAGGGCTTTATGTGAGTCGAGGTTTTTGTGTCTGATGGGGAACTTCTTTCAGCAGATAAACAGGAAGTGGCAGAGATGAACTAGCTTCCTTCAAACTAGAGCTTTTAACTCTGCCAAATGTGTTATGTTCATAAGCTAAAGATATAAAATTAGAGCCAAGTTTTAATTGTGATTAAATTAAATTTAAAAACTGTGTAACTAGTTTTTAAAAAATAATAATTAAAAATGCTCCTCTTGATTTAATTATTCAAAATATACTGGCAAGCCAGAAAGAAATTTCTGAGTGATTCTCCTAGGATCTATCCAGGGACCAATATAATTCACTTTGAGTTACAAAACAGAGACTAAAAATTCATGGATTCACCAAATGCAGAAGTGAGGAATAAAATTCAGGACAATCTCAGCTGGCTGGTGAAATGGTGTAAAGTTAGGATGCTAATGTTTAGCTGAAAAGTGGGGCAAGAAGAAAGAAAGGATCTAACATCCATACCCATGCAGGACAGGGAAGGGCAGGGTAGGTAAGAGGGAAAGGACTTGGTGGGTCTCTTCCTTCTGTAAAGGATATTTAAAATTTCCAGTGAACCTCAAGCTAAATGCCTGAGTCAACAGGCACAATTTAGATTAGTGATTTGAGACAATCTTTTTGCTTTTTATAGTGGTGAAATGTTGAAATACTACAGTGTTATCAGAGAGCTTTAAAAAGATGCATAAAACAAGTGCTTATTCTGAAATTGATCATCCTTTCATTCCCTTTCACCCTGCATTTCAAGATACTCTCATAACACAGCAAATGAGGCAATGCTTAATTCAATCTAGGTTCTTTCAATAACTCTGCCTCCAGAAACCTCATTCATCAACAACCCACAAATAACTCTACACATAATTTACTTACACTCATCTACTTATGAGTTGTCATGAAATGTCTTTGAAGGGAGGATAGAATGATAGAATTTGAACATTAAATGACCCGTTTCATGTAGATGGAAATTTAGAAATAGATTTTTGCACAGATATATATGTATCTAATGGTATCTAAGTATCTAGCAGTTCATACCTGATGAATTATCTACCTAAAAGACAGCAAACACTCCAGTCACCAGAATCTACAGATAAAAGTGTGCTGTTCAAAGGATGTGAAGCAGCTGGCCCTGAATTTTCTGCACTTTGTCAAAATACTGTCCTTTATAGAAGCTATGGAGTTATCAACACCAGGCAAGCCCCTGCTTTGTATAAGACCAACATTCCTGTTAGGGGAGAACAAAGCACAATGACACTGCCTATAGAATGTCCTGAGATTCCCAAATTGCAGAATTCAAGTTCCCAGATCCTGCAGAGGGCCATGGAACCATTGCATCAGTCAGTGCAAACAGCCAGCCCTACCTGTGCCTCTTCCCAGTGCCCAACAAATGCAGCGCACAGCAGAATTCAGAAGGTGTACACCATTGCCTGCTGGAGTCCAAGCATTTGGACACTGCTCTCAGGCACAGGGTGGGATTCTTGTAGGTGTTCTGTGCAAGGCCAGGAGTTGGACTTCAGTGATCCTTTGGAGTCCCTTCCAATTCAGCACAGCCTGGGATTCCATGAGCCTCTTTAACATAATGCCAGAACAGTCCCACAGTTGAGGGAACCTCTCTCCTGCTGCCCTGAGTACAGAGAAGAGTGGCTACCCACCATTAAAGCTACTCTGGACATTTTCCTACTTTACTGAGTTAGAGAAAAAGATTCTGCTTTTCCTTTTCAAACACACATCCCTCATTTTCTTGTGTGGGTATTGGGGAGTCACATAGCAGTCACACACTCTTCTTGTGTGGGTACTGGGGAGTCACACAGGAGTTACATACTCTTCTTGTGCAGGCACTGGGGAGGCACAGAGTAATCACATACTCATGGGCCTTCTTCTTCTACAGCTTTCTGAAACAGATGTAAAACAGAAAACAGTACCAGAAATGCAAAGGTCACCGTTTTTCACCTTTGTCTTAGAGACTGAACACAATAGAGAAAGATGATGGAGAGCAGGATGCTTTCAACAAGTAACTGATCCACCTGCACCTGGGCTTGATTTAGGTGTTGGGACTCATCCCATTAAAGTGGAAAGGCTTCCTAGGAGTTCCTCCCACTGATGTCACTTTCCTATAATGGGGTGGCCTTCTCCTGTTTGTGTTCTTGTTTAATCCTAATTCTCCCCAAGTTTCTGCCCTGCTACAGAAGTGTGGAGAAACACAGAGAAACAGCAATCCCATTGCAGTGGGAGCCCAAAGGCCCAAATCAGCTGCAGGGGTGGCACATCCTAACTAACCCCTCTAACATGCACTTGTGCAGGGCACATCCAGAGCACAGCTGAGATCAGTCTCCCACATTCCATATGAGCCTTCCACAGACACAGCATGGAAAACCTTATTCACAAGTCTATTAGCAATTAAGAAACGCTTTACAATCCCATTAGTCTCCAAATTTCCTTTTGCTAAGCCAACCAGCCCACTGTTCTATTTAACAATATACAACAAACACGTCATTCTTCCAAGTAACTGTTTCCCAGCTGCTGTTCATGGAGCCCATTACGTTCAAAGTTGAATTGTTTTAATAACTCTTGTAAGTTTCAGTTTTGTAAGGTTTTAGGAAAACAGAAATTTGTGTAGATGGATACAAAATGGAGTGAGACTGCAAAACTACTGCTATCATGGAGAATCTTTATATTTCTTTAAGCTTGCTTCCTTTCCATATATCAAAGATCACATTCATTTGAAAATTCAGTCACAGCATCCCTTCACAAATAGCATATTAAATTTCCTTTTATCTTTCCAAAATACAAAACTCAAATTGCTATTATTTACTTCTCTTTTTTTTAGGCATAAGTAGCAATGAATGAAATAACTCATTCCAACAACTTCAAGAATTTCTGTACATTTCAGAACATAAAGAAAATAAGGACAAAAATAGCAACAAAGGAGAATACATGCAAGCTTCACTGCATCCTCTCTATGCAGTTGCTATGCAGCAATTGCCTTCCCACAAAGAACTTTGGCTTTTTTGCTTTCTAACGTTTTGTCACTCAAGTAGATACAGTATGTTCAAATCCAAAACAATTTAAATGAGTTTTCTGCTCCAAGAGTTGCCTCAGATAACTACTAATTAGAACCTACATGCCCTCTGACTTGCTCATTTTGAAACTATATTAACAATAGGACAAAATACACAACCTAAATAAGCCAACACCACCAGAAACTGAGAAAAGTCCTCTCTTCACCCTCATGCAAAAACCACAGTGTAGCAGGCAGGCACTCAGCCTGAAAAAAAAATAGGAAGAAAATAAAGAAAGAGCGTTTTTTGGCAGTTAATGTGGGCAACCTTTGTCACTGCTGTCTTTTCCAACAGGTTTCTGGCTCACTGCTGTTTTACACTCCAGTGTTCTGCTATGGATGTGGGCATATTGAAAACTTGGGTCATAAACAGCCACCTGCTTAATCCTTCACCAGTAGTAAAACACTTAAAACTTTGAAAAGGAAAGTAAATTATTATGCACACCCTGGGAAAAGAATCAGTAAATCAGTGTTCTTTATATGGATTTAGGGAAAGAATTTGTCCTGGGACAAATGAGAAAAATAAAGTTCTCTAGAGTGGTCCAGGACGACAATCCTAAATTAAGTGAGTGGCACAGATTTCTTGGCTGCACCCCTTGCCCTTTAATCCATAGATGAAATCAGTCTCACGTGGCAGGAAGGGACTGTGCTGCTGCTGCACAGCCACCATCCTCCTTCATCACCCCACAGCTGCACCCAGAACCCCACGTGCCCACCAAGCAACCAGGCTACACTGCCCACAGGGTCCTACTGCATTAGGCAGGATGTTCTGGCAGAGATGCCACAAAGCAGCACCTGTGAAATTAATGCTAAGCTTCTTGAGAAAAAGGTAAATGTATACCTTATACTGCTGCTTTTATAGAAAGGCTTACTGATTTTCAGAGGCTGAGGCTTGTTTCCTACTGCTCTGTTTCTGAATGAACTGCCTCACTAACCACTTCTAAAATGTCCTTTTGTTGGATGACTATGTGATTTTTATAAGAAAGTTTACAAGAAGAGTTACTTTTTGGACTATATAAACAGTACTACTGTTCTCCTTTTAAAGACCACAAAATACATACAAAGACTGGGCAAAGTCCTCTCAAATGGACATTTTTAAGGTCCCTCCTCAGGCAGGCAGCTGAGTGTTGGGTCTGCTGTGTCAGAAGCCCCTGGAAGCACACCTTGCCCAGCCACAAAAGCTGCCTAATCCTCCTGGGAGCAGGGGCACAACGCTGCCCTCAGGGATCAAACAAACCAGGATTGGTGCTGAAACTGTAAGGTGTAATAGACAATATCCTGCCATCTAAGCTACACTGAGATGTGGCAGCTCATTAATGTTTTTGCTGCCAGAGGTTTCACTGGGATGAAGCTGAGATTTCACCCCATGGTTCTCCAGTGCCAGCTCTTGTAGCCTTGTTCAAAAGGCACCCGAGGTGAAACTGGATAGCAAGACAAGATGCTTTAAGGTTCCTCTGCTTTTCACAGCTGTAATGGTTTGTTGACTGCCTCTCCTAAGGAGAGATTTCTGGTACCTTTCTGTTAGGTTTTTCCTTCTTATTACCTGTTACATCGGTAAAGTCACTTAGTTGTTCCTCTTGGCTTTCAGTAAGGAAGAACAATTACAAAACAAAATATTTCCTATCAGCAAGGAAGAGTACACACAGGCACAAAAATATTTAGCATTTTCCCTGGGAAAGCCCTATAAACTGGCCAGAATATTTTTTTAAAAAATCCTACAGCTACTTATCAGTTGATTTGAAGTTTATTAGAGTTAATTGAATTCTAGTATGCATTTCCATCACCCCACGGCCAGCAGGCTCTGTTGCTCACTAATCAGTAGAAGAGGGCTGACTGGGATTTCTATCACACAAACTTCAGAGCAAACCAACACTTTTACCACAGCCAGAGAAAACAAGTGCAGTGTTATCCTTCCTAAGTGTCATTCATTTAACAGATTGTGTGGGTTTTCTGTAAAGGTTAATTAAACCTAAATTTCATTAGGTTCTTGAAACTCAGTAGAGTTAGAAACACCATTCATTCACATATTTCTTGACTTTTGTATTTTTTTAAATGATGTTCAAACTAATTTTTGTTAGCTTTTACAAAAGAAATAGACTATCATAGAAAACTTTCCCAAAATACATTATTTTGTCTATATAAGCCAAGCATGTAGAGACTTTCAGAAGTACCTACTAAAATATACATGGCTTACTAAGAAACAAGGCTATGAAGCAATCGATTAGGGCAGCTAAAAGAAACACCCAATACTTCAGGTTACTTTTGAATACCTGAAACTTTGTTTCCAGTCTTTGTATATATATTTTGTAGTCTTTAAAAGAAGAACAGTAGTACTGTTTATATAGTCCAGAAAGTAACTCTTCTTGTAAACTTTCTTATAAAAATCACATAGTCATTCAATAAAAAGGACATTTTAGAAGTGGTTAGTGAGGCACTTCATTCAAAAACAGAGCAGTAGATCAACTTAGGAAACAAGCCTCAGCCTCTGAAAATCTGTAAGCCTTCCTATAAAAGGAGCAGAATAAAGCAGCAGTATAAAGTAAAATCGCTTACAATTATCAGCTTTCTAAGAATAATCCACGGATTTTCTCAAAAGGCTTATCAGTTGTCATAGTTTTCATTGTGAAGACAACGAAAATCAGATTGGTGTCACCACAGAAACCTCCCAACTTCCTTCACTGGGGTGAAAAACCAGACATTGCCTGTCCCACCCTGCCACAACCTCGCCAGTTTGCACTGGTTGTTTGTCCCACTGGTGCACGTTGTCAGTTACCACAAAATCTTCCTAGGACATGTTTCTAACCTGTGCACTTTCAGAATAGGTCACCTACACGGGGGTCTTCTCTGAACACAGAAATGGCCTCAGGAAGGTATCTTCATCTTATAAACATCGTATAAACACGGTGTAATCTTAGAAACAAGTAACGATCTGGGCATTCCCATCAATAAACCCTTGGCTGTTATAACTTGAGGGAAGAGCCCAGGTGTCCAAGCTACGATTCAGCTTTTGGATATCGCATGAGAGCAGACTTCATTCACTGATATTCTTGTGAAGGCAGTTTGTTCACAGAGCAAAGATTTGCCAAACGCAGATCCCAACATTTAAGCTCCATCCCCTGTGTGAAGAAAGAAAACATTTCTTTCTTTATGTTCCCCGGCAGATACCCCCAGCTGTAGCTCGTCAGCAGCTGCTCCCGGCCCGGCGAGACCCGCGGGGCTGTGCGGGATACGGGAGGGAGCCATGGCAGCCCCTCAGCCCCGCAGGGATGTGGGGGACACGGGAGGGAGCCATGGCAGCCCCTCAGCCCCGCAGGGATGTGGGGGACACGGGAGGGAGCCATGGCAGCCCCTCAGCCCCGCAGGGATGTGGGGGACACGGGAGGGAGCCATGGCAGCCCCTCAGCCCCGCAGGGATGTGGGGGACACGGGAGGGAGCCATGGCAGCCCCTCAGCCTCACAGGGATGTGGGGGACAGAGCCCCGGACAGAGCCCCCGCAGCCTCTCAGCCCCGCGGGTGCGGAGGAGCCGGTGCGAGAGCCCTTCAGAAGTGTCAAACAACGTGGGAAGAAAGAGCGGAGAAACTTAAGTTAAAAAGTACGGAAAGCAGCCAATCTCGGGCATTGCCGTCTTGGTTTTAACTCTGGCAGTACCGATGACAAGCAATAAAACGTTTATTCTGTAGGTTATCGCACCACCTCAACTAACAGAGCCCAAGAGGAGGCGGTGGCCCCGGAGCCCGCTCGGGGCGGCTCTGCCAGGGGGCCCGGGCACGGCGCCAGGCTGGCTCGTGGCGCCGGGCAGGACCCGCTGCCCGACACGCCGAATGTCCGAGCGCAGCGCTCGGCGTTGAGCCCTCGCCGCACAGCGCTGGCTCTGCTGTCCCCGCGGCCCCTCGGGAACGCACTGGCAGGAGCGGAGAGCGGCCGCGCCCCGAGTGACCGCAGCCCTCAGGCACCGCCACCCTCAGGGGTCCCGCGGCCCGTCCGGCCCCGTCCGGCGCGGCCCCCCCGGCTCCGGCCCGAGGGGCGGCGCATGCGCGCGGGGCCGCGGGGCAGAGCAGCGCGGGCAGCGATGGCCGGCGGGGAGCAGCGCTTGCCCGGCGGCCCCGAGCGGGTGGCGCTGAAGAAGGAGATCGGGCTGGTGAGCGCCTGTGCCATCATCATCGGTAAGGGCACCGCTGACAGCCCTGACACTGGGCTGTGCTGCCGCTGCGGCGGGGCTCGGCACCGGCCGGCGCGGGGACAGGCGATGCGCGGCTCCGCGGGCAGGTGTGCGGCACCGGCCGGGGACAGCGCGCCGCTGCTCCGTGCGGCTCGGCCCGCGGCGGGATGGGCGGCGAGGGGCTGACACCCGGTCCGTGCTGAGGGGCCGGCCAGAGTGAGCCCCTCTGCCCAGCCGTTCAGCGAGCGCCAAATCGCGAGGTGTCCTAAAGTCTGTCCTGATGCCCGGTGAGCTGCTGAGGCTTCTGCGGCGCTCGCTTATCAGGCTAAACCAGGTTGATTCGTCTATTTGAGATCGGGCTCTGCGAAGTGCAGGTGGCAGCGCGGGCTCTCGGAAGGCAGCGCCGGGCTGTCCCGGAGCCGCGGTGGCGGCAGCGCCAGCTGGCAGCGGTGCTGTCCCGCAGCAGCCGTGGCTGGCACAGCGGTGCTGTCCCGCAGCAGCCAGCGGTGCTGTCCCCAGCAGCCGTGGCTGGCACAGCGGTGCTGTCCCCAGCAGCCGTGGCTAGCAGAGGTGCTGTCCCGCAGCAGCCAGCGGTGCTGTCCCCAGCAGCCGTGGCTGGCACAGCGGTGCTGTCCCCAGCAGCCATCGCCGGCGCAGCGGTCAGCAGCGGGGCTGAGCTGCTGCCCCCGTAACAGATCAAAACTGGGAAATTGGGGCAGCTCTGTCCCTCCGTGTGCTCCATCACTGCTGGGGATGTGAGAGCAAGGAAGATTCGCCCAGGTCAATAAAAGCAGCCTGTACTAACGCAGTCAGCCTCCAAACCCCGCAGGAAGACCCTGCCGTTCTGTCACCAGGACCCGGGGACAAGGCTGGCAGTGACAGCTGTGTCAAGGTGCATGGCAGCACAGGGAGGGAACAGCGGGCACAGCAGGACCTGCCACGTCCATGGGAATGCTCGGCTCAGTGGCAGAACTGCCTGGACACCCCCATGTGTCTCTGTGATTGATGTCACCAAGCTTGAGGAAAAGGACTAAACTGGTAGTGATCACAGTGCCCTACTGCAATTTTATGCTCTTAGTCATGTATGCCTCTATATGCAATGTAGGTGGATATGGTCTTGCAAAAAAAAAAAAACAACTTCAGTGCCATTGAACAGGATCATTGTGAACAAGGGTGTTATATGAAAGGAAAATGTTTCAATCCATTCCCACAGTGAAACACTAAAATCTGTATCTGCAGTTTTTGGGGAGATGTGTTCTACATATCAAAGATACCTTTATTTTGAATCCCTCAGCATATTTAAGGGGGAAATCTCGGTTCTGGATCTCAGTGGAGCTCAGATGACCTTGTGCTAGAGTGAAGTTTTGAGTGCTGCACTCTGCTGTAGGTAAGGCACTTCCAGGGTTAGGAATTCCCCGAGTTGCTATTGGCCATAGGGAAGATTTATGGCATCTCTGTCATTTATTAGGTATGACAGAATGGTACCTTGAGACTGCTACCCTTCTCTCCCAGTCAACCTTTCATCAACCTTATTTGCCATATCCTGCAAGCAGAATTCATATATGTCATGCCTGTCCAAAATAAATCTTGTGAAACAGCTTCTCATCTAATCAGGGACATTTGAGCAAGGAAATGCACTGACATTTTTGACAAACTGTAGTACTCTCAAGTGGTCTAAGTGTTAGAGAAGGTTATCTGCTTTGCCACATAAAGCCTGAAAATTCTTCTGCCAATTTCCCCATATTTTCATAGAAGACATTTGAAACACAACCATAGGATCCTATTTTTTAGTTTGATTTGTTTGTGTGCAGATGCATGAAGTTATATCATGTATCAAAGACTTCTGTAACAAAGTGGTATGTAGTAGGAATAGTTTGACTTTGTAGGTGCCACTGCATAAAACATGACAACCTCAAATCAGAGGACACGAAATTACATCAGATAGGCTTGCAAGCCATTAGTGGAGTCAACTAAATGAAATCTTTTTTAAGGCTCCTTTATACAAAAAATAAACTAGTTCATCTATGTTGATATTCGGCAACAAGGTAACTCGCAAATTTTCTGTTTGATAGAATTTAACACAAGGGGAAGATTTATTTCCAAGTGATTGAATAGCATGGAAAGAACAGATGCAGTCAGTGTGTCAGAGCCTGTGGAACAGACCAAAGGACAGACCAGGACTTTTATGTCAGCCATCATACTACATTTCCTGGTTTGGAGTGGAGGAGGGAAATCCATTTCAAGGGTTTAGACATCAGATTCTAATGCATCCTGCAGCAAAGTCATACTGAGAACACCAAGAAAACCGGAAATCACTTGTGAAAAAAAACTCGTCTTGCTCTGTATGGACATAAGGATTATGCTTTCTTATTTTTCTTTAAATGTTCTTGCAGGTACAGAAAATGTATGAGCATATTTTAATATTATCAAATAGAAATTTGATGCTGTGATCTGCCAGCATTACACCAAATGTTCTGGTTTAGCTGACTGTTCTACAATTCTAATCAGCTGCAGGATGGATATAGAGAACTATAATCTTCTAATAATTAGGAAGAGGAAACATGAGGGAGTATTTGAAAAATACTGTAAATATGAGCTTATAAATACATTATTAATAAGTTTGTGGTTGCCTTCTATACACTAATTCTGCTTGTTTGAAATAAGGTATTGTATGAGTTGCAGAGCTGGGGAGTCAGTGCTAGGGAGGAATCAGCAGGAGTGAAGGAGAAGGTTTGGGGGTGGGAGCACGCTGTATTTGAGAATATTTCAATAATGGCAGGATGCAGTCTGTAGAATTTGCAGTCTGTCAGCAGTACTCCATCAGAGTTGCAGCCAAGAGAATCAAGGCAGCCTCTGTGGGTACCTCAGGTTAAACATCCAAGGCTGTTGAGCTCAGGGGGCTCAGCCTGCCCTGTGGTACAGGGCACAGTCTGCTTCAGGGAGCAGGGAGGGCACAGACAGCCTGCACCCTGCCAGTTGTGCTGAAGTCACCATGCCCTGTGCTAATTCCCTGGAAAACAGGTCTTACTTTTCAATCTTCCTGACATGTTTTGAATTGTTGGGCAATTTTCTTACTACTTTCACAACTGAGGTATTTATCAACACAATAAATTGCTATGCTGTCTTAATGCACTCACAAAACTTAAGCTTTCAAATTTTTATCCTCCTTTTATAGAGCTTTGAAAGGTTTTGCCATAAGAAATATCAGTTCATCTAACAAAAACTATGCAGAAAAAAACCCCATAATAAACTACATCAAATTAGGACTACATCCTTCCTATATCCACCCCATAGAACAGTCTCCTGATCTCTCTCAGCAGCCTAACTTTTGCACAACATAAATCTGTCTTTCATTACTTCATTTATATTTTTAAACTTGTTTACAAACAAGCCTGATCAGAGAAGAAGGCTATTTCCAAAGTTCATTTCACACTGAGGCAGAAGCCAGCTCTTCTGAGTATCCTGATGTAAATAAAGGTACTGAATACAAAACCCTTTAACTCCAAATAGAGACTGGTAGTCAATGACTGTAAAACTGAACAGTGTTTAGTAGCAGTAACAAATCTTTCTGGCAGTTCATCTCTGTCACAGAAAGAGCACTTTTGGAAAGTGCCTGAGACAGGCTGTAGAAACACCCAAACTGCTCTGTCTCAAAATTGGTTATGTACAGTGAAAACAAATAATCTAATGCACTCACATGCACTGCAAATCAATCTTGCCACTACTTAAATGAAGGGATACAGCTTAAAAAGTAGTGACATACATGTGTTATTATGTCCTAGATAATAACATAGAGATAGTATATCATTGTTTGAAATCCACACTAGATTTATTTGGCAGGCACAGAAATCAATGTTGTATTTAATTGAACAGTTATTTCATGCACATGCTTTCATAGGACTGTATATGTAATTAAGATTTTTTTATGTGTATTTTCTTTGAACACAGGCATCTTAGCTATACAGTGCCTCCCTTGGAGTCTTGCCTGTGCAGATAAAAAGCTAAGTAAAAATATCCATGACTTGATGTAATTTCTACCACATTCCATTGTTCTTTAGAAAGTTACAAGAACTAGAAAGTGCAGGCTGATTAATGTCTTAAAGCAGCCTGGTCCTTGGGTCTGAACAACAAAATTCACCATTCATATACTAGAAATGTATATTTAACTGTATACACAAATTGTATCTATAACACATGTAAAAAGGGTTGTTTAACTGTTTAATACAGATCAAGTAACATTATATAAAACAAACAGTTAAACATCTCTTAAAAGCTTTATTTATGTGGTTGTAAAACTGCATGAAAGTAGCCATAGGGTCATACTAGCATTGTGATGAAACCTGTTGTATATTCATGAATGATTTAATATCAGGTTATATGAGACTGACTAGAAGACTTACAAATTCAACTACAATGAAATATTTCAGCTAAAACTAAATACATCTTATTTTGCTGAGCACAGGCAGGCAAGTTATCTGCATCAGCTGACTTGGCATTGCTTAAAAAATGCTCATGGTACTTACTCTGCTCACACATGAATTTGATGTAAGATCCCTTATAAACTGGTTCCTGATTCAGGCCCAGTGATAGCAACAAAACTGTGTTCAGTGAGCAATATGTTCAACTTTTGCTAGTTCTGAAAGTAACTTTCTGGAATTTATCTGTCCAAGTGCCCAGATGACAGCACAGGCTTTACTTCCATCCTAGCTGACCCCATGACCTGGATGGTCTCAGCAGAATGCCCCCAAGCTCAGAAACCTCCTTCCATCAGAGATGCCTCCTTAGGCAGAGTTGTCCTGGCCTGTACTGCAATTTACTGCCCACACCATGGTAATCCATCAGGAGAACAACTGAGTTGCCTTGGTTATAATTATAATTATAATTGTAATTATATCTGCCTGTCATCATACTTATACAAATAATTGCATATGCATGTGCACAGAAGTTTTTATTTGCATAAATATCACTTCCCAGGGCTGCACCCCAATGTGATTTTCCTCCTTGTCAGTAACAAAAAGCCATTTGCCAGCCTCCCTGTGTGTCAATTAGCTGTCTCCTTACTGCTGTGCCCCTGCCATTCTGACATCCCTTAAAACCCCACAGATAGTCTTTGTTGGCAGAAACAGGATTCAGCAAGCTGCTAGCTTAACACTGGGGAGAGAGAACACGTGGAACTGGGAATTGCTTTCATATTCCTCTTTTCCAAGTGGAAATGGATAGGTGTTAATGCACAGTGCTTGCCGTGTCCTCTCTGGTCATGTTTCATGTTTATGTGCCACCATTTTTTAAGTGGTTTTGGTCAGTGAATCAGATCCATCTGTTAATCAAGTAACATTTCAAATCATTAGGAGATCATTTCTAGTCAGACCCAATGGACTTCACTGGAGCAGTACCCAAGTTACAGAACTGCAGCAGAAAGATGTATGAAAAAAGAAAAAGAGAACCACCACCCACATTACTAGATGATTTTTCCTGATTTCTGTGATCCTGCCTGGAGTCACAGAAAACAGTGTTGTTGCAGCAAGAATTTTCTCACTCTCTGGATCCGTGTGAGAGCATTTCACTTTTATAGCTAACTGAAGTTTCAGGACACACTTTTGTTTGGTGACTTGTGAGAGTAATACAGATTACACTTCAGTGCTTCTCTCTCTCAAAAAAAAAATGTTTCTAAACACTGTAGAAAGGAGTCAGCCTTCCTTATCTGTTACACACCTTGCTAACTAATATTTGAGCATTTAGTTCCACATGGCACTTACTGATGGAACACAAAGTAATTACAAATGCACAACTGGGGTTTTTTTTTCAGGGCAATGGTTCAGGATTGAGCTCTGGACTGTAATTCAGTGTCTTGTCCTCTCATAAATGCAAATTATGGTTTAGTAAAGTCAGCAGTCAATCTTTGTTGAGATAAATGGCACAGATTCCTTACTAGTGAGAAACCACAAAGACACTTTTGAGGGACTTGTGAATGATTTTTTTCCATATAGCCCAGAGGCTTAGGCTCAAATTCAAAACTACTGAAAATTACATGTCCACAGTCCATGTGTACATTTAAGCTGATTGGTGTCCATAATTTGGTATGGTACCCAACAGGAAAAAAGGTTCATACTGCTGAGAAAGATTGGATCCTGTAGCTGGAAGAAAAGAAAGCTGGAGATCACAGAGTCACAGAATGACCAGGTTGGAAGAGACCTTCAAGATCATCGAGTCCCACCCAGCCCCAACAGCTGAACCCTGGCCCCCAGTGCCACATCCAGGCTTTGTTAAACACACCCAGGGATGGGGACTCCACCACCTCCCCAGGCAGAACATTCCAGAACTTTATCACCCTTTGTGTAAAAACTTTTTCTAACATCCAACCTGTATTTCCCTCGGTGCAGCAGATGCCCAACCAAAATGCAAGTTACATTTATGGCATGATATTTTACATATTCCCATGTTCTTCAAGACTGTTCCAACCTATACTTCTCCATCAGAATTGTTTAGAGCAGCCTTTCACTTGAGTTTAGGGAGCTGAAAACAAGCTGCAGTTTCACTTGAAAGTAAAAACCATGGCAAAGTTCAAATTAAAGTTGGTCAAAATTCAGGGAGATTCTGCAGCTTACCTCTGAGAGTAAACTGACTTACAGAGGAAGTCTAAAAAGGAGCTGTAATTAGAAATTCCTGGGGGGAAGGGAGGAAAGAGCCCTAAAACTTTATAATTTTTTTTACTGAATATTTCTGGAGAAAGAAAAGGGTTTTATTTGTCCACAGATGTGCCTTTCTGCTGCAGTCTATATCAAGGAGAATTCAGCCTGTGAAGTCCCTCATGTTCAATATGAAGGGGAAAAAAAAGCTGAATTTGTATTTTTCTGCAATGACTGCCACACAATTCTGTTTCCAAGTCATTAGCTATCAAGCATTCATTGACTGATGGTTTTGGTTTGAATGGATTTAGTTTGGGTGAGTTTTTGCTAGTTTTGGGGGGTTTTTACCTTCTTACCTTCTAAAAAAAGTAGAAAATTCTGATTGAGACAGAGTGACTCTGATCACAAGGCTGAAGCAATGAGCTCTGCAGTGAGTGCCAGGAGTTCAGATGCAACAGCAACTCCTTCCTTGACAGATGAACTAACAAAGGTAGCATCCTTTGGTAAGTGTCTCACTCCTGATCTGGCAGTACAGTGCCTGCTTTCAGCACTGCCATAAATCTCCACTCGTGTTCCCTTTTCCTGTGCCTTGCAGCTCATTTCCTTCTAGCATAATGTGGCCTTTTCTGTTGAGAAAGTCTGCTCTGCTTTGGCAGGCTCACAACAAGCAGAAATGGTTTGGTGGAGGTTTAGCTTTTTTTTTTGTTTGCAGCTTTTCATGTGCCAAACTTTTCCTTTTGAGACCCTGGTTTTTGTTGTGCTGTGGGGGGAGTTTCTACTAGCTGCCACACTTTTTTGTCATCTTGATTGCAGCATGATAAAATGAGAAGGCATTTGTCAGTACTGAAGTGCCCCAAATATAAAACATCCTAACAGTGTTGTGTTATTCTGCTGGTCCTTAAAAACCCAGAACTCTCCCAAAGAGTTCTTTAGCAGATGTTCCATGGCAAGGAGCAGGGAGCCAGCAATCCAACATTGACTGAGAATCTCAACACCCTAATTCCTTTTAAAATGCTTGTAGCCCTCTCTGTACAGTGAGAGAGCATAGAGAATATGCAAGCTCTGTTGTCCTGCAGAGAAAAGATGTGTGTAGTATTAAATACATTTATTCATGTCAGCCTCCACAAAATATGTTTATGCAGTATTAGTTTATTCTCCTAATGTTTTCTTCTGGCACTGGCCTTTGCAAGTCAAAGTGAAAAGCAAGATTTGAAGAGTGATTGTCTACAGACTGTTCCATCCTCAGGAACTTGCAGGTGCTGGTTTTCTGATTGCAGGGTAATGCACAAACCAGTGTAGTGTTAGGGTGAGCTGTTTAAATTGTTCCTTCTAGACATGGTTCATCATCCCTTTCAGGCAATAGAGACAAATTCCACTGGATCCCAGAGCAAGGAAAGTGGTGAGGGCTATAGTGGTGATGTTTAGGCCTGAGGAATTTCTGTATCATTGAGTAATGGAATAACCCCTGGAGCTGAATTGCTCTGACTCATTGAACACTTTCTTTAGAATAGTACCAAAACTTACAGAAAACTAAAATCTTTTGGCATCTGAAAATCAAGTTGAATTCTTTTTTATCTGATCCTTAAATAATGGCGTAATCACACTTCAGATATGGGACCAAAATATCAACAGTGTAAAACATCCCATTTAAAAGCAGTAAAACTTCAGAAAGGTTACCTCTAACTGCAAGAAATAGGTCAGTGATCTGGATGAGTGGCAGTTTTTCTGCTGTGAAAAACAATAGCTCTTTCATCAGTTATATGAAGCTGCTTAATCTAGATCAGGCCAAACATCTTAAAACAGTATACCACAAAAAATGATGTCTGAACAACATAAGGGCCTTATTTACATCCAGGAGAAAACAAGTTAAGGAAGAAACTCACTCTGTTGAATACACTGGGTCAGAAAGGTAAAATCCACAATATTAATGTGATCTGTGGCAATGAAAGTCACAAGGCTGCCCACCACAAAATTATTAATTCACATGTAAGACTGATCAACACACAGGCATGTCAATTATTGTACATTAACTCTGGATTAGAAAATCCAAGGATGAGCATGTTCTAATTCACATGTGGCACTGATCAACACACAGACACGTTAATTATTGTACATTAACTCTGGGTTAGAAAATCCGGGGAGGAGCAGTCAGTGTAAAAAGTTGCTCTCTTACAGAGATGCATCCAGACAGTGGAAGACAAAAGCTGAGGTCTGAATATTGAAACACCTTCTCTGTAACACAAGGAGTTTTGTGAAAGGCCATTGCACTTGTGTACACATAAATGACATTATAAGCTACAGCTGTGACAAGAAAAAACATCCTTGCTTGGCTGGTCTCCCAGTTCCTGTGTCTTCCATCTTTTTGCTGTTAAATTGTGTAACTATCCTGAGAGGAGCAGAAAAAGCTATTAACAGGTGCCAGATATTCCAGGTTTTTAATGGTATTGTGCTGTGAGATTCCTCCTGGTCCCATGTAGAAGGCTGATGAATCCACAAGAGTTTTTTGCCTCCCTGCCCACCCATGCCTTGGAAAGGATCAATATATGTTTCTCCATAAACCTGAAGTTAATGACTGCCAAGGAATGAGGGCTTACAGCTTTAAAGTGTGTGCTTTTATACAATAAAAATTCATCCTTTTGGACAAAACACACAAGGGATCATTTTTTCTTAGGGAGTTGCAAGAAAAGGACTGACAAGAATGAAAATGTGGGGTTGAGTTCCTTGTCTGGATTATTTCAAAATTCTTTAGCAGCTCTCCTGAGAGCTTAATAGGACAGGATTTACTTGTTTGTTTTAAGGGAGGTCACCTCAGACTATATTTCATTTTGATTTCCCCATGGCTTATTTTTTTCTCTGCCCAAATTTTGTCCTGTTTTGATAGCAGACTTATTCGTTGCTATCTGGGGTTCTAAGCCTTGTTTTATCACTAATTTAAACCAACTCAGACAATTCTTATATCCTGAAAGGGTTAAGAAACTGTATCAGAAATGTCATTCTAGCTCTCCATAAATACAGGTTTCTTTTTTCTAATACTTTTAAATGCAGTCTGAAAACTTGAAAAACCATACATTTTGGAAACAGATAATGAATTCTTTTTATAAGAGTCTTGAAAATAGTAATAGCCTTAGTTAGTACAAAAGAGCAGAGAGTATCCAAGCTTGTTAAGCTTGCAAACACTGTACTTTGACTCAAGTAAATTTAAAAATAGCTGAATCAGTATTTTAAAAAATAAAGAAGTGTTTGATTCTGGTGCTGTCCTCACATGCCTAGCTTTTAGCTTGAAAGGGATTTCCATGTGTGTGATAGAATTAAAATATTTGTAATTTAAAAAAATCTGACAAAAAAGCTGACAAATCACATTTTTTGTACTCCTGCTAGTAGATCTTGTTGCAATTAAGCCATTTCTTATGGTAAACTCTGCCAGAAACCAGTAGGACACAATGTCTCCATGTTTTTTGGTTGTGGACAGGGCCAGTTCCCTAGCAACACAGCAAGATTTAAGCAGACTTTACAAAAGGTGCCCAATCCTGTACATATTACAAGTGCATACAGAAGGAACAGCTCTCCTTCACATGCTTGTGCTCCTGACAGAAAATTAAAGACCCTTTTCTTAACTGGTCCCAAGTCCCTCAAATCCTGCTGAAGGCATCAGGAGTGGAGGACTTCATTGCCTCATAGGCTTTAAATTAAATGAAAGCAGCTAGATGCAAACTCATTAATCCTTGATTGCCTACATACCTGAGCAAGGCTGGCAGTCAGAGAATGAGCCTTGCTGTGTTCAGCTGGCACAGCAGAGAGCAAAGCCAACAAGTGTAATCTGTTCTCATTCACTGAACTTACAGGGCCAGGCCCATTCCCTCATTGTACCCCAAATCCAAAAATGAGCACTCTTGTCACTGAGCAAACACAGCCAGGGACAGGAGCAGCACCCTCTGTTGGGGTGGGGATCATCCTCTGTTTCAGACAGGGAGAGGGGCACACAAAGGGAAACAGCAGCAAATTCACTTCTAGCCACCATCTCACAGAACATCCCTGAAAAGGTCTGTGAATATTCCATCTACTGAAATGCCTTTGTTTCCTTTGAGGCCCTCTGAAATAGTCTGAGGAACTCTTGGCTGAGCTGCTCAGAAGCACTAGAACTGAAAAACCAAAAACCAAGGAGAAAACCTCTGTAAAGTGACATTTGTAAAGAACATGCTTCAACCATAAGTCTGATACTTTAGGAAACCAGGAAAGCAGAAAAAAAGACAGATCTCCAACTCTTACAAAGCTAGAACAGAAAATGTGGATTATAAGCAGGGTCCCATACACTGTGATACAGGGATGTTCAAGTCTGTGTTAACATCTGTTTTGCAGGATTAGCTGATTTAATTCCATGTTTCTGTGTATTCAAACTATTCTATGAACAAGTTTTTCTGTTCAGGGGACAGGAGTGACATTCTTTTGATGAATTTTTTATACAGCTGATCAACTGCTTAGATAAACCTGTGACATAAAGACATCAGTGAGCAACATGAAGTCTCATAATTCTCAAGATACCTAATTTCAAAAGGTAGTTGTGATATCTGCAAATACAAGATTCATACATGGATAAGAATATTATATAGCAATTTTGCTAAATCCTGATCATATTACAACAGGTCCTTGAATTCCCAGATCAAAGATATTTGAGAACTGCAAGAAAAGCTGCCATTTCTTTTGGAAATCCAGGATTCTCTGCAGTAAAATTGTCTAAACAGGTTCTTTAAAATAAATCATATTTAAAAATAAAGTCAAGATACAAATCAGAACTGGTTCTAAATACATGAGGACAGCAACACAGCATCATAAGTGGTGTCTGTCAAAGTGTACACTGAGCTGGTGTTTGTAAATCTCATTTAAACTCAGGTTGAGCTGTTTACCAAAGTGCATTTTGAGTTAAGTGCAAGCTTTAAATCAGGTATCATTGTGCAATAGCTGTGCACACCCCAGGAAGCATAAATACCTTTTTTTTTTAATTTATTGCTTTTAAATTCCACCTCAGTTCATTGACCATAGCCTATCTTTGTATTCCTTGATAAAACAGAGATAAAGCCACTTAGAGATGTGAATGCTGAGATTACCATGCTAAGAGGTAAAACTAACACAGATTTACAGCCAGAAGAATGTAAACTCAGGAGATTGAATGATTTTCTTTTAGGGAGGTGTGAAACCTGCAACATCCCCAAGCTTTGCTAAGAAGTTCATGTCTTGTTTACATCTGCATCCAAAATAAGGTTGTGTAAGATCCTAGGCAGTGGCAGTAGACCTTACAGGAGACTCTAAATCAATCTTCTCAATAACATGAGCTATAACACAGCAGTTGAAGTATTTGGATGATTTGTTACTGCCATTTTCACATAGCTTTGTTTTAAACATGTATTGCCAGGAATTGCAATTCAGGAAGGCACTTTGAACATTTTAGCCTTTTACTATTCAGGGTATTATTGAAGAATAAGCTTTACCTTGAAAGTGTAGCATCCTGAAGTTCCCATTATATCCTTTCAGAAATCAAGGATGAAGTGATGCCTGGTTTAGAGATGCTCTTGATGGATCCCAAGTTTGCTGTGTAAGCACAGTCAAAAATCCACCAGCTAGCCTGAGGACACTTCTGCAGGGCTCATCCTTGTGGGATCAGAGCAGAAGGCATAAAACCCAGTAATTTGAGAGAAAATCAGAGGCAAGAGTGGGAATTAGGTTTTGCTTTATTTGCAGTTGAGCCATCAAGTTCAAGCTGTGTTTTTTTCTCCAGACCTGCTCATTCCTGTCATGCTGCCCCATAAATCCCCACAGTGTCCCTTGGCTGGTGCAGGGCACACATGGGTGTCTGGCAGCCATAGCTGAGGGTTGCAAGGACACCAATATGTGCAAACAAAGTTTTTAATTTGCAAGGAGGAACATTTTTCAGAGCAGAAAGCTGCAGAGGTAAGCAGGGAGTGTGGAGCAATGAGGGGGTCAGAGAAATGTGCCAACTTCCAGGCTGCTTTCTTCCTCTAGAGTCTACACCTGTCTGACAAAAAAATCCTTCTGTGTGCTGTGTAACTCTCCAAATTGCATCCTGATGTTTTATTTAATCTTTCTGATTTGGCCAATGGCACATCCTTAAGGACTAACAGCTTTCAGGAATGGACAGCAAGAGGCTTTTCCACTGGGCAGCAGCTGCTGATGGATTTTCCAGACTGAATAATCTGTTCACTGTGATCAATCAGTCAGCAAAAAGAATAGAGTTGAGGGGAGAAAAAAGGGGGAAAATCCAGCATTTCCCATAAAACAAATGATGCTTCAAAGATGGTGCAGGGGTCTTTACCATTGGCATGAGCAGGGCTGAAGGGTGGCCTGCTGAAGAGCTGTGGCTGTCACATTGTCCTGTCTGAGCCACAGCACTGCCCAGCACAGCTGAACTCTGGTTGTTTTCACAGCTGCGTTGGTGAGCTTTACAGCAGCATTTTGGAACTGCTTTTCTTCTTGGTAAATACCAAAAATCATTGCAGGTATAGAGAGCCCTGTGAGAAATGCAGCTGTCACTTGTGGGATTTCTCAGCTGAGGGACAAATATTAAATCAGCTGAATGGGCTGGCATCTGCCCCCTAAGCCACCACTGAAGGTCCAATCTCCACTGTCAGGTGCTTTCCTTAAAATCAGAATTTATCAGTCTCACAGTGTCCTAGAGAAGACCCCCATGTCCTCCAGCATGCTTGCAGGGCAGAGCTTTACCCACTCCCATTTCTACACCAGGGGATTTAACAACACATTTCTGCCCTTTGCAGGTAAAATTCCCAGTCAGGATATTGAGATGCAGAGAGCACAGAAAGCAGATGTTGGACAGATACCAAGGGCCAAAGCCACAAAAAGCTGCAGTGTTTGCAGAGCAGTCAGTGGGCAGAGCTGCAGCTTCTTACCAGGGCAATCCAGGCACTGTCACAGGGATCCTCCATGTCCCTCTCACAACACCGAGGTAGGCTTGGCACTCGGTTTCTCTTTGGAAATCAGCAGGAGGGTTGAAGCCTCTCTCCCTTGCTTCAAGGGTCACAGAGCTCCTTTATGTCCCACAGTCAGGGGGAAGTTTGAGCCTCTGTTCCCCATAGGTGCCACTGCCAGTGGGGATGCAGTGGGAGCACCAAGAATTGCTGCTCTGCAGCTGTCTGTGGGCTTCCCTCATGCTTACCTGGCAGCACTGCCCTGCCCCAAACCCTGCTCAAGGCCCCTGATGCCAAGGAAAAAGGCAAAAGAGGAAGGTGCAATATGGAGCTCAGCAAAAGCAGCAGGGTTTTGTGATCCCCTCCTGGCACAGCTGTATTGCTCTGAGTGCAACAGGGTGTGGGAGCTCCCAGTGAGAATATCCCACTGAAAAAGTCTCCCAGTCCCCAGGAGAAGGCTTTTCCTGATGTTTCTGCCTTATCATTGCAGCCACAGAGAAGGGCAAGGGAGGCTGAGGTTTCCTCTCCATGGTAATGAAATGCAGCCCACATACCCCAACGCTGGCAAGAGAAGAGGAGAGCAAGTCAGAAGTTAAGGAAGTAGAGAAGTCAGACCAAGTACAAGAGTCAGAACAGAGGAGCAGGAAATAAAGCAGTGGACTGTGTGCCTGAAAAGAGGAGACAGAGCCTGCAGCCTGTGAAAGGATTAGCAGAATAAAAGGAGTTTCAGTTTAGAGCAACAACAAAATCCTATCATAGAGGCTTTAACTTCTTCTTTGAAATAAACACACTGTAAAAGTGTTAATCAAATCAAACTGAATAAAACCATGTACTAGCAGACATCTGTCATCTTTATTATTTCATGTTCTCCTGAGAGGCCTGATCCCCAGCACCTCTGGCCATTTATCTGCCTTGGTGCAGATCTGTGCTGGATGTTTGCTCTCCAGCAGGGCAAGACTGGCACTGACTGATAGGGACAACCAGGTTTCCCTCTCAGTTGTATGTCCTGCAATTTTGGACCAAAGGACAAAAGGATTTGTAAATTGTTTTATCAAACCTAGTGTATGCCCACATACATACTCAGGATTGCTCACATACAAACATCTAATTGCAGGAGAGCATGATGCTTGCCAGCCAGAGGACTGGATCAGAGGTTCCAGGGCTGGTTTTGGTTATTGGAACATCTGCATTTGACTCAAGTACTATAATGAGAATATCCCCACATTTTATCTCCTTCAGTGAGGTCCTTATGGTACAGATGTGCCCTTCCTACAAGTAGTCAACACATGCCAAAGGAACCTGCTTTGAAAGTATTTTGTGAATACCATGTTACCAAAACAGAGGCTTAAAAGCTTTCCTGATTAAGTTTCTCTTGGTTAACCTGCTCCTGTTGAACAACAGTAATTGACAAATTATCACTAATTTTACAAAAAGGTAGAAATTTTAAACCACCAGATTTTTGTGGGTTTAAGCTGCTGGGTGCTTGGGCAGAGGTTGGATTACTGATGGCCTGAGCATGGTCAGTCTCCTGTGGCAAGCAGCAGGCTCCAGCTGAAGAGCAAAGCACTGCAGTGCCATAAATGCATCTTGCAGGATTAGAGTACTGCATTCCTGCAAGGCTGCCTTCCACTGCCAGTGGAAAGGGAATCCAAACAAACCCTCATCATTAAGCAGTTTATATACCTTAAGCCAGAGCCAAATGTGTGGCTTACTACTTTTAAAGAACCATTTAAATGGCCCCAGATATATTAAAGGTCCTGTGAAGACTGAGGTTAGCTAAAATTTACCTTGATTGCTCTTCTCTAGACTGTGATTTTTTCATCTAATTGCAGCACAGCTGCCTAACATACTCCCAAAATCACAACAATGCAGCTGCCATGCACAAGGTGTATCCACTTGCTCGTTCTGTTTATCAGTGGTCTTTGCAATTCAGTAACTCCTATATTTTCTTACAATAACAGAAGAGAAGGCAGAGGTTGCTCTCTCTCTCTCTGGGGAAGGATACATGTCATCATCCTGCAGACTGGATGATTACTAGGGAGAACAGCAACCCAAATATCTGGCATCCACAGTAACATTCACTAAAATTCAGGATAAGGATGATATTCCATCCTTGCCACAGGTTCTCCAGATAACAGATATTTCCAGCCCATTTCCCACCACATGGGCAAGTCTGCTTTTTCCCTGTCCTTTGTGCAGCTGGGCAGGGCACAGCTGTGCCTTGCTGAGCAGGTATTGATTTTTAATATATAGAAATTTAAATTATTTACAGCTCTCCACAGTACCTCATGCAATAGCAAAATCTAACCCTAATCACTGGAACAGTAAGGCTGCATCAGGTATCATTAGTGAAGCTATACCTGAAATATTTTCTTTCCTTAACTCAGTTTTCTGTTCTATCCACACCTTCATTGTTAGAAAACTTGGTTGTTCAAGCCCTCATGGACTACACCTGCATATTGGTGCTCAGAAGGTAAATGATCTTTATACATCTAACAGAAGTTAAGGAAAACTCTCAGTATTTGAAGCAGCCTGATTTTTTAAATCTTTAAAGTTGTGTGTAGTATAATCAGATTATAAATTCTTAACACAGTAAAATCCTGTTGGAATGCTGGAACAGCAGTTTATAATGGCTGGTCGTGTTCTGGCTTGCTAGGAATTTTAACATAAATATTTGAAGTCAGGTTTTAAGTTTAATTTTGTTAAATACTAATCCATGTAAACATTAAATTATCACTGTTATTTTTACAGCCCTTTTTGAGTTTTTTTTTTTTTTGCAAGCATATTAGCAGAGCAGCCATAATTCATTTTCCAGTGATACAGAAATTCCTTTTTTTTACTTGCATATGAAATGAAATGGCTATTATTTTAATTCCAGGCTTTATAGATCCTTTTTTTTCTTTATCTGTTTTTCACTAAGAGTTTTCTGAATGCTATTTAAAAGCAAAAAAACTCCAGGAAATTGCATCAAATACCTTAACTGCCACATAGCCTAAATTCATGTTTGACTAGAGGTTAAGAAAATGCACTTGAAGTGTTTGATGGTTTTAATTCCACTGAGTCCCTACAGCCGAGCAATTTTATAGACCTTGTTGTCTTGATGCAGAATTTCATTTAGTCTTTGTATTTCAGAGGGGGAGGAGGGGACACCTCAATCCTTGCACTGGATGTGCACTTGTGTGCTGCATGGCAGCCTCCCCTCCTGGCACGTGGCTGAGCCAGGGCCCCAGCTCAGCCAGGGCAGAGAGCAGCACGTTCATTTTCTGGGAATAAGCAGAGCCATTGGGACCGTCTGTGCTGCCACACAATTTCCAGTTTGCACCAAAATTATGAGCTGGGCATTTTACTTCCTGACTGGCTTTGTATCTGTGTCATGCCCTGAGTGCACAAAGGGGCAGTGGCAGTCAAAACTTGTCACTGGCATCCTCAGCTGGGAGTGCTTAACTCCTGGGAGCCAATTAACTGGCAATTAGCTGCACCAGAAGCTGCTTCATTTAGCAGATTTCTGCTAAATACATACATAAATAAATATCCATGATGAGTTACATTATTGACATAATCCACCTCATATTTAATTTGGATTGAGACAGTTTGCAAAGCACAATTCCTTTTGATTAAGCTCCTTTGTTGCTGTTGCCAAACAGGATTCTCAATTCTTTACAATATTTTCTACTGAAAAAAGATATATTTATTTATAATTCCTAGGCAGGATGCAAAGCTTCAGCATTTGTTGATAAGAGAACTTTTTTATGCAGTGACACAGACTGTCATCCTGTTGGCCTGGGCAATGTCCACCTGGATGTGGGAGTCCTGAGAGAATGGGAGAACTTTTTGATTATTATTCTATTCTCAGTGAAAACTGCCTGTTGAGGATACAGTACACCAATATATCAAGAGAGAGCTGAACCTGAAATCAGGTTTGTGGTGGTGTTCGCAGGGGTCCCAGGATGAGGGAAGAGATGAGGATCTGACTCCATGTTTCAGAAGGCTGGTTTATTATTTTATGATATATATTATATTCAAACTATACTAAAAGAATAGAAGAAAGGATTTCATCAGAAGGCTTGCAAGGAAAAAAGTGGAATGGAATGATAATTACTGATACGTCCAGAATTTCAGATGTACAACAGATCTTTAAAGAAATGTGCATGCAATAAAAAGGCATGAGTGATATTTTTCTTTGCTAGCTATACAGGAAATTGCTTGGTTTTATCCAAGAAAGACCAAATATGGTCTCTAAATATAATAAATCAATTTTTACAGAACTGAGGGATGCTTTCAACAAGCTGCAAGATCCAGTTTTTATAGTCTGTGTGTATTGTGTGCTGCAGATAAATGAAAGATGCCCTAAGGATTTTGCATACTAAGTGAATATGCCAAGTATTACCAAGTCCCTTTATTTTCTCACAAGCACAGGGATACTGTTTTCCTTCAAAGTGCAGTTCTTGAAGTGTTTTGGTGAGAATTCAGCTTTTGTTTAAGAAATGAGTTTCAGTTCTCATAGTTATATTAAAAGACATCAAAACCCCACATCTAACCCCAAACGCACTCTCATGGTCCAAAAGCCAAAGGCAAAATGAAAACACTGGATTTTTCAATAAGCCAAATGTTCTAATTGTCACATCATTACCACAGTTCCCAAATGGTTTAGCTCCACATGAAGTGCTGACCTCAGAGCCAAACCACACACTGCATGTGTGTGACTGGTCTGGAAACCCATTCCAGGGCCAGGTCACAAAAGATCCTAAACACAATTAGATAAACAACTGGAGATTTGAAAGGATGGGGGGTTTGGCATTCTCTTCACAGAAAACCAGGTTTGGGACCCACTTCCACTGAGGCAGAGATGGAGCATGGCTGAAGGGAGAGGCTGGACCCGCTTCACACCCACATTGCTGGTTTGGGTTCATTCACCTGGCCCAGGATTCACAAGTTTGGCTGCTCGGGCTGAGCATGCAGCTCACAGAGAACAGGCTGGGCTCCTCATCTGGGACTGTCTGAGCTGGAAACAGCCAGAACTTTCTTTCTTTAAGGAGAATACCTTCTGGGTGCAACTATCTGCAGGAGCAGGACAAGGACCAGACACATTTCTGATGGTTCTTCCATGCAAACATTCTACCAATTTTACTACCAGCACTGCTGGATGTGTTACTTGACTGGAGAGATAAAGAGACACAGATATTTTTTCCTTTTTTTTTTTTGCTTTTGTATACCCTTCCCCCATTTCCTATTTTTCTAGGATGTGGAAACTTCTCTCAACATTGTCCCAAAAAAAGAAAATAATCATGACACTGGATAAGATCTCAGAAGTGATATATATATATTTCAGGATATTTTGCTTGCGTTCTGACTCATAATTGTTGGTAACGTAATTTTTAAACAAAAGCTGAGGTTGTCATGGTATTTTTATACCAATGATTCCATATTATTGTGAAAAGGAGGGGAAAAAACAAACACCAAGAAACAAGAGATGACAAAATACAATGCTGTGTATGGGAAAGAGCGCATGCTGCATTTTCTCACCCCTAAAGCTGCTCACCAAATTCCCTCCAGATCCTGCTGACCAAGACCTCCTGAAAATTGCTTCTCACCAGGCAGTTTCTGACATCTTCGTTTCTGGAGCATTTCAGTATCTCCACCTATTTTTAAACATGTCCTACACCAAGTGAAGCAAAGGTACTTTTTGGGCACATTTACCACATTCATGGCAGATTTTCATACGAACATTTTGTTATCAGAAGGGGTGTAGCACTTCCACTCCTACTGATATGGCTTTTGCACATGTTGTGAGTGCAAAGTAATATGAAATCCATAATGACTTTGGAAGGTAATTTTGCCTTATTCTTTATTCATTCATGAAGGATATTACATTTATTAAAATATGATTCACTATTTAATTTCTACAAAATTAAATCACTATTTAATCTTCTACAAAAAAAAATTAGTAGAATGCTTGTATGAAAGAATTATCCAGAAATCTGTCTGGTCCCTGTCCTGCTCCTGCAGATAGTTGCACCCAGAACATATTCTACATAAACAAAGAAAGTTCTGGCTGTTTCCAGCTCAGACAGAGCTGCAGATGAGGAGGACTGCTTTGGAAGTCTTACCATAACAGGAGGCCACGGACACCTCCTCCCTGCAGCCATGTGGATTTGGGAAGGAGCCCCAGTGCCAGTGCCCCTCAGTGCCCACCACCCAGGCTGCCAGGGATGAACCAAGCTCCTTCCTGGGGGCAGAAACATGAAACACAGAGAGCTCTGACAGTGCTGAGTGTAAGCATTCAAAACTCACATCATCTTTATTTAGCCTCTGTGCAAACCCAGGGCACACAGGGAATATTTCTGTGTCTGCTCTGGGGTGCCCTGACCCCCAGGGCAGCGCTGACTTTGACCCTCACTCTGGAGAAAGTTTCCCAGACTTCAAGATAGACTGGAACCCACAAAAGTGTGAAACAGATTATAGAGAGCAGTGTAGGTGTATCACTGGGTGAGAAATTGAGGTTTTGGGATTTTTAATGTGTTGTGGATGGCAGCAAGAATGAGGGCACAGGGTGTCATCCTGGGTTTCTTCTCCATGGGTTTGGGTGGCATTTTGTAATTGGATAGAAAACTTCCCATGGGGGGCTCTTTGGGATCAGCTATTGGGTTAAAAGGGAAAATAATCCAGGTGTCAGCTCTTAATTGGAGAGTTTAGTCTTAAAAGACCTTGTAACAAGAGATTATTGGGCATTTTGTGCCTGTTAATGAAAAGCTGCTGAACTCACAGCAGTGAGACTGTTTTACTGATTAGAAATAATGACCACCTGAGTCTGAACATGAACTACCTCAAGTGCCTTCAATCCAGACCCAGAGAAACCAAGAACTGGTATCCCCACAAGCCTGCACTGTGCCACATCACTGCCACCACCTTCCCTCTGCAGTTACAGCTCACCAGGAGCCAGCTCTGTCCCCTGGGTGTCTCACAGCATGGCCAGATCCCACCGCTTCCCCTGGTGCTGCTGATGTTTGCCTCTGCATTCCCCACCCTTGCCACCCCCCTGCAGCTCTGTCCACCCCCCACAGCTGAGTGGGCACAGCCGACCCAGCTCAGCCCCTGGCCAGCACAAAGGGCAGACCCTGCCAGCACCATGCAGACCCCCTGGAACCTTGGATTTCTTGTCCGTTACCAGTCTGAGGGATGCCAGGCTGTGTTTGGATTGCATCCTTTCCTCATGCATGGACAACATGGAAAGGTGACCCAAGGGACAGGGGTGGAAACTGAGAGCCTGCTAAGGGTGAGCCTTTGCATCTGCTCTCTGCTGCCAAAATACCAGCAAACCTGAGCTAAGGTGAACAAGGGTAGGAGGAGATGGCAGGAAAGGAGCCAGTGGACCCATTTAGGGCTTGTTCTGTCTTTGGGCATTTGTTCAGTATGGAAACCTACAGGTCTATCTTGGTAAAAAACACTGTGTCTGAACTTCAGCATGGTCCCCAGAGCACCACCAGCTCCTCCCAGCAGTGCAGTGTGCTCAGGCACGTTGATCTGTGGAAAATGCAGGTACACAGGTATGTATGCTGGCACGTAGCAAATCATTTTTAAGGGGTTTTTATCATTTAAGGTCTTTCTCCATATGCACAAGTACAACTGTTAAACTGTGGCACACAGCAGCACCAAAGACTCTCAAGGCTTCCCCTGCAGGCCCTTCCCCACCCTCATGGCCTCCTCTGGCCATTCTCCAATGCCTTCATGTCTTCCTCATGCTCTGGTGCACTGAAGGTGAGGCTGCCCCAGCCCAGAGCAGAGCAGAACAATCCCCCAGGCCTGGCAGTGCTGGGGCTGATGCCCAGGACAGGGATGTCCCTGCTGTCCCCAGGGCACTGCTGGCTCAGCTCCAGTGGCCACAGGCCAGGAGCCCCAGGGCCCTTCCTGCAGCTGCTCTGCAGCTCTCAGTGTGCCCACAGAGCCAGGGCAGAGCCAGCACTGCCATTGCCTGAGCTTCACATGGCTGGCATTGGGATTGCCCTGCTCCGCCATGGCCTGAAAACTTCACATGGCTGGCATTGGGATTGCCCTGCTCTGCCATGGCCTGAAAACTTCACATGGCTGGCATTGGGATTGCCCTGCTCCGCCATGGCCTGAAAACTTCACATGGCTGGCATTGGGATTGCCCTGCTCTGCCATGGCCTGAAAACTTCCCATGGCTGGGGTTGCCCCTCTCTGCCACTGCCTGGGGCTCTCTGCAGGGCTCTCTGCCCTCCAAGGAGCCAACAGCTCCTCCTCATTCAGTGCCATCAGCAAATCCCTGAGGGCTCATTTGGGCCCTGGCCCCAGACCATGAGTGAAGGTGTTGGGCTCAGGGCTGAGGGTGAAGCCCTGCAGAGCCCCACTGGGGACAGGCCCCAGTCTGGTGCCACCCCAGCCACTGCCATCCTCTGTCACCCTCTGTGCCCAGCCCTGAGCCAGCTGCCCACAATGTAACACACACTGGTCCCACATGGAAAAAGAGCATCTGGAGGTTTCCACCACTCCTTTTCTATACCCAGCACTGCCTGAACTCACATCATCTCAATTGTCTCATGCTGTCCAACATTTTAGCCATGCCACATTATAACTTTACATTTTATGGCTGATCACTAAGCAGCACAGCTATTGCAAGTACAAAATGCTTATGGATTTTTAATATTTCAGACTTTGAGATTGCTTTTTCAAGCACAATCTTAAATCCATCCTTGGTGGCAAGCACACCTTTTGGGCCCATCGCTACAGACAATGCTATTCTCTTCTTTTTTGACCTCCCAAACTCCCTGGAAATTTGCCTTAACTTGTTCAAATTCCTCTTAGGAGTGGATGAAAAGTCTTCATTACAAAGTCACTTCTAACTCCTTGCAGTAATACACTTGGGCATGGCAGGTGAGAGTTATGCAGGCTGAGGAAGTTGGTGCCAGAAAACTCATGGATCCTCATCAGCAAAGCTGAGCACACATTTAGCATCTTTGGTTGCTGACAAATGGCAGCACTTCTGCCAGGGCATAATCAGAAACAGTGCAGTCATACAAAATCTGAAATGGGAGCACAGGGGTGGCACGACTGAGTTTTTTATTAGAGCAGGGGCTCTGGGGTTGTTTCCCTTCTTTTGAACAAATAAAAGCCAACTATTTACTTTCTTTTCCCTGACTGCTGTCATGTTGTCCTTTGCAGGTAACATCATAGGCTCTGGGATCTTTATTTCCCCCAAAGGAGTTCTGGAGCACGCAGGCTCGGTGGGACTGGCTCTCATCATCTGGGTGCTGGGGGGCGGCGTGGCTGCCCTGGGCTCCCTGTGCTACGCTGAGCTGGGGGTCACCATCCCCAAGTCAGGAGGGGACTACTCCTATGTCACTGAGATTTTTGGTGGGTTGGCTGGGTAAGTACCCTCTCTCTATAAACTGATCTGAAAGCACATTTATGTTGTGTGTTTGCTGTGGGAAACTTGGAAGAGACAACATTTGTTAATAAAAATGCTTCAGCAAAATCAATCTTTCTGTTCTGTGTTAGAAATACCAAATTGTCCCCACACAGAACTCCCAGTGCTGTTTCCAAGGGAAGGTGACAGATCCTTTCACTTCCCTCCAAGTCCATGACAGAGGAGGTGATGCTGTGTCTCAGTGATGTTCCTGTGTGCAAGCCATGAATGATCAGTGCCTGTGTGGAAGAGTTTTACCCATCCCAGGCCAGGCTGGAGCTGCTCACCACAAATAAAACAAAGCTGCTTGACTTGCTGTCCAGAATCACCAAGTAAATACAGAGAGGGGGAATGCTAACTCGGGGAAGGATTTCTCTTTGAAAATAGTACTGATGTGAGGAAGGGACAAGTGAGAGGAGGTTATCTTTTTTAGTGTACACTTTTTGATGCATTCAACACAATTAATTAAGCTGTCAGCTTGTACTCACAGACTACTAGAGAAGCACCAGAATGTTCTGAGCAGCTCCCTCACTGTGAGTAGAGAGGCCAGACCACATGCTGGTGGTTTAGTTAAGAAAAATAAGCACCAGTACAGAAAACTAGAGAAAGAGTAAGGAAAACCCCCACCAAACCAGAGTATTCCTTCTCATGTGAGATGGAAAATGAGCTTCTAACAGTTGAGCTGGCTGCTGAGCAAGGACAGATCAGAACAGGCATAACACAGGCAGTCTGTCACCCTGTCCCAAAGGCTGTCCTCTCATTTCTGCCTCAGCTCAGTGCCACACAGGCACAGCCAGCACTGCAGACATGCCTGCTCACAGGGGCATTTCTGATGCTTGCCAAGCTTCAGCCATTGCCTTCTGCTGGTTCATGAAGTCTGTGTTTCTTTAGCTGATGGGATCTCTCCTCTGACTGCTGTCCTGCTTTGCACAGAAAATTACACTGACATCGCAGAACAGATGGGGGCAACAGCAGCACTGGCTTGGCTAACCAGAGCTGAGCTCCACTCAGGTGTGTCCTCTCATGGGGCAGGAGCACAGCAGAGCTCTGCTTCCCCAGGGCCCTGCAGCAGCAGCTCCCCCAGTGCCTGCTGACAGGAGCAGGCTCTGCAAGCAGGGACAGGGCAACTGGGAGCACAGAACCCCACAAGTCCCATCCCTGGAACATCACTGTAAGGAGGCCAGCAACATGAGAGGTCCACAAAACCAAAGGAATTGTGTTTTCTAGGGGAGAAAATGAAACTACTTAGAAATCAAGTACAACTAAAATTTAATTTAATTCAATTAAAATTAATTTAAATTGTTCCTCAGCTCCCTCTGCCACTTCAGAGAACTTGTCTGGTCCCTGCAACCACCAAGATGTGCAGCTGCTGTAACAAACCACACAGCAGCTGACTGATCACTGCCCAGCATGTACCTGGGGACAGCCTCACCTCCCAAGGCAGGAGATTCGGCTTGGGCAGCACTCACTTGGTGTCCAGGCTTGTAATGCACAGGCAATATTAAAAAAACACAACCTGTCACCTGAAGGGAAGCAGTGCTCCCATCCTTCCTGTGTAGAGATGTAACTCTCTCTCAAGAAAAGAAATAGCCCCACTGTTGTGACAAAGGGTGCATTAGGCAAGAGCCATCAGGCAGGTTTTGGTGTAAAAGGGGGATTTGGGTCAGCTTTTCCAGTAAAGCCAAGCTGGGACTGTGCCCTGCTGCCTTTGCTGAGCCACCACCTGAAGGCTGCAGCTCTGGGAGCTCCAGCACCCCCAGCTCCCTACCTGGGAGTGCCCATCCAGCCCTGGCAGGGCACAGGCAGGCTGAGCTTCAAGGGGCTGCCCTGTGCCTCCCTGGCACAAAAACCACTGCTGCTTTTTGATTTAATCCTTCTACAGCTGAGCACATCAAACTCAGCACACAAAGCTTTAGTGCACCTGACTTTCCCGTGCATCTGACTTTGCCAGTGACCAGCTGGATGTTTTGGTTTATTATTTATATTTATTTTTAAAAAGGTGTTTGTTGTAAGAGCACAGCTGTACCCACCCAGACCACAACAACTCCACTTCTGCTGCCTTGTCCCTGTCTCCCAAAATCCTCCCATTTATTAATTTTTATATATCTATGCAGGTTTTCCTGCACAGATACAAGGCACAAATAAATACCATTTGACTGTGACAGCTACTGGAGTACTCCATGCCCCAGCTTCTGTGTCTGGCACTACTGATAGCTGGATGCACAACTGTTTATTGAAAAAATCACATTGCTGTGATGTGAGGAGCTGAATGCAGTAACAGAGGCAGGACAGGGCCACCTTGGATAGCTCAGGGACAGCATGAAGCACTGCTGGAAAGTGGTGGTCATGGCAAACCTTGGCTGGGGACAGCCCTGAGCAGGGACACTGCCTAGCTCCTCTGGCCAAGGGAGGAGGAACAGGTGAGGAAGGGTTCCAGTATTACCAGGCTCTGGTCTGGTACCAGAGAGTTACTCCTGCTTTCCTCTCTATTTAGGAATCATTGTGGTTTTAAACAGCATTTGTGTGTGAGCACAAACTGCAGGGAATGGCTGCAGTCTGTGCTGCAGGAGCCCTCTGAGCACAGCTCTCCTTGCATGATGTGGGCCTGCAAGTCTGTTTGAGGAAAAAGAACATCACCCCAAATGCTAAATAGAGGTCTTAATAGGTGTTCTTGCAGAAGAACAAACCCTGCAGTGAGTTTCTGATCAATACCACTCCTTCTGAATGCTCAGCAGTCATGCTGCAGCTACCACAGCAGAGCCCGCTCTCTGGACATACATGCCCACCAAAATCAGTGCAGAGTTTGCAGCCAGAGCTTTCATAAGTGTCACTCCAAACTGCAAGTGTAACATGCTTCAAATATACTTCCATGTTTCTTTTTCGTTATTGCAAAATTTTGAATTTTCCAAAGGCAGTAAGTCATCCAGCAATGTAGGATGGCATTAATTGTATTCAAACTGGCTCCAGCTTAAACCAGTCCAGTTTTTCCTGAGCTGTACTACAGCACCTGTTTCAAACTGTTTCCTTTTGCCAATGCACAAGTAGGGTACACTGGAATTTTAATTTCCATAGGCTGCTTTGAATCCATAACATATCTGAGATCCTTGAGGGAGTACAGGCATATCCCAAACAGATATTTGAGAACCAATTTCACCAAGTCCACTAGACTATTCAGGACCCAGGTGAAACCATGTTGTTTATTTCTTTCCACAGGTGAGGGAGTTAGTATGCTGAGGTATCTGCAAAAAAATTCAGTTTTGGTCCAGGGATGGGTGGCACTCCACGTGAATGCCACACCTGCCCAGGGGTAGCAGGTGGCACCACTCACCCCAGGCTGTTCCTAGGACAGAGGGAGGGCTCTGAGTAGACAGGGTCTCACTCATGTACACACTGATGGACTGTGGGCCATGGACTTCAGGGAACTTTGGATGAGGCTCAACAACCAAACACAGCAGAGCCCATCCAGCCAGCAGCTGGAATACAGGTGCAGAGATTATTTCACCTGCTCCTTGACCACCAGCACGTGCAGGAGCTCAAATTTCTCATGCAAACTCCAGTGTTCAGAAAAATAAAACCCAACCAAGCAACCAAAACCAACCAAACCCAACCAACGAGTTACATCTTCCTTTTTCTTTACATTCAGTTGTCTCAAACCTGTTATAAAATCTGATCACTTCTCAGTCAGCAACAAGAGAAGATTTGACTTCTCTTATTTTTGTGATCCCAGCTACAGAGTAACTATGAAAAGCTGTAGGGTTGAGTTCCATCTCCAGCTCTGCAGCTCAGCCCTCAGGGCAATAATTCTGCCACTTTCCAGCTGAAGAACAAAGTGATTCCAGGTGTGCCATGCTGTGTTCTCTCCCACATCATCTCCCATGAGCCATTTTCCCCAGGAGCAGCCATTCATTCCCAGCTGGGCCCCAGCCCTGGCAGCTGCTGGCACTGTGAGCACATGGCACATGCCAGCCTTGCCCCCTGGCCCCCACAGCTGCTTGTTTAAGGATGGAAATGTGATCTCAGTGACCAGCAAGGAGATATTTTTCTCAGAAATAGGTTTTAACTAAGACTTACATGTAGAAACACCATTAAAGTGGGCCTATACCTTAGGCAAAGCTTCCTTCTTGTTTTGCTGCCATCTCTTTTTTGAGCTTCACATTTGACAGTGCAACTTTGTCCCCCTCTGCTAAAATTATGCATTTTCTTTAATTTGTGTTATCAATCCTGCATTTCAGTTCCATGACTGTCATTAATCCATTCCCATTAAACCAAGTTCGACCCAATACCAGCTACCCCACACTCCATATTACAGCATAGAAACCAGGGCAAATTTTGTCTGAAATAGTCTTTTCAGAGTCATTCTCCCCACTGAATGTTTTACACAATTCTCAGCCTACATATGTAGGCTAAAACTTTGTGTAAAATTTGAAGAAAAACATGGCAGGGAAAAACTGGCAGCCTCTGCAAAGGCCCTGCCAGTCAACAGCCACACAAAACAGCTCAGGCAGCACCATCAGTATCCAAATTATATTCAGCAAATTGTTATTGTAGTCTTTAGGTCCTGTTTATTCTTCAGTGTGGACCAGCAGAGTTAACTCAGCAAGCAGGACCTGCAGAGCTGTCCCAAGCTGGGTGCATCATCAGCAACACCAAATAGCACAAAGCAATCACTGGAGAAAACTGCTCTGAACCACAAGGAAAAACATTAGAAATTGAGGGGAGAAAAAACCCTAAAAAGGGATTCACACAACCAAATAAAGAGAAAGAAAAAACTGCTGAGTTTGTTGTAAAAACTACAGTGGCAGCTGGGAAGGTACCCAGCTCTGACATTGGTCTGGTTCACCAAATTAACTGTGGTAGCTAATTAATTGCCCCATCCTTCTCAGGAGCAAGAAGGGAAAGTGAAGGATGGGGCTGAGACATTTTGCAGCTCAGCTGAGGAGCAGCCAGGAGCAGCACTGCCTTCAGGCTGCTGACACAGAGAGGCTCCCTCAGCTGTGCAGATTTCAGGGCTGGGAGCAGGGTGGGTGCAGCCCCTAAAGAGCAGCCCGTGTAATATAGAAATTATACTGTCTTATTTGGAAATATCATCTCAAATCCTCATTTGTGTCATGCATCCCTGCACATTATATTTGTGCATGCATGTGAATGAATGACTCTGTGTGTGTGTGTGTGTCTGTGTGTGTATATACATGGCAAGGAAAGCTTCACTTTCTTGCAATGCTTACTTCTCACAATAGAAATAATAATACTTCAAATATTTTTAAAGACTAACCTGATCCACTGCTGACTTTTTAAGTATTTTTTTCCTTTGCACAGAATGGAAAAACAAAATATCTCACACTTTATATTTGCACAATACCTTGTTGGGTGCAATCACCTGAAGCCACAGCTGGAGGCAGGCAGCCAGCCCAGCTGTGAGATCCATCACAAATACTGCAGCACCAATCTGCCCTGGTCTGGGTCACAGAGCCAACAGCAGCAGGGACCAGCAGGGAGTTGGTAGCAGTCCCAAAAGTGCAGCTGCTGCCTTTGGCTGCAGCCAAAACCCTTCAGAGGTGCCTTCAGTGTAGGGACTGCTGTCTGCTGTGGTGCCATGTGAGCCCAAGAGCAGCAGAGCTCCTTTCTAGACACAGAGTTAAACCCAAACATGCCTGCTGGTCATAATCCTCACTCTTCCACACATTCCTAAGCCATGTTTGCTTTACAATGTTTGATTTAAAATGCATATTGTGCTGAGCACACGGGAGAAGGGCTGAGGAGGGTCCCACTGCTGTGTGTGACAGGGTGGAGGTGCCCAGCCCTGACTCCCTGTGCACAGCTGGCTGTGTGTCACCTCCTCCAGCACAGCACCAGCTCTCTTGTGCTTTCCCTTGTCTCTGCAGGTTTCTGCTGCTGTGGAGTGCAGTGCTTATCATGTACCCAACCAGTCTGGCTGTCATTGCACTGACCTTCTCCAACTATGTCCTGCAGCCTGTCTTCCCCAACTGCATCCCACCCTATAATGCCTCCAGGATCCTCTCCATGGTGTGCCTATGTAAGTATTTGCTTCTTGCACACACACAAATCTTGCCCTGGTTTTACAAGGGGCCACTCCAGCCAGGCTGGGGTCAGCCCCAGCTCCAAAGGCCAGTGGGGAGGTCCCAGGAGAGGCACTGTGGTGGCTGGTGTGGGATGTTCTGTCCTGGGGGGAGGCACAAAGGCACCCAAACCCCTGTGGGTCCAGGGGAAGTGGTGGCAGGTGAGCATGTGGGATGGGGCAGAACTGCAGAACCATCCCATGGGCACCTGGCACAGGTCACCACCACCCTGTGAGCCCCTCCTGTTCTCTCTCACACTCACACACGAGTGTGCAGAGTGCAGCCAGCTCTGCATCAGCCACTGCTGGGGCTGGCAGGAGCAAAGCTGAGCTGCAGGACTGGAAATTTTCACTGTTCCTGAGAGGAGGCAATGATCCTTCACACTTGTCAGAACCCAGGACATTCCTCTGGCTGCCCTGGAGGACTCAAGACCCTGGCAGGGGGCTCAGAGACCTTGGCATGGAGTCAAAACCACCTGTGCCTTTGATTTTAGCCCATGGAAACAATGACCAACTTTGTGCAAAGAGTTAAAAGCCACAAAAGTTTGAATAAAATGATAGTGAATTTATCACAAAGTGAAAAAGTAGAATTTTAAAGTTTTTAGACTGGGGGTTCAAGAAGTAAAATAGAAGAATCTAAGCATGTCCTGTCGTCTTCTTCTTCTTGTCCTCTATCTTGTGCTATGATAGTGACACTTCTATGATAGTGACACTTCTCTAGTTTAAAATAAAGACAAACTGTCTAACATAAGTCATAAGTATTAAAAAATAACTGTAAATAAAGTACACGTAGATTTTAGTTTAAAAGATAACACTGCCCCGAGGGTGGTCAGTGTGCCTCAACCCAACCTGCTAAACAAACCTGCACAAATCCAAAAAAGAATGTATTAGAAAAAAAAAAAAAAAAAAAAGCAACCTTAAAAACCAAACCCAAAAAATCCCAACTTCTTTGAGCACAGGGCTAAGAAAAAAGACTTTTAATACCTCAAGAGCCATTCTAACAACTCAAAACCCAAACACACTGGGCACGGGCTCAGGCACAGTTATTGAGCTGGGGAGAGCCCCTGTGGCAGAACCCAGGGGCTGATGGCTGCCAGGGATGCTCCTGCAGCTTGGGAAAGGCAATTTTCCTCCTCACCCTCGTTCTGGCCATGCTAGAGCTCCCTGCAGGAACACGGTCACCACATTTCTCTTCACAGAGAAAAACAAGGAAATATTCCCAAGAATATTGCTGGGATTCACATTCTCTGAACCTCAGAGAAAGAAAAAACAATTCTCATCTCATTTGCTGTGCCTGTGCTGTGCCAAAGTAGAATGCAATATGGAGATTGTTTACCCAATGATGGTGTTTTGTTTCCTTGGTCTGTCAGGGCCAGGTGTGTGTGTGTGTGTGGGACTATCAGGGACCAGTCACGAGATTCTGAGCAGTTGAGTGCTTGGCACGTTCAGTTTAGATGTAATATGATGTAGAATAATATAGTATAATAAAGTAATTAATTAGCCTTCTGATAAGATGGACTCCTCATCATTTCTCCTTGCCATGGGGGTCAGCCTGTTTCAATAGAACATGAGTGTGTTTTTCACTATTTTGGCTGTACATTCTCAAATAAGCACAGTTTCATCCCACTGAACTCAACCTTTTGCTCTGCAGTGCTCCTGACATGGGTGAATAGCTCCAGCGTGCGATGGGCGACGCGCATCCAGGATATTTTCACAGCAGGAAAACTCTTAGCCCTGACCCTCATCATTGTTGTGGGCTTCATCCAGATCTTTAAAGGTACTCTGTGAGACACTCTGTCATTGCTATAGTACTGTTGATAGACCTGATTTTTCCCACTTACTGCAATGTTTCCTCCTTACAAACTGACCTGGAGGTGTGCTGGGTTTTGCCAAGCTGTGGGATTGCACACTGACACAGCTGGGGAAAGAATGACACCAGGGAGAAATCAGCTATATCCTCTTTAAAAAGTCTCTTTCCAGCCCACCTTGTAGGCTTTGATAGAATAAAATGTTTTGGAATAGTTAGTTAACATTTTTAATCTGTTGTGCATTCCTTAATTTGAAGTGTTCTGGATGTAAAATGAATAAGCAATGCTTTGCCTAGGGCAGGATGATATCTGCTTCATTTCAGGCACTAGTCCAATTTCCTACAAAAAGTCACTTATAAGATTAAACTAAGGTGAAAAATGTCTCACTGATTCACCAGTTATTGGAAAGCCAAAAGTACAAAAGACCTATAATATTTTTATCATGGGTCATATAAAGGATGAAGAAATGTGACATTTACAGAGAACAGAAAACTTGTTTTCTCAGTGGTGCTAGTCCTACAGTCTTGACAAACCTTTCAGGCCCATAGGTATTTTATTTTAAAGGATATCTCCTAAACAACACCAAACTCTTGTAAAAGAGAATGTCATTAAGAGCAGGCAGGAATTTGCACTGCCCAGGATCCACCCTCAGCCAGTGCAGGCTGCCAAAGGGTCCCATGAGTCGCTGTGGCACAGATGTGGTGGTGGAGAGCAGGAGCTGCCTCACCAGGACACTGTCCTGCACAAAGCACTGCAACTGCTCTGTCAGCCCACGGTGCCAGGAACAGCATGAAGGCTCAGCTCTAAGAAAGAATAAAAAGCAAAATCTTACATATTTAAAGTCTGTGAGGTAGGTAGGCATGGCCTAACATCTGCCTTGCACTCTCTATGCAGGAAACTACAAAGAGCTGACACCAAGCAATGCATTCAGATTTTGGATGACTCCATCTGTGGGGCATTTAGCATTAGCTTTTCTCCAAGGGTCCTTTGCATTCAGTGGCTGGAACTTCTTGAACTATGTAACAGAGGAGCTGGTGGATCCCCGCAGGCAAGTATCCCCCTCATGGTGCCCTCCCTGCAGTGCTGAGACACGGGAGCTCTCTGGGAGCATTTCTCATTCCACGAGGGGCTGCAATGTCATTCCATGGCTGTGGGACCGGTCTTTCCAAAGGAGACAGAGTTTTGTTCAGAACAGATAGCAGGCAAGTTACAGAAACACTGAAATTAGGTATGAACTGAATCAAAGCAGCCGCAGACAAGGCAGGATCTTTATGTCACTATTCAATTCCAGAGCAGAAAATTAACCATGGATGAGGTGCCACACAAATATCTACAATAAGAATCTTCTTTGTCATAAAATAGTTTAATTATTTGGAAGTTGCTTTGCTTTTTCACCCAAAGCTCTCCCACAGACGCCTGAAAGAGAAGATGATTTGTGCAGCAAAAGTGGCACACACTGCCAAGGCAGCTTACCCTGGGTCACTGCTGATCCTGGCTATGGGAAGGGTTGGAAAGGATTCATCACAAGCAGCCTGAGAAGGCTGGAGGGAAAGGGAATTTTAGTTCAGCAAAGCTCAAATGTTTCAACATTTCTGAGTTAATAAAGTGGGATGGCAAATGTCAAGAGCAGCTCTTGGAGCATTAGTTACTCCTGGGCATCCAGTGCACACAGCAATTAAACAGCAAGAAATGGAAGCTATTACAGCTTGGATGGGAAGGAATTAAAGCTACAGCCTTATGAGCATCTGTGCACACCAGTGAGTGGCAAAGTGTCCAGGGATTTGGCAGAAATAAAGAAAGTGTGGTAATGTGTTTCCTTATTAAACAATAATATTTTAATGGACCACCATGATTTCAAAGCTGAACAATAAAAAAGTTATTACTTAAATAAGGTAAATATGGCCTTGGCTGAGAAATAGAGAATGGAGCAAATGGCCTTTTTTAAAAATTATTGTTGCAGTCTTAGTGGAGAAATTAAAAAAAATTGGATAACAGAAACCATTTTCTCCTTTTACTAATCTATTCAAATTCACAAGGTTAAACAAAAAACTTTTTTTCCCAAATCTGACACAGATGCATTCTGTTAGATATAGAATGCATTTTTCAGGTGTGCACCTCTAGGAAGCTCTCTGGGTTGGATATCAAGTACATCTGTACTACTGTGAGTTGAATAACCAGACCAGATTTAGGGTACACAATGGGCCAGGGCAGCAGCTGAACAACAGGACCCCCTTCCTTTTGAGAGCAGGTGAAGGTGAAGCAAAACAACACATTTTATTGCACCACAGTGCCTGTCCCCAGGGCTTTTGGGAAATGGAGGTTTCCTTTTTCAGTCCCAGTCTGTCCCAATCCCCATCAAGAGCCCCAAGGCAGCTCATGGTATCTGTCCCCTGGAGGTCCCTGCAGACAGAGCAATTCATTTTAGCCTTCTCTCACCTGCAGTGGGGCAGAGAGCTGGGAAAGCTCTGCATCCCTCACAGACCAAGGCACCCACCTGCAGACACAGCATTTCATTTCAGCCTTCTCTCACCCGCAGTGGGAAGCTCAGCTTCCCTCACAGGCACAGCCAGGGAACTCACCCAGGCCCCACCCCACTGTCATGATCTCACTGTGTATGGTTGTAATCTCTTATCTACCCTCCCAATTCTCTTATCAGGAACCTGCCTCGTGCCATATTCATATCCATCCCATTGGTGACATTTGTGTACACGTTCACCAACATTGCATATTTCACTGCCATGTCTCCCCACGAGCTCTTGTCCTCCAACGCTGTGGCTGTAGTAAGTAAAACCATTCCCTGCATGTACCACCACACTTTGATTTCAGTGCTGTGCTTTGCAGTGTGTTTCAGTTTCTCTGCCTTCTGTTGCTTTAGACATTTGGTGAAAAGTTACTGGGCTATTTTTCCTGGGTTATGCCAGTCTCAGTGGCCCTATCTACATTTGGAGGAATAAATGGATACCTTTTTACCTCATCAAGGTTAGATGGAGTACAATTTTATGAACGTTATCTAATTTGGGGAGGGGCTGTTTTAATTGCATTTGCTAGAGAAATGCTAGCTAGACATTTTGGATGTTGTAGAGCATGAGTTTGTTGTTGGGTGTGTTGGATACAATCAGTTATGAATTATTCTATTTCAAATCAGCAAATGTAATATTGAATCATGAAATTTCTTGCAAATTAATCCTCATGAGTTATTGAAAGTGTTTGCAGGTGTGGAATAATTCACAGTAAGAGCCAAATACAGCTTTAGCATGGAACCAAAGTAATTTTATATCAATAAAGTTCCAGTAGCTCACAGTTAAACTGTGCTTTGCTCAAGGAGGAGTTTTGGGGCCTGGTGCTGCACTCAGCTACAGGCATTTTAATGCTGGGAAATCACCTTTCAAGCAAGATGCTTTGCATGCATAGTGCTGATAGCTGGGCCAGAATCTGTAAAGTCTGTAAGATTGTCATAAACAAAGTCTGTTTATAATAACTGACCTGTCTTAATTTAATTTAGAAGTTACAATGTTTTTTGAGGAAACAGCTGAAGTACCTTGGGAAAATTATTTATCCCAACCTTTTCATGGGTGTGATGAAATGCAACAAATTGGAGTGCATATGTAACAGGCTGTACACTTAAAAGTGAAAAGCTAAGGCATGTTGAACCTTATCCAAACCCCTTTTGGCACTGTAAATACCCACACAACCTTCAGAGCCATCACCCCTCACTGGGTAAAGAGACAATGCTGGCCAGCAGATGGTCCTTGGAGGTATTTTGGCATCTCAGAGCATGTCTGAGATGTTCCCAGGTGACATTAGCTGTTAAAGGCCTTGCACACTGCAGGGTTCAGTTTAAATGCCTTTCCCCAGTCTCCAGCTGTCTCTGCAGCTGCAGCCACAGCTCCTTTCCATGAGAAAACCAAAGCAGGTGGTTGAGATAAGAGGTTTTATATGAGTAGGGACTGGAGAGGCTGTTGCACACCCAGTGGATTCATCATTCCCCTTCTTATTTCCAGGCTGTGTTTCTCTGGTGCTCGGGAGGGCCACTTGCCAAGTTTGCTGGCCATGATCCATGTCAAGAACTGCACACCCATCCCTGCCCTCCTCATCTGTGTAAGTTCCTATCCCTGCTCCATCACCTGCTTGTAGAAAAACTGAGCCACTGAGAGGTGAGCTGGAAAAACCCTCGAGAGGTGGTTTTACCCCAGGAGAGGAGCAGTGGGTCCTGAATAGCAGCTGGTAGGTGCCAGCTGAGCAGCTCCAACCAAGCAGCCTTCAGCCTCAGAAATAATTCCTCCTCCTAGTCCCCTTGGCACCTGAAGGGTTTCCCTCATAACCTGAGTTGCAGTGTAAGCTCATTAACTCTTGTCCTGCAGCAAGAGACCGGGACTGGCTTTTGAAACAGAGAAACTTCATCTAAGACAAGTTCCTTAGACCAATTTTCCTGCTTCCCACCAGAATTTGGAAACCTCCATGGTCCTAATCCCACTCCAGCAGGGCTGCTTTAGGTCCTGCCTCCAAAGACAAAGATATGGGGGAGTCCCAGAGAAAGGACAAAGTGCTCCAAAAATTACTTTCAACAACCAAGACACCTTGTGAGGGGTAGCCAGGCAGTTCTCTGAGGGCCACAGGTATTTCTTTCCACAGCCAAGAAATTATTAAGGGACAATGATTCCAGCAGGGAATCTGCTGAATGGCACACCAGGCAGACAAGAGGTCACCTGCAAAGGCCAGACACCAATGTGCCAGCTGTTGGGGGTGCTGGGGGTACAGCTCCTGCTCTGCTCCGTGGGAAAAGGCTCCCCTCACTTTTTAGGCAGCAGAAATTTCCACAATACTAATGACTTAGGGAAGTTATTATTCTAAACAAAGAGTTTTATATGCTTTTATTGATAGTGCAACTGGAATTTGTGGAGGGTTTTAGAGTGGCATAGAAGATGACAAAGAGGAAAGTGATTTGTGCCGCTGCTGTCCATGGCCACAGGACCCAAGCAAAGGAATCCCCAAAGGCCATTTGCTTGAAAGCTAGGCTGGTCAATGGCTGCCAACTGCAGATTTGCCACTGATATCAAAACCACAAGGGTTTGACCCCAGATGCACTAGAAAGATACATGTTTACATGTCTCCTGGCTCTAACAACAATTCTGGCACAATACACCCATACAAAATTTCACCAAATAAGCTTTTTTTTCCCCACCATAAAAGCTCATTCCACTTTTATGACAAAATATGCATTTTGTTGAGGTTTTATGGCATTCCTGGGGCTTAGTGCCCCATCACAAACATCTTGTGTATTGCCCATTGAAGGTTTGGGGTAAACTGCCCTGGGCAGCCATCATGGGATGGGATCCTCTGTTTTACAGGGGCAGAACTCCTTTGTCCTTAAAAATACATCAGTTGAAACAACAGCTGAGTGTCAGAGGCTGTTTTCTGTGGAACAGCCCCAAAAAGAGCAGACTGCCTGTTGAACTGGCTGATCCATGCCATGCCACCCCCTTGAATCACAGTGCCAATCACAGAACCAGCATGGCACATTAATTCATCATTTGAAGGTGTTTTAATGCAGCTCAGTGCACACCAAATGCTGTTAGGAAATATTTATTTCTTAACAAATAGAAAGATACTAATAGTATAGTGTAGGCATCTACAGCAGCAAACTGGGCCACACTTCAGGCAAACCTAATTAATACATCAGGTTCCTTGTCTCTTCCATGGAATCACACCTAGCTCTCTACATGGAGAGCAGCTTGTTTGTACATCAAGAATGGCTATTTCAACACTACCAGTGAGACCTTTATGTTTACTGATTTCCTATTTTACTGCCAAAAATCAAGGGGCCAAGCTAAATGTAAAATTTCAGCTGCAGTTGTTTTGCAGGATGGTGGGGAGTGGATGCCAGCCAGGGAGCTGTGGCCAGGCCAGCTGGAGGGCAGCACTCCCTTGTTATCATCTTATTGCAAAGCTCCCATACCTTCTCCGTGGTTTCTCATGGGCAGGTCCTCACAGCACAGCCAACAAACTCCATCTCTCCCCTCACCCAGCTAGCCCACTCTTTTATGGCACTCATCCTTCTTGGACACAGCTGTGCCCTGTTAAGGGCAGGGCTGTTCCTAATCTTTGGTGATTAGTACAGCTGCAGCTCCTCAGGGGTCAGATTACCTTCTGCACTATCTTTATTTTCTATCCCCCCACAGCCCCTCTTCAGCCACAGGGGCTGGCACCACCCTGTGAGTGGATCTGACACACCAGTGGCATTCTGCCACTCCCAGTGCCACCCCTGCAAAGCCCTCAGTGGCAGCAGGGAGTTGTGTGACACAGTGCACACTGCAGGGGACAGCACAGACTGTGTTATATGGCAGTGGTATGAGATGGTGCCCAAATTTAAATCCATTTTGTGCTCAGACAGTTCAAGGTGTTGAAATCCCCCAGCCAAGCCTGCAAGACTTTGAAAAGGGGAGCAGAGGGACCAACAGAGTATTTGGTTATGGTGGTGCTTAATTCCTCTGCTGGAGGTGCAGAAACCTTCCCTCCTGGGAGGAATGCGCTGCTGAAACAGCTAATTAAGGAAAAAGGGAGCCTGGATCAACACAAACCAAACCTTGAGCACTCTCTGGAGGGATTTGGGTATTTAGTTTCCCTCAGGCTCTGGGCCCCAGTGTTCACTGGATTGGTATTTTGTGCAGGTGAGTGCTCAGCCCCTGGGGTACCAGAGTGGGTGGGGGGCTCAAGGAGCAGTGCCCTGGCCCCCAGCTCAGCTCTCCTGGATTTGCAGTATTGATGCCTTTTTGCTGGTCCTAAAATCACAAGCTAGGCACAGGTGCTAAAGAGAAGTTACCTTTCCAAGGATCATTAGGTGCACAACTTGGTGGAAAGCAACAACGATGCACAGTTTATGTTTAAAGTGCATACAATTTCTATATGTTCAGGTAATTAGCACAACTGACAAGAAACCCCAATTAGAGGCATAAATAATGAGATAATTCCCCTTCAATCCTTTCAATCCCCCCCCCCAGATTAGACAGGAACTAAACTGTGTTAATGAAAATGTGTCTTGGAGAGCTGGTTTAAGCCTTGGCTTCCCAGAAAATCTAAACTTGGACCCCCAGATTGGAGCCACAGGGGAATTTATTTTGTCTTTCTAAGAGAGTAGGTAAAAATACTAGAATAGTATTTTTGCTATGAATACTAGAATAGTATTGTATGTGTACAGAATATAGAGAGAATATAAAAGCAAAAAAGGTGGAAATCAATCCCCTATCAGCATTAGGCAGACATAGAGTTCAAAAAGCAAGCAAAAGCATGGAAATGTCCACCATCCATCTGCCAGTTTCTAAACAATAGTAATGCTCATAAGATTCATGATGCTGATTAGCTGTGACATGAGCCAGCCGGAGAAAGGGCAAACCTCTAATTCTTTATAAAATACAGAGCAACAACACAGTGCCTGAAACACAGCATGTAAAGTCTACAAAACCCTTTCACCTGGAGTCCTCACCACAAGGTTAAAACACTTCACAGAAAAAGGTGGAGTGGGAGCTTTACCAGCCTTCCCAGCCCTGCCTGCCTATGGGCAGCAGAGACACCTCTGCCAGCACAGGGTATTTTTATAGAGACCCTCTAGCCTCTGGCTTCAGCATGCCCCAAATCAACCCAAATACCCACTTAGCCCCAGTCCTGGTGGCACAGCTCTGGGATAAGGAACAGAGCCCCAGGAAGCAGCACATGCCCAGCAGGTGCCACAAAGAAAGGGATTTTTCATGCTTTAATGGGATTTTTGCTTGGTTTTGTTGTTTTTAAGCTACTTTCTCTAGTAATGGCTGAAGAAGGCTGTGCTCCTCTCGTTGCAGTGTTTGGCCACACTCATCATCATGCTTGTTGGAGACACCTACACACTGATCAACTATGTGTCCTTCATTAACTACCTCTGCTATGGAGTGACAATTATTGGCCTGATTGTTCTACGCTGGAGGAAACCCAAAATCTTCAGACCTATCAAGGTGACACTGTTAGAGCTCAATCTCTTGGTTGCAATGGGTGGGGACACCTCTCAGACCATATCCCAAAGTGCCATTAGTGTAACAGAAGGGTACACAGGCACATCTCTTGTGAGCTGGTTGGGATGGGCAGAGAGGGGAACAGTGGTGGAGGGATGGGGACGCAGCCTGGGGGGCTGGAGCCTGCTCTGCCTGCAGCCCCCAGAGCCACCCAGCCCCTGCTGCTGCTCTGCACAGTGCTGCTCTGCTCTGCTCTCTCCTGGCAGGTGAACCTCCTCATCCCCATCACTTACCTGGCCTTCTGGGCATTCCTGCTGGTCTTCAGCCTCTACTCTGAGCCCATTGTCTGTGGGATTGGACTCATTATCATTCTAACTGGAGTGCCAGTGTTCTTCCTGGGAGTCTACTGGAGAAATAAACCAAAGTGTGTAAATAGGCTAATAGGTAAGGCAGCACTGTGTGCCTCCCTGCCCTCCCAGCCAGGGAACTGCCTCAGGAGCCTGGCCACCCCTCCCAGCCATGGCAGCCCCTGGGCACAGGCTGGCCAGGCACTGCTTTGCTTTGGGCAGCTATTTTGCACACTCCTGGGTACATTTAACTCCTCTCATGCCTTTGTGCCCATGCACTCAGCTTGCTCACAGCAGCCTGTCCCAGCAAATACACAGGGTGTCACTTTACACACACAGAGACTGAATGGACAGTCACCAAGGGACTGAAGAGTTTGTTTTGCCCTGCCTCCTCCCCCTGTGCACCAAGCCTTGGTGACATGATGAGCTATCTCATACTCAAATGTTTCTTACAAAGACTTACATTACTCCTCATATAAAATTGAAACTGCAAACAGTCTTTTATGTTTTGGTTGTGCTTGGTTTTTAATCCCTTTGCTTTGCTGGTGAGGACTCTCAAACAAGCACACTGCAACCCTCTAGAGGGTTTCTGTCAGCTGCACTTGGCTGCACTGCCAGCAGCTCCCCCTGGCCAGTGGTCACTGCAGCTGGGCTGACACAGGGCCAGGAGGGCTGGCTGCCATCCCATCCCCATCCCATCCCCATCCCAGCCCATCAGGCTGCCATGGGCAGCACTGGCAGCTCTGTGAGGGGCTGGGGAGGGGTGTCCCTAGAGCTGTCCCTAAAGGTGTCCCTAGAGCTGTCCCACCTTCATTTTCCCTGATTCAGGAGCACTCTGCAGACTGAGCTGGAGGGAGAAGGGCTGGAGGGCTGTGCAGCTCCTGCCCTCAGGGCATTGCTCCAGCATCCTATTTTTGTTTAGAAGCCCCCATTAACCCCACTAACGCTGGTGATTTGCTCCCTGCAGAGTCCCTGACGTGCTGGGGGCAGAAGCTGTGTTTTGTGGTGTACCCTCAGTGTGGAAGTGCAGAGGAAGAGCACTCCCACTCCTCCTCCTCCCACTCCTGGAGGCTGGTGAGCGACACAGCAGTGAGGAAATCACACCAGCGTGGCCTTTGAGGCTGAAGTGGCTTCTTGTTTACATGCTGATTTTTGAAAAAAAAAAGTTTTTCTGGAAAAAAAATTGTTTTAGAGCACCAATAGTGAAGCCCATAAAATGAGCTACATCCTTTATGGCCTCTGTAGCTTTTAGTTATTCCCTAAGAAAAAAAAAAAAAAAGAAAAAAAAGAAAAAAAAAAAAAAAGAAAAAATAAAATGTAAAATAAGGAGCTTGTTGGGTTTTTTTTGGGTTTTTTGTTTTTTTGTTTTTGGTTTTTTTTCTGGCAGCGTTCTTGCTCAGCAGGGGAAAGCAGCACAGACACAGCTCTGGAATACTGATTTTAGTCACCATGAGGGTCCACCAGAGACACACAAATTTAGGCATTTCAAAACTAGGGCAGCTCCCAACACAAAATCAAAGCACAGAAATCAAGAGAGCACAAGCAGACCTGCTGCTGTCCCTGAGTGGGGTGAGTGCCCAGGAAGGTACAACCCAAAGGATCAGCCCTCCACACACCTGGAGCAGCACAGCACCCCCAGCCCAGCTCCACAGAGCAGCACAGCCAGGGCTGCACTGAGCACAGGCTGCAGAGTAAAAGCACCAACAACCCCTGCACCCTGCAGCATCATTCTGGGACACAGGAAAAAGATACAGAGTAGTGATCTACATCTCAGGTATCTCCTTTTTGTAAAGATCTAAATCCCAAGTATCTCAGTTTTGTAGAGGTCTAAATCTCAAGTAGCTCAGCTTTGTGGTGATCTAAACCTCAGATATCTCAGCTTTGCAGTGATTTAAACCTCAGGTAGCTCAGCTTTGTAGTGATCTAAACCTCAGGTAGCTCAGCTTTGTAGTGATCTAAATCTCAGGTATCTCCTTTTTGTAAAGATCTAAATCTCAAGTATGTCAGTTTTCCAGTGATCTAAACCTCAAGATTCTCAGTTTTGCAGTGATCTAAATCCCAAGTGTCTCAGGTTTGTAGTGATCTAAATCTCAAGTATCTCAGTTTTGCAGTGATGTAAATCTCAAGTATCTCAGTTTTGCAGTGATGTAAATCCCAAGTATCTCAATTTTGCAGTGATCTAAATCCCAAGTATCTCAGTTTTGCAGTGATGTAAATCCCAAGTGTCTCAGCTTTGCAGTGATGTAAATCCCAAGTGTCTCAGCTTTGCAGTGATGTAAATCCCAAGTGTCTCAGTTTTGCAGTGGTGTAAATCCCAAGTATCTCAGTTTTGCAGTGATGTAAAACCCAAGTATCTCAGTTTTGAAGCCCTGATGTAGAGATGGAGGGGGTTCCTGCATCCCTGATGGGACAGGGCTCCTGCAGGGAGCTCAGCCTGCTCCAGGTGCCAGCTGGGGAGGATGGAGAATGCAGAAGTTTGCAGCAGGCTCAGCATGGAGCTCAAGGGAAGCACAGGAGAGGACCCTGATACTGCTCCTGTCTCTTGGCAGGTGTCAGGTGCTGTCACACTGCTCCAGAGACCAATTCCCCTCTCCAGCTGGGCTCAGCCAAGTATCACTCACACATCAGATGCTCCTCAGAAAGTGTTTTGCATATTTTATTTGTGCCATACACTAGGGGGAAAAAAAATCATGCACTTAATAAATATATGGAGATTTGTTACTGTAGCAGTATGGCCACTTTCACACCAGGGAATCTTCTAAAAATGCAAAATGTGAGAACAGCACTGAGCTACTGTTCTTTCACAGTATTTGAAAACAAAACCTATCACATTCAGTAGCCTTGGTAACAGCCATCTGAATGTAATTTTAAAAGTATCTTTCCATGGCCCTGGCACAAAAATTGTGGATTTATTATCTTAGTTAATTATTCATAAATACTTTTGTAATAAAATAATAATAATATCTATATCTATATATTAAAATTCTATTCATCTCCATCTTTCAGAGGGTAGTCACTAAAAAGAAACACAGTTTACATTCTTCTCTCTGTATAAAGCTGTTAACTGTAAGAGATTAAAATACATATTTAGCTAGAAAAAAGGTGTGGTTTGTGTATATATATCCGCACATGTAAAGAAAGATTCCACATTTTCAATAATAGCATGAATATATTGTTTGTTAATGGGAATCATAAATATTCAGCTTGCTTTTAAAAGAAAAGTTCAGAGCAGACATCCCTGTGGCTAAGCAGCTCCTGAACCTTTAACTAATATCAGAGGCTCTCATGATTAATTCTCCTTTTCCATAGCTCAAAATCCACTTTCTGAGGTATAATTTCCAACAGATTAATTCTTTCAATACCTTTACTAGTTAGTGGGAAAACTACATGTACTACAGCATCAGAAATACTGATTGCTTACAGAACTGCTAAGTTTTGGCATGGGTTTATTTTTGTTTGTTTAAACAATTAAGACATGTAAATCAGCCAGCAATGAAACTTTGCAGCTCTTGAGACAAGTCTGTATGGTAATGAGAAAATATTAATAATAGTAATAGTAGTAATGCTGAAACAGCTACCAAGGCTTTTCTTGGCTGTTATATAAGGAAATCAAAAGCAAAATTAAAGAACAAATTTCCTCATAATTGTTAATTGAGTTTGGCTCATGTTTTCCCTGGTTATACTGACATGCTTTAAAAGTAACAACATTTGGCCTTAAACCAGAAGGCTTAATTTTGAACAGGCTGATTTACTAGACTTCATCTTTGAATTACATGCCAATCCCCAAAAAGTGTTCCACAATGTTTCATTTTTAGGAACAGCTTCATCTCTGCTCCCAGCATCACATACATGAAAGCCTTTGCAAAGGTTAGTGCCTAATGTGCAGAATTTCTAAGCACAGAAATCAATGTACAGAATTAGAAATTTAAATTCATATGCTAAATGAAATTTAGCAGCACACTCAATCCATATGAGAGAGATTTTTCCTAAAGACAAAGCAACTAGCCCCAAAGGAGACATAATTACTGGTATTTTAAAGCCCACTGAACAAAAAGCCTTGAAGCAGCTGACACTACCAGCATGTTGAGACTACTGTGATACTTGATACAGAAAGGCAAGCTGCTTCCAACAGAAAGGAGTTAAAGCTTGAATAGCAATGCAATACTATGTAAGCCTATATATTTATATAGCATAAAATACTAGGGGGTGTAATGCAGAAAATACTCTGGGGAGTATCACCTGTAAGTCAGCCTAAGGCAAAGTCAGTAAAAAATTGATTGGATTATTCTTACCTGATTTATCACAGGACTGAAAACAGTGGCAACAGATATATCATCACTGTGCTACATGCTTTGCAAGACAGAAGTGGAGAAGATAAAATTCCAGGAGCTGGATGGGCACAGTTGGGAAGAACAGGGAGAACGAGGCAGAGCTTCTGCTGGCCTGGCCACCCTCAAGTGTTTTCAAAAACTTGATAAAGGAATTTATTGTCTTCCATTCACACTAGTACATAAACCAGAATAGTTTGATCTCAGAAGGATCAAGGGATGAGACTCACAGAATATTCTGAGTTGGGAGGGACCCACAAGGAACATGGAACCAAGCTCTGAAGGAACAGGCCCATGTGGGGATTGGGTTCAGAGCTCTGTTTCAGTCCAGAGCCTTCCTCCACTTAAGGACACAGGAGTCCCTGTGTATTTAATAATACATTAGACTTGGAAGCACCTTTCCAAAAGATGTATCCAAAACCACTCAGAGCAGGTTGCAGTTGGATTGAGGGGTCCCTGGGGGGCTGTGTGTTCGCTGGTAGCAGCAGGCAAGGAGAGGAGACTCCACACGGCTCCGGAGGGGGCTCATCAGCTGAGGGTTCATTGGGGTCCCACCCTGGGAGCAGCAGGGTTCCTGAAGAAGGGAGGAACGGGAGGGACGGGGGGGAGAGAGGGAGAGCCTGGGGAGAAAAGGGCCAAGAGAGCAAAGGGCCAAGAGAGGATCTGTGGTCTCCCCTCACAGTTTACCAGAGAGATTCAAAATGGGCACGGAATAAACCTTGGGCCAATGGCATTACAGATCCACGAGGCTTCAGGGGAGGATCACAGGCCTGCAATAAACCCTACATTTCTGAGGGATGAGACAGAGCAAACTATTTAACTAAAATGTAAAAACCACAAGAGCAGATTTCCTTTGCCACCCTCCATCACTGTGAAAGCACAAGGCCTGGTGCAGCTGCCAGCCTCAGGACAGGGGCTGGTGGCACCAAGGGAGGCCATCTTTGCCTGGGGTGGGCTGAGGGCCCAGGACAGAGTCACAGCCCAGCTCCAAACAGGCTAATGCTGTGAGAGAAATGTGCTGAGAGCTGAGTTAGACAAAATAATTCAACTTCAAAGGAAACACAACATATGAACAACCTCTGGTGCAGCTGCCAGCCTCAGGACAGGGGCTGGTAGCACCAAGGGAGGCCACCTTTACCTGGGGTGGGCTGGGGTGGGCTGAGGGCCCAGGACAGAGCCACAGCCACAGCCCAGCTCCAAACAAGCTACTGCTGTGAGAGAAATGTGCTGAGAACTGAGTTAAACAAAATAATTCACCTTCAAAGGAAAGACAACACATGAACAACCAACTAGCCCTCAACAGACATGCTGTCCCACACTTCATATGCAGAGGCCTTTGTCAAGGGATTTCTCATGTTTCACTTACTTGGGAAAAATCATTTGGTTTCCAGCCCCTTTGTACCAAGAACCAAATCAGAAATTGCTCACAGTTATTCACCTGCTGAGGAGTTCTATGAGAGATATTGAAAGAAAAATGTAGGGTAAACTTTGCTTAGAATTTGTCTTTTCCCGAAGCCTTAGAGTTCAGAGAGTTGTGTCCTCTCTCCACTCCCAGCTGTGAGTACAGGCAAACCAAACTCTGGGTTTTAAATCTCTTGTCCTTGGTCCTTGACACCTCTCACCAGGGCTCTATCTTCAATGAGAAACTTCTGCACTTGGAAAATGGAAAGGAAAATCCAAGAAGGAGGATTAGAAAGTAAGTAAGAAGATGCTGAGAGGCCAAAACCAAATTTGTCTTAAAGTCCTATGGTAAGACACAGGTATAGAAGGGAGGGAGATCCAGAGAGCATCATAAAGCAGGGAACACATAGAATGAAAGGAAATAAAATTAAAACCTCCACCACTCACCTCAGCCTTGGTAATCATTTAATCCCTGCAGCCAAGAACACAAGAGCCAGCATCTGAAGAGGGAAGAACAGCTCACGGAGCCGTTTGCTAGGGTGACAGACTGACAAAGAACAGGATACCAAGTGTGCTGCCTGCAAGGCTCAGGTTCAGACAGCTATTTGTATCAGATTTTAAATCCTGGCACTTACTTGGGAGATTAAAACTCAACTTCCAGCCAAGTCCAAAAATCTTAAATAAGCAAAAGCAGTTTTTCCTCTCAGAGAAAGGTCTTCCAAGTACCCAATTCCCTTCAGGCTTCTCAAGTTTGTCCCTTGGTTTGTTCTAAGACAGATCTATTGTACTGCACAGGCTGTCAAAACACTCAGGTATCATTTACAACTCTATTCTCACTGCAGCCTCACATCAGGGTATGATGGTATGGTTTGAAACATTAATGCTTCTGTTCCTATAGCTGAATGAGAATTTCATGGCAAAACAAACGCAAAGCACAGCAAAGCCAAGCCTTTCTGCTAGGCTAGAAGGTGGCATCCCGCTGCATCAAGCTGGGTCCTTCCATCCTTCATAATCTGCGCTCATCATGAAGTCTGTCCAATTCTCTTCAATACAGATACAGATTTCCAAGTCTGGAACACAGTCAATGCAAAATAATTCAGCTTTCACCTTCCTCTGAAAAAAGAGCAGGACAGAGCCAGCAGTGGCTCAAAGATATGAGGATGGAAAAGCATCAGCAAAACAAGCATTGGCCTCAGAAAAGGCAGAGACTGTACTTCAGAAATTATTTTTTTAACCACCCTAACAGTCATACACTTCAGAGCTTCTTTTTTTCTTTTTTTTTTTTGGTTGGGATATATGCATACATACACATCAAAGGCAGCTGTATACCACAGTGAATTTCCTAGAACCAAGATTTCACATGTATTATTTAAATATATAAACATACCTCCCTTTGACCAGCTTCAGCTACCAGAAAAAGCAGATGATAAAAAAAAACAAGGTACAAAACCAAACCAAAATACACCCTCCCCCATCAAATTACTGTCCACAGATGGAGTCATGGGTTGACACATAAGAGTCTGAGTCAAACTAAGACCATGGGAATAGAATTTAAGAATCCTCAAGCTTAGGTGTTAAGAGTGACAGTCAGGAACCCACAGGTCTGGGCATATCAAATTTTATTAAAAATTAAGAGATCCAAAGCAAGGCAAAGCACGATGCCCAGCATCTTTCTGGCTCAGTATCTTGCTCAGTAGTCCAGCAAGCAGCAGCAGACACTGACAAACATGATGCCATACCTGAATCATTTGCCTGCACACACACTATGGTAAAATGTTGCAGATAAATCAATACATACAACACAAATTAAAAAAAAAAAAGCCAAAAAGCAGAAAACAGAAATAGAGAAAAAGTATGCTTAAGGGATGCTGCAGAGTACTAGACAAGCAGGAAGGAACAGAATTTTTAACAGAAATATTCCCTGCTTTAACAGCAATAAAGGAAATATTAAGAGAATCACTTTCCCCCTTTATGCTGCCTATGAGCTTGCATTCTTTTTAAACCAGTAGCTATTCTTCTCTATTCAGAGAGGTGTTCTTTGGAAAGGGGGTTTTTTAGAAGGGTTGTTTGGGGTTTTTTTGTCTTGCTTGGACAGGGGAATTTTGTATCTTAAAAAACCAAAACCAACCAAACAACTTAAACACTTTGTATCCTGTCTACAAAAATCCTTACAGAACGCAGATCAACATTGTTAAAGTAACAAAAATTCTAACAAGTTTACTAGCCAATTACCTTAAGGTTGTAAAGCCTTTAAAGTGTTGTATTTCCACTTTTTTCTAATTTTAGGAAGTTTTGAATACCGGGATGCAGTTTATATGAGCCAGAACTGAGGTGCCTTCAAGGATGGTTGATTCCCTGTTTAGCACTTACAGGAGATGGCAGAAGGGCAGACACACACTCAGGCAGACTTTGTGATTTACACAGGTATTGACATTCCAGGGCACTGCACCTCTTTGTGCTCACAGTGCAAACAGAGAGATTTCTTCTGTGAAATTAATACTGAATTTTTGCTCTTCCCTTCCAAGGTATGAGCTAGGAGAGAAACCTGCCCTTCAGCACACAGCAGTCAGTGCTTACAGAGAGCACCAGGCTTGTATTTCCCATTGATGCAAAGCTGTATAGAGTCCAGTAATGAGGGCTGTGGATACTTCTGTATGGTTCAACATCAAATTTTCATTAACCTGGATTTTTTTTAAGTTTCTGAAAGTAAAACCTTCTCAGTAAAATTTTCACTGAGTTACCAAATGAATCAATACACAAAATATGTATGATACACCTAAGAAATAATGGGAAGTTACACATCTTAGCTGTTCAGGGTTGCTCCCAAAATACAGCAGCACTCTGAAGTACATATTTCAGTTTTATGAGCCTTATGATGGTGATGGCTTGAGGCATGGCATGATCAGCATTATTTTATTATAGAAATATTTTTCTGTAACAGAAATAAATATACACGTTTAAGGTCCTTCATATCTACACAAAATAAATCTTTACTCTTTCTCCCAGCTGTGCTTAACTACCTTAGACATACAAAACTATGGATTTAAAATTACTTCTAGACAAAAAAAAAATAAAGACACTAAAACACTAAAAAATAAAGACACTAAAACTTTAAAGTTACCCCTAGACAAAAAAAAAAAAATAAAGACACTAAAACCTGTAGCCTTTGATGGAAACAATACTCTGGCAGTGCAATGACTACAGTACATGGCCTTGCAAAAGTGGAATGTACCCAAAATGTTTACAAATGCTAGGAAAGCAAGATCTCTTTCAAAAGTGCATTTTCTTTCATGAAATGAGTTCTGATCACCGAAGAACCCGGAAAAAATACTGAGCAGTATTTATTTAATGCAACTACAACTCTTGTTATGCATTTTGCCACAAGCCCTTCCTGGGATTAATGCCCTCAAGAATTTGAATCTTCTAACTCTGGAATGCACAGTATGAAACCAATTTGCAATAGAAGAGGAAAAAAAAAATCACTTCTATTTAATTCTTCTGTATTACATTTTAGTAGGAAAAGTCCTATTCCTTGTTTTTTTCAAGGGAGTCTCTCAAAGAGTCCTAGTGAAAGATCCAGGGCAAAATATAGCCCATTTAAAGGAAAAAATCTGTGACACTTTGATGTAAACTGTTCACTGCAGAAGTCTGCCTCTACAGCCAGGAAAGTCCTGTGAGCAGCACAACTCAGGCCCACAGATGCCAAATTTCACAGGTTCAGGTAATAACTCTGCACAACCTGAATTCCCACAACAAACAGGTTTTGGAGCACTCAGATATTTACAGAGCAGCAGCATCAACCTCCTGGTGACCTCTTTAAAAAGCACTTTTGTGTGTCACTGTGTCAGGGGGGAACTGAAAAGCTCTTGTCAGAGTAGGGACAGTCTGGCCACCACAACAGGACCAAGCCATCATCCAGCAGAGTTCTGCCATTCTGCAGGGACTCCTTGTTATGCAATGCCACCTTCTTACAGGTAAATAACTTAATTACTTCTAATAACACTCTAAAAACCAAAAAGGCACCAGTTTACATTTAAGTGTGTACAATCTACAAAGTGTCAGCTTTAAAAATGGCACTGATGTATTTCAGTTCTTCAAAGAAAAAAAAAAAAGCAAAAATAAAAAAAGCAAAATAACATTCTCTAAAAACAAACGATAAATAAAATTACTGGTTTATACATCTGCACTTAAGTAGCAGATTTAAAAGCAATGTGTGAGACAGATTTAATTTCAAAATAAACCAGAAGTCTGATCCTGACCAAGGGCTCAGCACTTCTCAGTGCAGCCCCAAGGAGCTGGAAAGCCTCAGGGTCCTTCAGGCACTCTCAAAGTGGTACCAGCATACTCAGAAAAACACAAGGGAGGAGAGGACAAAGGGTAGAGAAGGAGGAAACAATTCTGCAACTCCCAACATCACCATGAAGAAAATGCAACACATGACAATGCCAGAAAGAAATATTGCTGCAACTAAGATTCAATGCACTCCACTCACACTGAACACTGCTACATTCTCCTTACAAAGCTTTAGTAGCTAAGACACCTGGTTTCATTCTGGGTATTCCACACAGAAAATGTGGATTTAGTGGATGCTTTAAGGTTCATATGGCCATCAAAACATTCCTGAAGGGAGCAAAAGAAGTGAGCAGTTTCCATAAGAGAGAAAGGGATTTTAATTCCTCCTAAGCATTTTAATTAAAATGATTTAAACTTTTAATTAAATTATTATGCCTAAAAAGACAATGTTATTTGTAGCTTAGTACTCAGAGTTACAATGACTGGTGTCTGCCCCAGGTTCCAGCAGAGTTCTCTAGTTCAATAAGACCACTGAAAGGCAAAGAAACACTGAATGCAGAGTGAGTAAAAGTACAAAAGAAATACCAGAGGATGAGATGTCTCCAAACTGCAGTGACACATTGCTGTTCTCCCAGCCCCTAACTCACACACTGGCCTACTTCTGCCCCATTGCAGTTTCAGGAATAGCCACAGTGACATAAACGTGTCCCATTTAGCCCTGACTGCACTCTCTGTGGCATTAAAGCACACTCATTTTTAGTGAGCAAGTTGGGAGCACAGACATACCACCTACCATCGAAGTGCACTGCCACAGAAACAATGAAGCTACAAGATTTACATGGACAAAACAAAAATTTTTATTAGCAAACAAGTAAAGATTCATCATCACTGGTATTGTTTTCAGAGAGGGAAGTAGATGACTGTAACATTGGCACTTCCACAGAATGGCAACAAGCTGCATGAACACCCAAAGGCTCCTCCTGGTGTGAGTTAGGGCAACACTGGTTTTGTCCATTCACTTGGATATGAACATTCATAGGGCTGTCTGGATAACCAGACTCCCACTTTTTTAAGGGTAATCTACATGGATCTTCACTCAGTGGATGACTTCCACTTAAACTACTGTCCTCTGGGACAGTCCTCCTGGATACTGACCCTCCATGGATCGTTTCTGTAACGCTTTCAGATAAAGGATCTCTGAAAGCCTTTCCTGTATCTGCTTTACTGCACTGCTTAAGCTCTCGGTCAGAGTCAGCACTTAAAGATTTATTGGTGTGTCCAGCCTCAGGCTCTGCATGTGCTGCTGTGCAAGTATTTGGCTGGAAGGTGCTGGAAGGCGATGGCTCTGTGATTTCAGTCTCTGGCTGCAGGCTGCTACATCCAGCTTCTTGTGGGCCCCTGGCCTGGCCACTGGCCTCGGAACCGGGTGCTGCTGGGGAAGGGGGAGGGCTCCGAGCAGTCCCAGCAGCACTGCTGATGATGCCATCCCCCAGCGTGGTCTGGGAGGTGCGGGCAGGTGTCAGCAGGGGGATCTGTCCTCTCGCCCGGGGCCTGTGGAACAGCCTGCCCCAGAGCCGGCCCAGGCGCCGGCGGGACGAGCTGCGCCGTGAGGAGTGGCGCCGCATCTGCCTGCGCATGGCCGTGCGGATGTTCTGCAGCACAGAGGCCTGCAACACACAGCAGAGACCAGCATTGCACAACACTGCAGAGACTGCTACACCCTCCTCTCCCCACGAATATCTCCACTTTGCCACAATACTCAGACTCCATCCCTGTGCTTGCTTCTTAAATGTGTATTATCTAACAAACTATTGGAGAACACCAAATGTGGCATTCACATCCTCTCAACAGCGAGAGATCACGCTCTCTCCCAGATTTTCTCCTGGAGAAGCTCAGAGAGAAGAAGAGAAAACAATTCTTATCCCTACTTGCTGCTCCTGTTGTTTTTGCACATGTGGAATATGTTATGGAGATTCTTTACCTGAAGGGATTTGGTAATTGGATTCTGGGGATGGTTGTTTATATTAATTAACCATAACCAATCACTCAAAGCTGTGTTCTGGTTGTCTTGAGACAGTCACAGGTTTTTCTTTAGTATTCTTTGTAGTATAGTATCTCTTTAATATAATATAGTATTAATGTAATAGAATATAGTTTAATAAAGCAGTTATTATTTAATATAATAACTAATAATTTATTGATTATAAGTTATTAATAAGTTCAGCTTTCTGAATCAACGGAGTCAGATGCCAACCATTCCCTGCATACTATAACCAAAGACAGCTCTGCCTGTACCAAAAGACTCTCATAGATTTATAGAATGGTTTAGCTTGCAAGGGACCTTAAAGATCATCTAATTCCAAATTCCCTGCTGTGAACATCTCCCACTAGACCAGGTTGGCCAATGCCCCAAACAGCCTGGCCTTGAACACTGCCAGGGAAGAGCAGCCACAACTTCTGCTCCTTACAGTGTTTCCTTTATGAGTTTCAGCTCTGCTTGTCTGCCTAGAAAGTTAATTTCCCACTGGAGTAACAAACTACAAGTGCTTTATCACATTAGGAACTGTATCTCAGATGGGTACTTCTGACACTATAAAGGAGTTTTCTGAGTACTTAGCAATGAAACAGAATGACTTAGTGGCTTGACAGTGTAATTTACCTGTAAATGAAAACCAATCATTTTGGAAAAATCCTGCTATAGAGTCTTTATTTTCTTATCAGTTCAGGCCTATTTACAGTTTCAGCTTGAAAAGCCTTTTTCTTCTATCTGCTTTGTAACCTTTCTCTCTGTCTCCATTCTATCTTGATGTACAGCAAAAGTGATTCTCACTGCTGCTTCCCAACAAATACATTCAAAATGTGTTCAAAATATATATTAAAAAAATATATGGGTTCAAAACTACCCACAGCAAGATCTGTGGCTCTTCAGCTCTGTGTAACACATACACATTTTTATATTACTTCCATATAATTAGCCACTGAAATACAGTTCCAGATTGATTGTATCTAATTTATAGCAGTTTGGCTGCTGAAATATAAATTGTCTGCATACTTGTGATGCATTGTAGACAGGGAAGTCTTCCACAGGGGGGATGAGTCCTTGTGCAATCAGCTGGCCATAGGAAGGTGGAGCTTCCCTCCGCACAAACTCTGCCTCCAGCCGCGTCATCTGAGTCTCGAAGGCTCTGGAACAGAACACACAGAAAGCATGGAGCACAACAGAACACACAGAAAGCATGGAGCACAACAGAACACACAGAAAGCATGGAACACAACAGAACACACAGAAAGCATGGAACACAACAGAACACACAGAAAGCATGGAACACAACAGAACACACAGAAAGCATGGAGCACAACAGAACACACAGAAAGCATGGAGCACAACAGAACACACAGAAAGCATGGAACACAACAGAACACACAGAAAGCATGGAACACAACAGAACACACAGAAAACATGGAGCACAGCAGAACACACAGAAAACATGGAACACAACAGAACACAAAGAAAACATGGAACACAACAGAACACACAGAAAGCATGGAGCACAGCAGAACACACAGAAAACATGGAGCACAGCAGAACACACAGAAAACATGGAACACAATGGAACACAACAGAACACACAGAAAACATGGAACACAACAGAACCACACAGAAAATATGGAGCACAGCAGAACCACACAGAAAACATGGAACTCAACACAACACACAGAAAACATGGAACACAGTAACAGCTTGCCCTGCCTCCCTGACACTAATGTATATGAGTGTTGCCACGTTTCTCTTCCCAGAGAAAAGCAAAGCACAATTCTTCCCAATAATATTTCTGGGTTTCATGTTCTCTGACCCTCAGAGAAAAAAAAAAAATTCTTATCTCATTTACTGCTCTTGTGTTGTTCACAAGTGGAATGCATTGTAGAAGATTGTTTACCTGAAGGGAATTGATAATTGGATTCTGGTGTGAGTGTTTTGATTCACTGACCAATTGGATCCAGGTGTGTCAGGGCTGTCAGCTGACAGTCACGGGTGCTTGGCAGGTTCAGTTTAGATGTAATGTAATATAGTATAGAATAATACAGTATAATAAAGTAATTTATTAGCCTTCTGATAAGATGGAGTCCTCCTCATCATTCCTCTCCTTTGTCAGGGGCAAAAATATCTACTATACAAAAGTACTGCCAAAGGGCTCATGCTAGGAGTAAAACCACATGAAAATCTTATCAGGATGCAAAAATAAACAAAAGTATGAAGACTACAGGGTATAAACATTAATTAATCAAACTAGCAAACTCTCTAGTGCAGTCTCAGGTTGGACACTGTGACAACTGAAATTTTTTCAAGTGGCCAGTAATTGTTGTGCCAGTAACAGCAGTAACTTGTTCAGCTAGGGCCCAAATGTTATTTTGGAAAAGACATTAAGAACTGGAAACAATCACACAACAGGGCAGCTTGCAGTGCAGAGAGGTTTGCCAGTCCTGCCAGAACAGAGGCACTGAAGTTCCCACCTTAGCACAGCAGCTCTTTTGCAGGTCCTTAATCATGCAGATTTGATCAAGAGAGAATGTAAAGCACACTGTTTAAAAACACAGTGTTAGCAGCACAGCACAGGGCTGATGCAGAACCAGAAAGTCCCTTATGAATCCTACATGGCAGAACCCACTTCTCCCAGGCAAAGAAACACACACTACACCCAGAATGAGGCACACAGAACCAGGGGAAAGGGGCACAGCTTATACCATGAACAACACCCACTGAGAACAGGCCCCATCAGAGCAGGACATTGCTTTAAGCAGAACTGAGACCTGGAGTATTTGGGGACGGATGAATGGCTGTTCAGATTCAGTGAAGACTTCACTGAAGCAGTTCAGCATTCAGTTTTTGGCAGGGGCACAGGGTTTGTTGCAAGGGGATGAGAAGGAAAAGGCAGATGAGGTCACAAACAGATTCTGCCATACTGCACAATAACCATGTACTTCTCACAGACCACAGAAGAGCTGCTATTTCCACTCACTACTTCCAGAAATCTTCTCTGAGCCTAATGCAGTGAAAACTATTTAGCTGTCACCAGGTCCTTGGATTTGATTTCATAGCATTTTGCAAATTCTCTGGTTAAGAATTGCCTCTCTTTTCCTTTTAACAGAACAGTAAAAACTACCACAGCTATAAAAACATCAACAAAGCAAAACAATTACCTGTACTCCCTGGTCCTCAGAGAATATAATTTAAATGCACAACCCAGTGCTATGACTAGCAGCAAGCCACACACAAGACTGCCAATGAGGGCAGCTGTGATGACCTTCCTGGGGACAATCACCAGGCAGTTACGCTCATCACTTCCATCCTGGCAGTCTTCTTGCCCATCACAGCGCCAGGTCTCAAAGATGCACAGATTTGTCCCACAATGGAAATTTCCTGGCTGGCAAGTAAAGCAGTTTTTTTCATCTGAGCCATCTGGACAGTTCTTCTGGTTATTACAGCGGTCAAGTATTGAGTAGCAAAGCCCACTGTTTCCTTCACATGGGTATTCATTCTTCTGGCAAGCAGGACAGTTCTCCTCATCCTTACCATTGGGACAATGCCACCAGCCATCACAATGCTGCTTATCTGTAAAACACTCCTCATCACTTCCACAAGGGTGCTCCCAAGGCAGGCAGTACCCTTTCACCTGATACGTTGCATTGAATCCGTGGCCAGTGCTCTTGGAGCGGGCATGGTACGAGACAGTGAGCTGGCCCTTGGACGACTCCACACTCACAGAGTGCCTGTTGTTGTGGTGTGAGAATGTCTGCATTAATTTATCACCTCTCTCTCCAATGCCATCATACACCTTCACATAGTCATTGTAGCCCAGCTGCAGGTCGAGCTGCAGCAGCACGTGCCGGTTGTCCTGCGTGTCCACGTACCACGTGCAGCGAAGGTCTGACCTGCTGTGGTCTGCACGGAACAAGTCTGGGGAAGCAAAAGATCCATAAAAATTCCCCAGCCTTTTGCCACAGGAAAGATCAGGACAATTATCTTCATCAGAACCATCCCCACAGTCTTTAACTGAATTACACCTCAGCTCATTTGGCAAGCATTTGGTGGAGTGCCCTGTGCTGCACTGGAACATTCCTGAGGGGCAGATGCTGGATGGAGGGTCTGTTGGGGGGACAGTGCAATTCTTCTCATCTGAGTTATCACCACACTCATCCATGGAATTACACTTCCAGGTACTGGGAATACACTTCCCATTTGCACAGTGGAATTCATCTGACTGGCACGCAGACTGACCTATCTTTCCTGTGAAAGAGGACAAGAAGAAAAAAAAATCAGTTTGAAAACTTTTGGAACAATCTGATATCGTTTTTCAACATCTACTACCATGCATGTCACAAGCTAATTAGTCAGGCCAGAACACTTCAGCAACACAGTTAAAAAGCCACATGTAAATAATATCAGTGTTACCACACCAATACCTTACAGTCATCAACGGCCCAAGATGCTTGTCAAAAAAAAGTACTCCTGTCTTGCAAGTTTTGCCAGAGAGAGTATGAATTGAAGTCAACAAACCCCCAAGATTTTACCTCTAATATAAGAAAGGCGAAATCCCTGAGCCTGTCCTGAGCTTGATGCATCTGAGTGAAAAAATATCCACACATGGTCCCTTGCAGAGATGAAAGATGGAGGTATGGAAGATCCACACACTTTGTACTCCTCCCTCTTGGAAGATGGGCCAATCATCAACCAGTCTACTGCACACTTCTGAGAGTCTTCCAAATCAAAGTTCTTAAAACTGTTCAGAACAAAAGAAAGCACAAGTTACAAAAAGAATATGTATCTAGAACAAAAGCTAACAGAGAAAGAACATACTCTAATGGCTGACTTTCTGCATCAAACAGTGCTGACATAAAGGTAACAACTCAAAGATAATGAAATACTTTTTATATACCACCCTGAGTATACAGAAACAAAGCACATCCCTTAATCTGAAAAAGCACCCATGTCACAAGCATAAACATCACACCAAAGTAGCTCCAAAATCTGAAACAGTGAGTCCTCTTTTACTCAGTCCTTAAACAAAACTGCTTCCTAAAATACAGATAGGAGGAAAAGCAAAATTCTAGAATACATTATACAGAAAATAGATAAATTTCAGCAGTCATTTCCAACTGTACAAGTTATGAAACTAGGGATGACAGGGTTGACCACTGTCTTGGAAAAAGAACAATTGAAAGCAGTACAAAGAATCCTAAAGGGCTAAGTATGAGAGACAAATCCACTCCGTGAGCCAGGGATGGGTAAGGAGAGACCAAGAAGAGAATAGGGGTGGAAAGGGAACCTAAAATCTAACACCATTATGTTTTAATTCAAAGATTAAAATATTCTCTTTCTGGGAGTGCAAGTTCAGAGCAAACAAGACTAGAACACAGTCAAATTTCTAACCCTTGTGCTGAGACAAGCCAAGTGATTATTCAATAGTAGCTGATCTGGTGCAAAGAGTTTGCAGTCTGACTGTTTGCAGGACACTGAACACAACTGGATAATAATCCCTACCTGTGGCTCAGGAACCATATGTGGTATTTGTTGTCTGATGAAACAGATTGCATTTGTATGCAGCAATCTGCAATGACAACAGCAGATTGCAGACTGCACAGAAAAGCATACTCATTAGGAAAGGGCACACTGTTCAGAACACTCAGAAATTAATTTTGGTCCTTTTTTATGTAACTCAGCTACACCAAATTAACTTGGGAGAAGCTGTCCATACTCCATGCAAATATCTAGACAGAATTTTCCAAAAGGCAGAAAAACTTGCAAAATACAGGTCTCCTTCCCTAAATGATTTTTCACAAAATCAAAGACAAATTCCTTGAAAAAGATAATGGAAAGAATTTTCTGATATCAATGTGTATTTACAAAAGGCTGTCAATGCCTGCCTGATCTTGACCTTTGAAGCTGAAAAGGAAAGAACAGCAAATATATAAACTAGCTAATTCATTTAGGCAGGAGACAGCCTACCCACACCTCTAGGTCCTGCAAATACATTGGCTTAATAACTCTCAAAAAAATGTTATCAGCAAGAGCATGAGAAGTAAGAGAACACTGAAAGTGATAAGTTAAAATGGAAATTAGGAGATGACAAACAACATATGTGCAAGGACATTCCACCCAGAAATGTCCTTCCTCCTCTAACTCTTTCTCCCACCAACCTCTGTGTGTCTTCCCAGCTGTGAGGAAATATTCCCACAGCACTTAATTCTTTGCTATAAGCAATCCCATCAAGCTTCTGAAACCAGCATATTTTGCAAGGAAGTTTTAGATGGCTGTGCAGCCAAAATAAAAATATTTAAGTACTCAGCCATTCAAAGATAAACCAGAGCATTTCTGTTACAGGTGTTCTGCATAAAATGTTTTTAATGACCAAGAAGTGAACAGCCACTGCACCATGAAAGGGAATTATCCAAAGCATCAGGGAAGCTATAGGTACTCACATAAAGTTTGTTTGTTATGAGATGTGAGCCAGCATTACTGAGCTACCACAGCAGTTTTGCTCTCTGTGACTCATTTTGGCACCACACATCATGCAGGGTTTCTGTCATCTCCTTGGAGGATTGTTCATAGGAATTTTTTAATGAAAACTTTTTGACTAAGTGTTAGAAATATCCATCTGCCCAACAACAGAAGGTTTTAAGGAAAAAGAACAGTCACTAAATCAAGAAATTGAAACTCAAAACTGGGAAGGGGGGGGAGAGAATGACTAAAACAAGTTCTTTTTGTATGTTACAAACAAGTTCATTTACTACATCTTTTGGTGCTTGACTTTTGTAGTTATTTTAGATGTACCATAATGACCCTTAGAGATGCCAACAAATTGTTCTCCTATCTTACCCAGCTCCCAGCACTCCCACTGGGTCCCACAGCCACTCATTTTCCTTGCTCTGTTGAAAAGAGCTACTTTTGTCTATCAAGTAAATAATTCAGCCATAGCATGGTTACACAACACAGACTGCACAACCCAAGGGGAGAATTTGCCTATGCAATAAGCTGTCTATAACTTACTTTAAAAAGCACTTCTTTCTAGAAAAAAAAAAGAAAAATATTTAACACTTTCAAGATTCATACAGAGGAAGAGTACAGAAAAGTCAGCCACATGCACATACCTTGTTTACAAACTCCTTTGCAGGTGACAGCAGTACCCTCAAGAGGCTGCATTTGTGTACAATTAATACCTTTTACTTGCACCTTGGAAATGTAGTACTGTACATTATTAATAAACAGGGGTTTTTTTGGTTGTGGAAGAGGAACAACCTTTAGTTCCAGCTTCCAATGCAGAAGCCCAGGCATACAGAGGATAACAGATTTTCCCGAGTGTCACTTATGGATCTCAGATTCAGAGCAGAATCCCACATTTCTTCACTGACAAATCCAAACTTCAGCCACAGAGTACAAGGGTGATGAGGCAGAACAGACTTGCAAGGAAACACTGTGTTTAAAGATTCCCCAAGAACACCATGCCTCTCAGAGATACACAAGCTACTGGGAAAAATGCCTTGCTATTCAAAAAGGGAAATACAGAATATTCACAAGAACAAACGCTGCTACAAAAACAAACATCTTAATCCCAAGTGCCCAAAAGTTTAAACACAATTTCTCTGTGTTCTAGTTCTAATGTGAAGTTTTATGTGTAATAGATACCACAGCAGTTAGAGAGTTTCTTCTGCTAAGAGACAAAGCAAAGTCAAAGCAATTATGTTCTCCCTTATGCAAACTAATCAACAGATGTATTTTCAACAAACTTTCCTTTGATTAAGGCATTGTCACTATTTCAGCACCCTTTTAAGTTATACCCCTACTAGAAGCATATTTTTCCTCATTTACACTGATGGTGATTTTACAAGACAAAAGCATTATATACTTGAACAAGCCCTCACCACAAAAAACCCACTATCTTCTAAAGAAATATGAAAACAATTTGAATACATACATTTGCACTTGTAAGTATAAATAATTTGGCTTCACTTCATAATGTATTTGTGACAAGGTTTTGTGTCAGAGGTTTCTGCCATTCTACTCTGACATTAATGATTTATTTTAGCCAAGACTCCTGAATACTGCACTCATCCTCTATTGTTTTACTTCTTTCATCATCTCTAATTAGATCTAGAGCTGCTCTGTTATATCCTCTGAAGAATAACTTAATCCCGCTACCCACAAAACATTTATTTATTCAGCTGAGCTTTGTCAAACTGGAATGCAAATTTTTCTGTCAAAAGGATTGAATGAGTATTGGTATACAGTGGAAATACAGGACAAAGACTTGTGCTTGTACTGCTTGTAGGACTACACAGCCACCGTACAGTCTTTGGAAAAGTACTCAAGCCTGTAGTTACTGATCTTGAGGGAAGTCCCAGACCTTTTGTATCAAAAACCTACATTTTTTGTGACTGAAAGAAGAAGCAGGAGCCATACTGAAACAGAGAGTACTCATTTGTAGCATCATCCATATCTCATGCAGCACCAGCCAGTGCCACAGTATTTTTAAATACTTTGGGCAGGGAAGCACAGGGTTTGAGAGGAAAAGCAAAGACATTCTGCTCAGTCCCTAATCCTCCCCAGCAAAGCCCTCTGACAGTTCTGCAGGAGTGGAACAGGGACCCAGGGGTGATCCTACCATGCAAACTGCAGGGCACAGGGTGTTAAATAAACTCCATTCCAGCCCTACCCCGCTGCTCCAGACACCCCCTCCACCCCAGGGCTTCTAACAGAGCAAAGCTCCCCTGCCTGGTGATAAATGCACCCTTGGCACCTGGTGATAAAGGGAACAGAACCTGCCTTTCCTCAAGGCTTTTTTTCCTCTCCACAAGCAGAGCACATAGCCCTAGTGCACAGGGCAGGGAGAGGAAAAGCAGTAAAACATTGGTATTTCCAGCACCAGAACTACAATGGAAACAAAATGCAACACCCATCACAGAACATCTTTTTAAATGGCCTGGCCTTAGGCTGCTCTCACTGCTACCTGTGGATCTCCAAAACAATACAAGAATGTAGAAGGAGACTGGTGTACAAGATCAAAATTATTGGATCGAAATTTGCAGGTTTTGTTTCTCCTGTGTGATGGTGTTCAGGTGAGGGAAGAGATGAGAATGTTGACTCCATGCTCAGAAGGCTTGATTTATTATATATATATTTATATATATATATATATAAATATAAATATATTATATATATATATTACATTAAAACTACACTAAAAGAATAGAAGGAGAAGTTCTCCTCAGAAGGCAGGCTAAGAATAGAAAAGAAAGAATGATAACAAAGGCAGCTGCCTCACACTCTCTGTCTGAGCCAGCTGACTGTGATTGGCCATTAATTAGAAACAACCACATGAGACCAATCCCAGATGCACCTGTTGCATTCCACAGCAGCAGATAACCATTGTTTGCATTTTGTTCCTGAGGCCTCTCAGCTTCTCAGGAGGAAAAATCCTAAGAAAGGATTTTTAATGAACAGATGTCTGAGACGGTCCTGAAAGATGCTATTGTCTTGCTCTTGGAATGTCTCTTCCACAGTTTTATAGAGAAGTACAACAATAGGCAATGAAACACTGAAAGTATTCAGAACTTGAGGATCAGAACAACCCAGTGTGAACCGAGAAATGCAGCACTGAATTCTGCAGAAATCAGTAAACTCATCTGATTCTTTTTCCAGTGAAATGACACTGAAATAGAAGTTACCAACTGTAAACAGACCTCCAGGAGTTCACAGGAAATTACTGTATTAGTCATATACATCAGTTTTTGCCTATGTACTCACATGAAGTAACAGCCTACCATGGTGTCTTCCTATTATCTATTTTTACATTGCTGGAAAGTATTTCATTAAACCAGACTACCATAAACACACATTAATAATCTATACATATGAGAAAAATTTGCTTCCTGCAAAACTAATGCTTAGCAGAGCTTAGTTTTTTGCCATCTGCACTGAAAGGAACAGCAGCAGCTAGGGAAAAAAAAGTACTTCTATAAATAATGTAGGGAATTCTCCACAACCCTTTCAGTAATTTAGGCACGAGGGACTACAGATTAAAGAAAAAGAAAGCTTTCTTAGTAACTGGGAAAGGACAAACATGGGATGCAAAATCTGAATGAAAGCAATTAGTAAATAAATAAAAAAGTAAATGTCCAATTTAGCCCTCTCAACTAATTTTAAAATTGGAGAATAAATATTATGGATAGGTCAGTAAAGCACAGTCCCAGAATAAAACCAACCAATTCAGCAAAAAAGTTATTTTTATTTGCCAACTTCTCACAGAAAGTGTAGACTGTGAACAACTGATGACTTAATTGGCTCATTAAAAACTCCTGCTTAACCACTGAAGCACAAGGACCTGAAGTCAGGAGAGCTCCACTCCCCTCCCAGCTCCCAAGCAGCAGCTAACTGCATGACCTTAGACAAGAGACACTGCCTAGGAGGGGCTATTTCTTCAAGTAAATGGCTATTGTGAGGTTTTCTCCAATTAATGTCAATGAATTTGGTACACAGATTGTGAAGCAGTCCCTTTAACTCTTCACACAATTACAGACCAGCAAGAATACATGAACAGGCCTCAATTTTATGCAGAAATTGAAACTCAAATGGTATCTGACAATTTCTTTTTTACAAAGCCACTGAAGTGAAAGCCAACGAAGGTGATCCCCTCACCTCAATTAATAAGAGACAGCTTGAGTGGGCCACTAAGGAGATTGCTTTTCAATACTCTTATCTTGAATTCTGAACATGGACTTGCAGTCCCCTAAATTCCAGTAATAAAATAATAAATTTATACTCCACCCACACCAGGGTTAATTACAACCATCAAGTAACAGCAACTGCTAAACAATTTTTTTTCATAGCTGTGAGGAAACAAACCTATAAAGCCTGTAAATGATGGCACAGAGGCAGTTACTGCATATGATGTGTTTATATGATCTGACATGGTTTTATATAATCCTCTGTGAAAAGAAGAACAAAAATAGAGAAAATGGGTGGGAAAATCAAATAGTTTCCAAAACAATAACTAGCAACTGATCAGTGAATTTAAAGAAACATAACATAGTTTTGGAAAACAGTGGCTATAGGCTTGTTCACAGTCTCAACAGAACCATTCCATCAGACACATGAACTTGAAAGAAAGTACTGAAATATGCATACAGAGTGGTATAAGCACAAAGAACATAAACTTCCTGTTCATGGGAGAGCTCCCTCAAGGATTTATAAAAATTAAACTGTAAAGCAAAACAATAGGCATGGAAATGTGAGGATATGAAGAAAACACATGAAAGACAGACATTAAGACACAGCTTCTAAAGGAGATGGACACAGAAGCCAGCATCTTACACACACATGTAGATCTGGTCACTGTTCTACTGAAAGCTGCTGAAAAATAGGTTTATAAAAATAACCACCAAGTGCAAACAGTTTAGAAAAAAAAAAATACTTTCAATTGCAATTTTATCCCTTAATGACTCCTGCTGTATCTCATTTTATATTTCTCTTATATAACACTGCTGTCTTGCTGTCAACGAGAATTCAAGATCAAAGGAAGTGCATACTGTGTAACATAACACAAAGGAGATGGGCTTTTCTGAAACCTTTCAAAATGCAGATGTTAGCACAACAACTGTGTTTGATTTTCCTAGGAAAATTTAAAAAGCCACTCTAATGCCCTTACCAACACATTGTTAGAATAAGAAGCATACCCAACTGGAAAGCAGAAACATGTTTGCATTTGAAACCTCCCAGCCCAGGCAAGTCAGCTCCTTCTTTTACATCCCTGCCGTTGCAAGGGCAACAGCCTTGTCAAGGAATCCTCAGATGCTGTAATATTTTGCATTTCATACCCTGGAGTGAGTCATTCCAAGCACATTCATAGTCCCAAACACACCACAACACATCCCTGGGATGTAAACACATTGTTTCTATTGTTTGCATGTGCAGAGGAGGGCAGGATATGGCTGTGCATTCAGTGAGAGAAAACAAACCCATTCAGAAATCTTGCCATTCATATTGCTGTGCACATATCTGAACTGTACACACATTATTACCAGCTGCCACACCTCATATGTTGTTTCTCCAGCCTGTTACACTCACAGTTGCAGAAGAGAGTTCTAATTCTAACTGGAACTCTGGGACATTTTCACAGCCTAAACTGCAGCATTATTCTCCAGAGCCAAGTCCTGTCTCTCATTTGTCTGCTTTCTCAGCTTCCAACAATTTCTGCTTTGAAACAAATTCCCCACATCCAATGTAGTGTAATGGGGTTTAAATGCATGTTTCTATTTATGAATGTCAAATGCTGGCAGGTATTTACTTCATGACTTTTGGTGAGTAGTTCCTATTTTGAACTACGGATGGTAGAGCCTTCCTATTTTCCATCTGTGGCAGATTTGTTTTCAATTTCTGAGCATCTGCACTTGAAGAGGTTTTGCAACCCTTTTAAGCAGCTGAGCAAAGAATGAGCAGATGGTGTCAAATGTAACAGTGCTAAAACCCTCCAAAAAACTTTTCCTAGGTTTTATTTTTTAAGTAAGAAATTATTGGCTTATGATGGATCCCACCACTAGCCCAGAGAAATCAGGCACATTCACACTATGCTCATTTTATACCCTAAACATTCTTAACAAACCATTTACAGTACATTTTAGTCTTTATCGAAGAGCATTTTTCTAGAATTGAGCTGAAATTGTACCACAAATGCTAACTATTATTTGATTTGTTGGAAATTAATATTAAGCAGAAAAGCATGTATCTTTTGGTAAACAAGTAACAATAAGCAATAATTATCTTCAACTGTCTATTAAACATAACACCATTTCAAGACATTGGTGAAAATGCTAATTTTTTTCTAAAAATTTTACATGCCCACTGAAGCTGTTGCAGGTTTTTTAGCCTTCACCAACTCCTATTTATAAGCAATGAAGGGAAAGGGGACTATATAATGTGAGTAAATATATTGCTGTTTCCCACTCCCTCAAATGTCAGGGCTATATGAAATCTCACACAGGCATTGTGAAGATAAATACATTAACAGACCACAAGTGACTTCTGTAATCACAGATGTCAGGAGCAGCCTACAGAAACAAGCCACAGTGAAGCACTTTTAACTAGAGAGAGGTGCCCAACCTGGAACCATGTTCCAGTATAACCAATAAGCCACAGTGAAGCATTTTTAACTAGAGAGAGGTGCCCAACCTGGAACCAAGTTCCAGTATAGCCAATAAGCCACAGTGAAGCACTTTTAATTAGAGAGAGGTGCCCAACCTGGAACCAAGTTCCAGTGTAACCAATTTCAGCTCTCTTTGATCAGTCAGTGGCTCTGAACACAGCCTCACATTGGTGTACCAGGTAACTCCCATTTTGTTTTGTTTCAGCAAAGCAGTGCTTTACCTCCACATATATCCAGCCATACCTAATTGTTATCATATCTCCATGATCTCCTTGGATGTACCAGCTGCAGTTTATGGCTGGAGGATAGTTGGATGGCCAGGAAGGGCTGTAGATGACTCCCCGTCTCTCTGTGTGCTGTTCCAGCTCTCCACTGCAAGCAGCTGTTAATAAAGGGAGAAAAATATTATTAATGCTTTGACTAATCAACAATTCATATTAGCTTCAAGAGCTTTCATCAGTTTCTGGAGACTGCAGACATATGAGAGTGAACAGTTTTATCCCCTTACTGCTCTCTTCCCTGCCCTGTTTTTTAATTAAGACACCCACACCAAGTGTAGGTAAGCATAACCTGCATTTCAATGCAGGACCAATCAATAATCTTGTATGAATCTACCACAGGCTACAATCAATATTACTGCATGGATTGCCAAGAGGATGTAATACAGAAATCCTTCTGAGCAGCCTCCAAAGCCTAGGCAGGTCACCCAGCAAGTGAAGATGATCTGTATTAACTGTAAAGTAACTAGGAACTCATTTTGTTGTGCCATGTTTCTGGCCATGCTGTTTATTCTCTTAACCACATGAAGAGTTTGTAAGGGTTAACAAAATATCACCACCCACCACACCCCCACACCTCCCACAAAAAAGTAAACTGCAATCTAATGTTAAATGTTTTCACTGAACATTACTAAAGTACTCTAAATTCCTTCTGAACCCACATAGATGGGAAAAAATTCAAGACAGGGAAAGGAGCAAACAAGGCCAAATAAAGCTCAGCATTTTCAAAGCACATTTAGTTCTTCCTATGGAAAACAGCAGGCTTTATCAAATACTTTTAATTTGTAATTAAGCAATTCAAAAATGAAAATTAAATGTTCTGAGGACAAGTTGAAAAGCTGTTCTGATAAGAAAACATACTCCAAGCAGATTACAAGAGGGAAAATTCTCTGCAATGCAATAGCTATTCTGAACATTCTCCAAAAATATTATTTAAACTATTTTTAAAACAAATTACTATCTAGAGCATGACTTGTGGACTGCAGCTGAATATTTCATTTTTGAAAGAAGCTTACATTCTTGTAGCTGAAAAATACAGAAAGGGGAAAAAAAAGATTGCCTATACCTTGTCACCTCATCCACACACACATCCAAATACACTGCATTATAAATGAGAGATTTACAGTATTGCTTGAAATCCAGCCACACAAATACACCACTTGCAATTCCCAGCTGGGATGGGATTTAGCTGCACTGGAGGGATGGAGGAAGGGGAACCAGCACAGCTGCTTGGCTGCAGTGGGGTCAGGTGGCAGGGCTGCAGCACATCCCCTCAGGAACCTAGGCTGGCACTGCTCTGTTTGTTCACAGTAAGCACTTCTGAAGTGAGAGCCACAGGAATACAAAAAGCACCAGGTGAGTAACTTACCTGAGGCAAAACATAAAAATGCTATTATTTTTACTCTCCAGGTAGAGCATTGCACTGAAATACAAGTATATAATTCCTACTAGTTTCAAAGGCCACAAAAACATACAGAATACATAAATACATGAAAATATCTATTTCCAAACAAATATTTTGCAGTAATGAAGTTACAAAAACAAGAACAAGATTTTTGTTATCACATTTCTAAAACCAGAGCAGCTCCATGCCAGCTGCTGGCAAATACTGAGATGCAGTTGCCATTACAGAATTATAAAAGAAATTTAAGATCCACAGGACTTTCCAACTCCAATTCTCAGTTTCTTTAGGTCCATAGCTGGGCTCCTCCACATACTTGTTACTGCATCAACATATCACAGTAGCAGAGGACCAAGAGCTAGCAAACACATAAAGGAGCTGCAAAGGCTGCATCTCCTACTGCCAGGTTAATAACACTTCAAAATGGGAAGGAAACAGAAAGTGAAAGAACAAATACAGCAGACAGCACTGTCGAGAAGCTTCCAGTGACACCTGTGCAAATATATCTGCTGTCCTTTTACCATATTATGTTTTGGATTAATATCCCTTATTCATAGTACTTGCAATAAAAAAAAAGAGTTAAAATTACACAAAACTGATTTAGTTTCTATTCTGAGGAAGTCCCACTGACAGGCTGATGGCTCTGCATGAGAACTTCCATTCACACATCCATCAGTGTAGTTAGGGGAACTATTATTGTCCCAAATACTTGTTTCTCAGTTTTAGGAAGTAATTACAAAGATTCTGAACAATAGTTACTTAAGTATCCCAGCTTTTCTGAAGTAATATCACTACATATTTTCCTTTTGGAATACCATTGTTTCCTTATGTAGAGGATCTTCTGTAACATCACAGTTCAGGTTTTCAGTGAGAAATGCTTTTTCTTACTAACACTGCACATCTGATATAAAAGTGAGGCAAGAAAAAAACAAGTGACAAAAGAAACAGATTCTTCCTTTCACCAGAAGAACTGTAGCTGTGCAAATCTAAGGACATAGCAAGGAAAGGGCTGCACTGACACTATGTGCCATTTTTGGCAGCTCCTCTGACAATGGCTATTGTTGCCAATACTTTACCACGGCCTTAGCCCCTCTGACACAAATCAAGCTTTTCAGACTTGTCCTACTCAAAATCAAAAGGACAATTGCTTAGCTCTTGCAAAGGGTCCTGATCTGAATGGACCACAAATCTGAATTAATATCTGTTTTGGTTTAAGACAATTTAAAGGAGAAGCATCTGGGTCTAGCTATCTCCCTCAGGGATCAAAATAAGCAATGAATGTAAGTAGATTAAATGAGAAAACAACCCTTTACTAAAAAGCAGAATAGCAACAGTCAGAAACTGTGGCTGAGACAGTTTAGTCAGAGAGAGAGAAACAGAGAACTTTCCCAGGCATCGTCCTGGGGAAGTTGTGGGAAGCTCAAAGAAAAGAAATAAAACAATTCTTATCTCAAGTCTGTACTCCTGGTGTTTGTGAAAACATGTGGAATGTTGTATGTGACGTTTTTGGACAACAAGGTGTTGTTCCTAATTAAACCAGTTGTGAGAGGGGTGTTGTTTGAGAACCAGTCAGGCTTTGGGTGAACAATCCTGCCTATAAATATCTGAAGTTCCTAACAAAGTTTCACTTGATGCCTCCTGAGTTTCGGCGTCAATGTCACTGCTTCTCACCGTTCCTAATCCAACAACGACAAGAAACAACAGCAAATAACGACTGAATACAAAACTGCTCAACCCTGTGGACTCCCCAGAACAAAAAGAGACCCCAAACAAAAATTGCCAGGCACAGCCCCCAAGGTGGTGCCCTGGATTTCGAGCAAGCAAAGGGGAAATGGTGTCAGTCTTCTCTCCACCGCCCCGCTCCGTTCTCCTATCTCTCACTGGGCTTATCTCCTGTGGGCTGAGCCCGGCCTGAAGTTCTGTGGGTTCAGGGCTGCCAGCTCACGGAGGGCACCTGTCCCGCGGGAGGCAGGGGCGGTCAGAGGGTGGCTGGGCAGGATGTGCTCGGCTGGCAGCGGCTGGAACGGCAGCGGGCGGCAGCGCCCTGTCCAACCGGGGTCCCGAAACCGCGGGGAGGGGACAGACCGACAGACACCAGGGCTGGAAATGGCTGATGGCTGCTGCTGCCTCTCAGAAGACACCGAGCTTGGGGCTAGAAACGGCGTCGCTGCAGCTTCCCTTATCTCCGAGCCCGCCACCATGAGGGGCAGAGAGGCTGCTCGGGCAGCTCTTGAACAACGCGCCAAAGCAAACTCGCACACACCATTCACAGACACACAAACTGGCACACAACACACACAGACACACAAACTGGCACACAACACACTCACAGACACACACACAACACACCACATGCAGACACACACACCACTCACACACACAAACTAGCACACACCACACACAGACACACGAACTCACACACAGCACGGTCACAGACACACACAGCACGGTCACAGACACACAAACTCGCACACACCACACTCGCAGACACACAAACTCACACAATGCACTCAAAGACACAGAAGCTCACACACACCACACCACACACACACGCTCACACACACACCGCTCCTGGCCGGGGAACCTCCGAGACACAGGAAGGATTTCTGGGCACAGATTATTATGGGGTACACTGTCATTATGAAAGACACCAAGCCAGTACTGCCAAAACTTAATTACACTGTTTTAATTCTATGTCCACAGTCCCCTAAACCTGTTGGAGCAAACTGGGGACACACACATACACCCCTCCCAAAACCACTGTAGTGTTTACCCAAACCTCACTTAATTGCCTCATATTTTTGGTGCCTTTTTTCCCACCAATGCTCATTACTACAGCCTTTGCAAACATCAATTGATCTCCTCCTAAAGCAGCCCCTGCCCCTCCACTCCTTGTGCTCTGACTGCTGCAAGGAAGAAAAGGTGAAATATCCCAGCACAGCTTTCAGCAGCTCTTTTTTCACACACTTTAATCTTGAAAGAAATACTTTACTAAACACAGCCTTCAGTGCTGACAACAAAACAGTAAAACCACACAAGGGCAGAATTTATACTGTTGGGGCTTCATTATTAATAAAAGGGTCCCAATTCCCTCCTCAGCTCCTGGCCATGAAGCCTGCAAAATCACACACATGCCTAAGTACTGTGTTAATAAGTACTTAGGGCTTCAGCATGACACTGTGATTCCTTCAGGAAAACAAACAAAAGCCTGCTCAAATTGCCAAAACATCTAAAGGAAAGGGAAGTTCCTAAATAGAAAGGCACAGTCCTGGATTCCGTAGACCTTATCATCAGTTACAACACAAAAGAATAGTGATAACACTTTTTCAACAATTCAGTGTCTTTCCATAGCCTTTCTGCACAAACCTAGAAGAAAAGTGAAATCCCAATTTACTAAAAAACTCCAAACTGCCTAAATTTCCCACATTTAGCTTACTGAAGAAACATAAAAATACCAATTCCTGGACTGTCCAACCAACCCACCAAAAACCTTACTGAGATGGTGTTTTTAAAAAAAACATAAATTATGAAATAATTAACAATAATAAATCTTTCACAGTTAAAGAAAGCCCTAAACAACAACAACAACTAAACAAGCAAAGAAAAAGAAAACCCCAAACTTAAACAAATGCCAGAAGAGATCTGAGTTCAGAGAGTTTCTGTCAAGAGGATATAAATCTTAATGAGGGCATAAATCTTAATGAGGCTTTCTGTAACAATCAAATGGATTTCTTCTACTGTAGACAGCAGTAGACTCCCTCTGCCAGTTAAGTATGCCACAAATACGTGCAATGACATTTCCAAAATCTTTACATTAATAATATTACTCTTATTTTTGCAAGAGTAACTGTAATAAAACATACATTAAGCTTCAGCAAAGGACAGAACTGAGGGTTCTATGCTGTGCTGGAATACATTTTCAGACAATCCCAGACAAAAATAAATCCTGCAGCTTCACATTCTTCTGCACCAGTCACAAGGAACACATCCCAACCATCTGCTCCAGGATAAAAGATGTTTTGCACTTGCCACAGGAACCTCCTCTCAAACCCAAATTCTTGGCAATACACATTTCCTCAAGTAGCTCTCTCAGTGTCAGCAGGAAACTCTCCCCAAGTTCTCACAATGCTCCCTCAAGGGGGGATTGCACACGTGGTTTAATGCAGATCCCTTATGCCTGTGGAAAAAGAAGATTTCAGGCTCCCCTTTGCTTTGCCCAGGCTCCAGCTGACTTTTTCTGTCCCTGACCAGAGCCAGTGAAGGCAGAGTCAAGGGTTCCACCCACAGATGTGACAAACCCTGAGCTCACAGTGCTCCATCAACAGGCCCACCTGGCTTGGTGTGAGCACAGGTCAGAGAAGCTGCACAGGGATGGATCCCTCTGGTGCAATGACCTTTGATGATCATTTTCACCCCTCTCTTGCAATGACCTTTGTTGATCATTTTTATCCCTCTGGTGCAATGACCTTTGATGATCATTTTCACCCCTCTCTTGCAATGACCTTTGATGATCATTTTTACCCCTCTCTTGCAATGACCTTTGATGATCATTTTCATCCCAAGCTCCAGTTACACCATCAGGAGACAAGCTAACTCAAAACTATGAAGACAAGAAAACATGAAGGGTACAGTACTCTGAGGTTTTCAGCATACTTTTGGAATAAAAGCCAGATGTTACAACTTATTTCTAGTGAAAAAAGTGTTAAAAAGCAGCAGAGCCAACTGGAAGAAGCTCTATGTATTTTAGGCTGGGACAGTACCACCAGTCTAAGTAAGCAACAACAGTAAGTAACTGTGTAATTACTTAATTTACATTCTGTAAACTCATGCATCATACACCAAACAGATGCCAAACTCCATCAAAAGCTAAAGAACCATCCAGGCAGAACATACAGGACATAAGTGACACTCTGTACTTTTTCCAGTGAAGGAATGGAAAATACTGTCTTGCAAACAACATGTCCTGCATGGTTTATCCACACTTCCTCTAATTTAAGGCTTAATTTAAGCAGGTTACCTAATCATAAAATTACTACCTTCTCCTGATTTAAACCTGCTCTCAACCCCCAATTTTGACTTGAACACTCAAGCTCCAGTATTATTCAATCTGCTGTCCTAGAATTATTTTTCTGTTCTCCAATATCTTTCCTCCCATCTCCCTTATTTGCCATTTTCAGTTTTAATATAAGTTGCAGCCTCTCTGGGAATAAAGTACATCTACATGTATGATGGTGGAGTGACAGTCACAAGAAGGTTTTATCACTGAGAAGACCCTGACTGCAATGTTCCAATAATGCCACTAAGTCACAGCACTGCTAGAGAGAAGGAAATTACACTAAGTGCTGTGATTCTGGTTAAATTTCCACACTGACATTCATGAGACATTTTTAATATTCTTGTTTTAGCTTCTTCAGGAATGAGCCACTTTCCCTGACTTGGTGCTCCCAGGCACACTTCCCAAACAGAGTTTTCCTCTAAACATACCCAGCACTATGACCTTAGCCTCAAGCTTACAATTTTTATCTATCACTGACAATGATGCAGTCCATAATCCTGTTTGGTTTAAACCCAAGTGGAAAATAAACCCCACAGCCACTCCTGTCCCCCAACCCACAGGTGAGAGAGATGAAACACAGATTAGGGGATGAGATAACAATTTACTGTTACAATTCACAATTTAACAGCAACCAGATGAGAGAACAATCAGTGACAGTGACACCACCAATGACAGCAGCGTGTGACAGAGGGCGATGGCCAAAGCCCTTGGAGCCTGACAGGGCCAGGGTGACCAGAGCACAGGGACAGGAGTGACCAGAACACAGGGACAGGGCCAGGGTGACCAGAGCACAGGGACAGGAGTGACCAGAACACAGGGACAGGGCCAGGGTGGCCAGAACACAGGGACAGGAGTGACCAGAACACAGGGACAGGGACAGGGTGGCCAGAAGACAGGGCCAGAGTGACCAGAGCACAGGGGCAGAGACAGGGCCAGAGTGACCAGAACAGTGGCGTGGCCTCTGCATGGCACCTTGGCCTTGTCCCCCCACCGGGCACACATGGGGACAGCCCTGGCACAGGGACAGCCACCCAAGCCTTGGGGACAGTGGGACAGCAATCCCTCGCCTTAGTGACAACAGGATGGTGATCCCTGGCCTTGGGGACAGCAGGACAGAGATCCTTCACTTTGGCTGACACCAGGACAAAGCCCAGGAAGACCTGAAGTCCTAAACTTCCTAAGATGTCATCGTTAGTCTGTCTTAAACAAATGTCATTTAAAAAGTCACTCTTTCATTAGAACATCTCTCTGCACAGGGAAGAAATGGTAACAGCTCAAATGAACAGTAAATAGAGGTAAGGAAAGTATGTCTTACCTAATGAGGTAACAGCACTCTCTATTTTCCCAGTCAGGAAGAGATTCACTGTGTAAAGACAGAAAAACAACGTTCAGACAAATTCTAGCAGTACAGGGTGGCAGTCAATAGTTCACCATCCCTGGGGTGTTAGCACAAACTCATTCCAGTTTCCCAACAAGAACTTTGCTTATCTGCACAGGCAAGTTGTGTACTCAACTGTTATCCTTCACTGCAGCTAAAACAAGTCAATACACAGTGGAAGTTTAGTATCTCTGAAACAGCTACCAAAAGAAACAACTGCCAATCTATTTCAAATTATCTCCCGTAGGATTAATTTTAATTGCAGAACACAGAAGAACAATCACATTAAAACACCATTATTATCCTTAAATACTTCTCTGAATACAGCAAAGTTTGCTCCCCCCAGGTAAATGTCACCTTGAAAATCAGCTGCTAAAGCTAACATGATTGCCTTGACTAAGCAAAAGCAATGAAGTTTTCAACAAGGTCCACTAATACAATCAAAACAGGATGAGGCAGTACTTGCAATACATATCTGACTTGCAAATTAAGTTCCAAAGACTCTTCACTTTCTCAAGTCTCCTCTCACAGTGTATACCATTAAAGTGATCTGGAAAGAGTAGTTATTGCCAAAGAAAATGTGTCCTGTGTCATTGTTGCTCCAGAAGTCAGCATTAACATGTAGTTCCCAATTAGCTTCCCCACACATTCTTTAAAAATTACAGCTTGTCCCACTGACTGCTCTCATTTCAGCTGTAATCTGTAATCTACAAAGATAGCCTATCAGTAAAATTACAAACGCTTAAAAAATTAGAAAGGTTTAAAATGTTAGCAAAAACTTAATTTACAACATCCCAGCCTGAGAACTCGCTTTGGCTTTATTTTGCACATGTTAAGTCCTAAATCTTTTAATAGGCAATCTCTTGGCAAGAATTTAGTTAAAAACATCATTTAAACATCAACAATAGGAGAAGAGAGGAAGAGAAACCGTCCCTGTTCCCAACACTCATTTAGGAAGCAGCTGACAATTAACACTATTTATGGCTCAGAGTGGGCCCCCATTGTCTTCTACACTGTCCAAACACATCCCTAAACAATGACCCTTGCCCTACCTTCTGTTATAACTTAAACCGGTACAAGAAGTCCTAAAGGGGTGGAAATAAAAAACAATCCCTCAGCTTCCCAGTTCAGGCCCAGTCACATTTTTCAGTCACCACCACAGTGCAGCAGCCCAGGTGCCTACAGCTGTCCCTCCATAGCATGTATCTGGCTATCCACAGTTTGGATTTTCTCCTTTTGGGAGGACCTCAGAGCTCAGGATGAGGTCAGGCCCTACAAAACAGAGAGAAGGACTGCTCCTGGGGTCACTCATCACAGACTTCAGGGCTCCACCTCAGGGACAAGGGCAGTGACCTCCCCCTCCTTCTAAGTCTTGGGACTGAGCTTTTAGGAATACACAAAACCAGGAATGGCAGTCTATGTAATGCTACAGCTTGAGGAGAAACACACCCGAGCCACAGACTTGTGTTAATAAGCATTATTATGATGTTCAAAGGACCCTAACAGCACTGGTTTTATTACATGATTAGCTAACACCTGTAACATTTGTTATGTGACAATAACAGTGTGCCATGCAATTATTTTTTCTGTCACAGAGCTGGTTTGCTCTGTTAGGTGAGTAAGAGTACCTAGGAGCAAAAATACTGTCCTGTACCAGGAAACAACACAGCCCTGTTAACTCTGGCAAGCAGCACGTCCGTTTGTGACAAACTCAGGATCACAGCAGCAACAGCAACACAACATTTCCTCATCCAGTATTAAAGTGCCACTACTTCTGTAACCATAGAAATATAGTCCTAAAGGCTGAGATGAAATTAATCCATGATTATGTCACAAATTTATATTCATGAGAAGTCAAATACTTGGTTTTGCTCCAAAGAAAGTACGGGAATATACTCTGCATAACTAACATCAGCACAACTGAAAGCAGGGTTTGAAGATCCAATGTATGGAAGTCTGGGTCTGTACTACCACTGTAACCCTTCTTTATGTTTCCTACCTGAACACTCCCAACAGCCATAAGAGAAACAAGCTCTGAAGCAGAGGTTTCCTCACATGGCTTAAAAGAGGCTCCTATGCCCTTTAAATGGAAATAAGTAGGATAAAGACAAAAGGCATAATAGAGTGCAATCAGCCAACTCAGAGCTGCATTACAGAGGACTTTTAAACAGTGAGCCCCAGTTTACTACCACAAATGCAGTGGTAAATATAGGCAGCCTTGCACACCACACCTGGCAGATACCTAAGAGAACACCCAAAAATACTCCTTTATCTCTGCAAAAAACTTTTATTGGCTGCAGTTGCAAGTTCTTCAAGAAGTCAGCCAAAATAGCTCTTTAAAATAAAATCTAAGTGTCACACCAGATATTTTTCCAAGCAACTGAATAAGTTTACAGTTTCCAATATCCATTTTGCTCACTCAAACCCCTCAACTCAAGCCACAAGAGCACTGTTAAACCAGCACCCAGCTCTCAAAATTGGCAGAGGCCCATAAGAAAGAACACCCATTCCCTGCTGATCTTCTTGTCTCTTGTCAAAATAAAAACAGCTGAGAGACTAGAGTATTAGAAAGTTTCCTAGATTCCCTTTTTCTTAACTGTTGAGCAGTTATGGGAAAGCCAGAAAAAAATCCCAGAAGTGGTTCAGTAGGCTTGAACTCCATGCAAGAAACTTACTGTGGCATTCATCTGGATTGCTAAATAATTCTCAGGGTGAGGTTTACAGCTTGGAAAGTGGCTGTTTAGATCAAAAGGGAAATTTACATCTTGGCACCTCCAAACCAAATGACAGCTACCAGGCTTTCCCCACAGCCAGAAGGAGAGACTTCAGTTTCACTGATTCCTTCTTATCTGGTAACTTTCTGTGTCCTCCAGAATTTCTCAAAATGATAAACAGAATGGCTTCACAAAAGAGCAGTTGAATCAAACCCAGTTGCAGCCTTTGGAGCAGCAGTTTACAGATGAGGTCACACAGCAATGGTCAGTGCATTGATACAGACACCAAACACCCACACACAGCCCATGGGAAAACAAGGAAAGAATGGCAAGGACCAAAAACAAGGATGAAAGGAAAGGACAGACAAGCAGGAAGTAAAACATAAAAATAGTTAAAGTAGCAGCATTAAATTCTTACGGGTTCACTAAAGCAAAATACCTTACAAGCTTCCCACCTCTCATGTTTCTTAACTTCCACTACTGTCAGTTGTGCAAGGAATAGGAATAAAACATTCCAGCTGAAAAGAAGAGCCAGACAGTGAAATTCTAGAAGTCATAGAAAGCAGAAATCTACTAAACTTTCAGCCTGACATCACCCACACCTAAAAACAAGAAGTGTTCTCACTTCAGCTCTGGAGTTTACATAACCTTTTATTATCTCATTAATCATTTTAACAACAACCATGCTATTTATGTCAACTAATAACAGGTTTAAGAAAGGTCTGACTGGGCCACAAAAAAAAAAAAAACAAAAAAAAACCTAAATAAAATTTTAAAAAACCCGAAACACCCCCAAAAAACAATAAGAAATTCAGAGATACAAGGAAAAGCTGTATCTTTCTCTAACTTTAAATAAGAAGTGCAGCAGACATTATTCTCATGCTGTGCACATGTCTCAAATCACGTTAAGACTCTGCAAAAAAGAAGAGTTGCACGACCTCTATGTTCAAAGTGTTTTATGGTTTAGCTAGCTTTTTACATTGCACTTATGTTAATTAAACTAGATACATTTGAAATAACCACAGCAGCCTTTAAACTTCAACTTCCTACATTTTTCTAGGTAAGCGCTGATGTTAAGGAAGCACTTTTACACAAACAAGCAGTCTGCTTTACAGAACAAGCAGTCTGGCCACAAGCTATCCCTTTCTGATCGTCTGCATAACGAATAGTAACTGTCACTCGGGATTATTAAAAATTAACTCTAATCCACTTCATTAGCACAGAGATGTGAGTTAAAGCATTCTGCATCAAGGAGCTGTGACAGTTTACCAAGTGAGTGTGGAGGGCTCAGCAGAGCTCTGCTCAGCTGCTCCTGATGCGCTGCCCCACCAGGATGCCCTGGCAGAGTTAAGGCAGCTCTAGCAGCTCCTAACTTCTCGTGTCCCTGTTAAACACGCCGGGCCTGTCGTTCGCTCCTTCTTGTCACAGCCAGGCGCCGAAGCTTCTGCCGAACAAAAACCATGCCCTGCCTGAACGGGCTGACAGACTGGAAAGCAGCAATACGCTTCATCACGTTGCCATAAATTAACACCTGCTGAGAAGCAGAGCGGAAAGCAACGGCTTCAAGCAGAAGGGAAGGAAGAGAGCAGAATATGGCAGAGACACGGAGGGAGACGAAATGTTTCTTCCCGCTGCCACTCAAGAGAAGCGCCGGGCAGTCCCTGGCCGAGCCCGCACCGCACTCAGCACAAGCTCAGAACCCACGGAACAACCGCTGATGCCTCCTAAACTTTTTTTTTTTTTTTATTCACGGCTATGCGAGGTTATGGCAGCGCTTCCAGGGCCAAGGGCAAGGCGATGGGTTCCGCTGGACCCGGCAGCGCTCTGCGCGGACCCACACGGCCGGGCACAGCAGCCCGAGCGGCGCTGAGCGAGCCGGGGCCGCGCCGGCCCGGGGCCCGTTCGGAAGCGGTGACGGGAGGGAGCTCGGCCGGCACCATTCGGGCCGTGCAGCCTGGTCCCATCCCGCGCCCCACGGGCACTTCCCGCAGGGGAGGAGAGAGCCCAGCCGTCCCCAGAGCCGGTGCCCGGACGTGCCCCGCCGCCAGGGAGCGGCCGGGCCGCACTCACCCAGGCAGATGGCAGTGAGCGGCGCCAGCGCGCCCTGACGGAGCTCCGCGGCCGCTGCCTTCTCCATGGCGGGTCGCTGTCGCCTGCCCTTCAGCGCGGGGGGAACCGCGGCGGCTCCGCGCCCGCCGAGCCGCTACGCCGAGCCGCAGGAGTCCTCGGCGGCGCCGCCGGCCCGCGGTGTCCCTGCCCGCCGGGGAGCCGGGAGTGGAGCGGGCGGCCGGCGCGGCCCCATGGCCGGCCCGCGCCGCCGCTCCGGGGCAGGTGGCAGAGAACAGACCCGACCGCAGCGCCGCCGCCGCTGCCCCACGTGACGGGCCCGCCTGCGAGCGGCTGCGGCGGCCGGGCCAGACAGCGAGGGGAGCGCAGGGGAGCGCAGCGCCGCCCCGCTCCGCTCCCTCCGCGCACACCTGAGGGGCCGCCGGGCGGAGCGCGGCCGGGGGCGGAAGGGACGGCGAGGGCCGAGCCCGCCCGCGCCGCGCCGGCCGCCGCGCTTCCTGTCAGGCTCGGCTCTCCCGGCTCCCGCCGCGCCCCTGCGCCCGCGGCCATGGTGCCGGCAGCCCCCGGGCCGGGCCGGGCCCAGCGCTGCGCCCCGCGGGGCCGCCCCTGAGCCGGGCCGGTGCGCGGGGCTGCGGGCCCAGGCCGGGAGGCCGCGCCCAGTGCCGCCGCCGCCAGCCCCCGGCCGGGAGCCGCCTCGGCCCTGCGGTCACCCGGATGCCTTTTCCCGGCAGTTTCCTCCGGAGCTACGCTGAGTTGGCTCCGCTGCAGCTCCCGAGAGTGAAGGCTGTGATCGGTGATGGGCGCACAGAGAAAAGCTCCCCAGGAGCCCGGCTGCCCTTGGAGCTCTCAGCGCCTTCAGCCGTACCGAGCGCTGGGACCCAGGCCCGAACCTCCCAGGCCCTGCCGACCGTGAAACAACTCATCTGTCATCGCACAGGTAACGTATCCACAGCAAGGCAGCCGGTTCGGATTGCTGTAAACGACGTAAACCCATCCTCTCCCACTGAAAACGGACAAAGCTTAATGTGTTTACAAGCAGCAAGAGGGCAGAAGTTAACTGGGAACTTCACGAGGAGAATTGCAAAGCAGTGCAAGGGGACAGGAACCCCTGCCCAGGCTGCCCTAACAGCGACAGTGAACCTGCTGTACCTCATGTTTGCTGAACTTTTCCTTGTTTTCCTTTTTGCAGATGCTCACACACTGCTCCTGAGAACCAGTACCGGTGCTTTAGGCCTTTTCATTTCGGTATTATAAAGTGTGGCTATAGTAGTGCTTCAGGTTGAGATCCTTAGCCTCACTGAGCTACAGACCTGTGCCTTACCTTTTCCTTATCAACTCCTTTGTTGGAATTATTATAATTGTAATTTGCATTTTCCTATCACTCTGGCTCTTAATTAATGCCTAATGGATAATTGGCCTGAGGATCAGCAGTATCATGTTGGGTGTACCTGGAATGAGAGAAATGGATGTCATAATAAATACTTCTACTGTGCTAGAGATGCAGAAATAATAAGTGGTACAAAGTTTGCCTGTAGGTGAGAAGGCCCCACACTCAGCCCAGCAGTATCTGTCTGTTCTGCAGATACAGCCTGTTTCACATGTGTCTGTGCAACTTTAAATGGCATAATAAATCACACAACATTTTTCACATCTAAATTCTTTGTAATCTAACCAGACAATTCTTAAACCTTTAATGGACCCAAGATTGTAAAATCATTTCATCTGGGGTTTTGAGCAGTAATCCTCAAATTATGGGTCTGTAAAGGCAATAATGGAATGTTTCATAAAAGAATTTTTCCTTGGTGAGTCTATTATTATAATTTGAAAAACATATACAGTCACTTCTATATTCTGCATTAACCTTTTTTGTGATAATTATGAGTAAGTTATATCTCTCATTTCCATTAAATAACACCTTTGCATCTCACAAAAACAGCACACTGTATAGGATTGAAAGCAAAATGATGGCTGCAGACTCCTTTTTTAACAGATTGTGTCCATGCCACTAACTTGTTAAGATAAAATCCACTCAGTTTAGAGTTATACTTTGATGTTCACATAGGACTAATTTAAAATTTTGAGACCTGATTTTCAGTCACACACTTTTGTGTTGACATAAATATATGTATATTTTAGAAAACATATATGAACGTAGATATGTGTATGCTCCATCATCTGCTGGCCTGGGGGAATTAATTATCACATCACAACATCTACCTTGAAAACACACTCCATCCTAGGTGCTCTACTTCAGGGTGATTTGCAGATTATTTTAAAATCCCTTTAAAACAGTTGTGCCAAACTGAATCATTGCTCAAGCCACGTGTCAAACCTTCATATCCCATTTCAAAACATGGTGCAGAGATGGCTCTAGGAGTAGATATTATACATTATGTATGCTGGAGCTATAGGTACATTCATTCATTTTAATGCTTTTGACAGAATTGGATCACAAAAAAGTCATGTTACACCACCAAAATAAAATTTTGATAAAGGTTTACTGAGTGTAGTCGAAAGATATTACAATTTTTTAAAATATGCATTAGAAAAATGAAGACATAAGATTATGGATTCCATCAACATTAGTAGTAAAACATTAAAATAAAAAACATTAGCCTATCCATGTGTGTAATACCTGTCTTATTCTCATTACATGTCATTTTATTACTTTCACATCAGTTCCCCCTGTACCTAGTTTTTGTAACTAATAAAACTAATGCTTCTTTTACAAGCATCTGTATTAATGGATTAATTTGGTTGAGATGTCTTTAAACTAAGACTATAATTTTACCATTTCCACAAGTAATTTATATGCATTATCTCCTTTTCAGCATGTATCAGTTTCAATGCATGTACAGCCTTGTGCAGATCAGCAAGGCTGTGATCCCATAATAATCACCACTGTTCTCTTTTGACAGCTGGCATTAAAGAAAGTTGGGTAGAAAACATTAGGTGTGGTGAGACATTATTTGTTCATCCCTGGGTTTATTGCATCACTGCACAGCACTCTCGAGCTGCATTTAATAAGGTTTACATTTAGTGACAACTGCACTCTCCCTGAAAGAGAAGGAAATTCTCAAGGGTGCTTTGCTGCACCAACTTTAACACTATTTCAGCCTTGATCCATTACAGATCATTACTAAACTCCACAGTGATCTATTTTCCTTCCTCTTCTTTAGGAATTTGTTATTCATTAATTCTGTGTAGAGCTGAAAAAAGCCTGTTATAATTCACATTCATTTCATGAAATGTGATGGGAATAAATATGAGCAATTTGGTATCACAGGAGGGCAAATACAAATTGTTTGATGGAGAAATAGTGTAAGAACATCACCAATGTATAGGCAAAGACAGTGCAAAGCTGTGATATTCCTCTATTACACTGAACATTCTATGAAATTCTGAGCTTGCATCAAGCAGACCAGATTATGAGCAGCAATTACATTAGGGTAATTGCTTGAAAAACAAAATAAAATTATTCTCTCTTGAAAGGGTTCAGTTGTCTTTGTAACTACTATCAAGGCAGCATTAATTGCATATTAGGGGTTTTTTTATACTTGTAACTTAGCTCTCTTAACAAAACTGAAGGTCCACACAACCTCTCCATTAAGTAAATTATGTCTCATTTGTGTTTAATTGTGTTACTAAGATCAGATTTTTGAAACATGCAACATAATTACAGAGGAGGATTAGAGTTGTCTGTGTTTCAAATACTTACAGAGATAATTGGAGGAAGTTTATCACAGTTCCTTAACACATTTTTCAAGCTGCACTTTATCATTAAGCTCCACTGGACAAGTCATTCCAGACACCTGAAAAAAGAAGCCAGGCCACAACCAGCACTGTTTTATTTCTCTCTTCTTTGCGGCTTTAAATATTTTCAGTGTGATTGGGTTTTTAATCTCAAGTTGCTGCTTTATGTCAGGAATTGTGACAGCTGTTTCAGCTGCCATCCATCACAGGCCAGCACAGCTCACTCATCCCCGTGCCCTGGAATCTCTGAGCTCCTGCCAGTGCCCTGCACACACAGGAATTCTGCAGCTCTCACAAGGACAGGGAGCTCCTGCACATGGATTTCACTTGTGGTGCCACCCTGAAAGGTTGTTTCACCATCACATCTCCCACCTCCCTGCTGACTTTGTCTTCTAGGATGCTGAACTGATTTCTCTCTTCTGCCAGTTCCTTCAAATCTACTGATGAGATGAGTTTGGATAATTTAGTTTAGTTTATGATAGATCCTTTTGTGCTTTGGTTATATTAGGGGCTTACTCCCTCTGGTAGCTGGAGTCTTAAAGGATTTACCATTTTCCTTGACATACAAAATGTTTGGTAAATGAGGGCTAAAGTGACTCAAGAAGTCTCTTCTGCTTGTAAATCATAGAAGAGCAGTACTAAAATAAGGCTGAATCACATTTTAGGTGAATTAATGTGTTTTCAGACCCCTTCACCTGCAAAAATTCACAGAAATAACAGGCTCAGTGGGGCCTGAGGTTGTCTTTATTACTTTACTTCTTTTCTACAAAAGGAAATGGAACAAACTATCAATACATTCTTATCCAACATATACTAGCTGCATGAGTTACTAGGCTTATTTTAGAATTTAAGTAGGAGATCAAACAGATTGGAATTAGGAGCATGAAAGCTCCTCTAACTCACAGAATGAATGCACATTAAAGCTATCTCCTAGGGAGAGAACAAATATCTTTGCTCAGAATAAATACTGTTATCAGAACAGATGAAAATAGCCACCTGAGGTTGCTCAGCAATGTGCTCCCAGCCTCCAATTCTGTTAAAAAGAAAGGAAAAAAAATTAGAAATTACTTAAAGTGTTACATACAATCAGGCTTATCTGAAATGGAGCATGCACAGAAAAGCAAATTAGGACTGAACAGACACTTCAGATCAGTTCAGTGACTGTTTTTTGTGCTGTGGAGAAGGGTTGTAAACTACTGCAGTGCAGATGCAGAGGCTGCAGAGCAGCTCCCCTGTCACACCACCCTGTAGTGTTCCCCCTACCAGCCCAGAAAATGCTCTCTGCTGCAGTGCTACCCATTAGCTGGGAACACCAATAATTCCTAGACCTGTCTTCCATCCATTCTTACAGCTGGGAAACTTGTGCAAAGATTCAGCCAGAGCAGGCTGGTCAGCAAACTGCTGGCTGAGGAGTGGTGCAGCAAGGAACTCAGAGCTGGTGTCACTATCACATTTTCTGAAAAATCCCTTTGCCAGGATTTCTTCTCCTGGGGAGCTGAGAAGCCTCAGAGAAAAATGAAAACAATAATTATCTGATTGCTTCTCGTGTGTTTGCTGCTTTAGAATGTGGTTTGGACATTGGTTACCAACTGGTCATTGTTTGATTGGTTTCATGTGAAATGTTTTGACTTAATGACCAATCACAGCCAGCTGTGTCAGGGCTCTGGAGAGAATCATGAGTTTTTCATAAATATCTTTTAGCCTTCAGTCTGTATCCTTTGTCTATTCTTTAGTATAGCATTCTTTTCTATAATATAGTAACATAAAATAATAAATTAGCCCTCTAAGAACAGGGAATTAGATTCATTCATTCATTCCTCCCAATGACGGGGGACCCAGAAAATACCACAGAGCTGGTGCTCTGCCATTTCACCAAGAAGCTCTGGGTTAACAATCACAGCAACACTGACAGAACAGCTCTGAACCAGACTACAAGCACTGCAGCCATGCCACTGTCAACTGAATAAAAGCTGCAGTCTATACACTTACTATGGACTGCCTTTTTACTTACACCCAATTACCAGTTGGGTGGGAAAAGCACAGTAGAGAGTAAGGATAGCCAGTCTTCTCCCATTTCATTGACAATTAAATACTTTTTTTATTTCCTACTACTTGTGTAACCAATAGCTAAAATTTAGTGTCTCTGGCTAGTCTTCATTAAAATTTGGCCCAGATACTTAAGGGGCTTATTTGGCCCTAAAAAATGCAATTTGTGTTTCACCTGTCTCAGGAGTTGTCACTAAGACTGATGTATGGCTTTGTTTCTCTTATTTGTCTACTATAATTATATTTTTCAAGTTCCAATGGTATATTTTGGAGTATAAATTTCTGTTACACCCATTCTGCATGAAGGGTTGGACTTCTTATTCGCTGCAAAACCCCACATAGTTTTAAAAGTCCTAATGATTTTACAGTCTGAAGGTATCCTTGGAATCAACTAGAATAATTATTACTGAAATTCTAAATTTTCTTCCTAATGTTCTCAATATATATTCATAGCACAGTGTTTTTGTGTGCATAAAAGAGCAAATTACATCTTATTTCCTAAAGCTCTTCTTAAAATCAGTAGACTGATAACACAGCAAGAATTTAGAACTGTGCCTCAGTGAAACTGTTCCACAGAGAGAGTGAAAAAGGATAGAAATGGAAATAAATAGGAAATAAAAGGAAATAAAAGGAAAGACAATTTATTAGTGTATCAGTGTAATTAGTGATTAGCTAATTTCACTAAAAGATAAGTTTAAAGCACTAAGAAAGAAGACATACCAAGCTGTGTTAAAGTGTGGATGTCTGATCTTTACCCAGGCTGAGCCAACACTTACCAGGCAGAGATCACAGAACATCTCCAGTCCATCACTACTGAGTCATGAGGTGGATTTCCATGACACAGAATGCTCTGCTCTCTTTGGTTTGTCCCCTGGATCATCAAACACTGTCCTTCTGGATCCTCAGTGATCCTGCCAGCCATTGACAGTGACAGCTAGAGTGGCAAAAACTGGTAGCATGCCATCAAGGGTGGTGGGCTCACAGCTGGGATGGGGAATTACCCCTGCCCTGGAGGTGTAATGTTTTCATCTCTGTTCCATGCTGCCTAGGCTGGTTGTATTATTGCACGTTGTACAAAATTTCTAAAAAGTAAAATCTTTATACAAGTGAAATCCGATAAATATAAAACCCAGTAATGTTTTCACAAACCAGCATGCTACATTACAGAGAGGAGAGAAAAAAAAGGATAATCATAAACCATGGAACAAAACTACTGTCAGAGATTTCTAGAAAAATCAAAGCTGCTTCAACATTCAATGGAGTTTAAAACCATGAAAAGTCAGATTTTCTCATGCATAAAGAAAACTCTGTAATCAAATATATCCTTTAACTATGACACAGTCTGTGCAGCAGAGCTGTGGATCCTACTTGTATGTTCCAACCAATGCATGAAAATAAGAGAAGAGCCTGTGACGAGTTGAAGAACGAGAAGGGCAAATCATTTCAACAGCTGAACAATGAGTGAACAGGACTGTGGATTGAGCTGTAAGTATGCCTAGAGAGAAGGAAAAAAAAGGGCAGCGGGTATGAGGATAATCAGTGATTTAGATGATCAAAATTGTTTTAAGAGAGCATTGGTACTTGTTTTGACAAAGCTTAAACTATACCTATTGTTAGGACACAACATCATCTGTGAACCCAATGCCTGAGGCAGTGAGATATTTGTCAAAAATTGGAAGACAATATCAAGAAAATTTCTGCCTGTGCACCTCCATGTTAGTGAAGGTTGAGTCATCTGGGATCCCCTTTCATACACTGTGGCAATGTTCCTCACTCAGGGTAACCAAATGTTGAATTTTACAGGCAACCTCAACAAGGGAAGAGGTGAGAATCTTGACTCCATATTTCAGAAGGCTGATTTATTATTTTATTATATATATGAAATTAAAAGAAAATTATATATTAAAACTCTACTAAAAGAATAGAAGAAAGGATTTCATCAGAAGGCTTGAAAGGAATAGAAAGGAATGGAATGATAATAAAACCTTGTGACTGACCAGAGAGTCCAAGCCAGCTGACTGTGATTGGCCATTAATTAGAAACAACCACATGAGACCAATCCCAGATGCACCTGTTGCATTCCACAGCAGCAGATAACCATTGTTTACATTTTGTTCCTGAGGCCTCCCAGCTTCTCAGGAGGAAATATCCTAAGGAAAGGATTTTTCATAAAATGTGTCTGTGACAATACACATCAGCCTCTGACAGGGATCAGTGGTGCTCCCCTGAGCTGGCATTCATTCACTCATTCATCCCCAGGGCAGCAGTGCCAGGGCTGCATGCAGAGCTCCCCAAGGGGGCATCCCCTCCCCAGCATCCACGTGGCTGTCAAACATTCCAGCTATCTCCTCAGCAGAAAATAAAGGTGCCAGATAGGGCAGCCGACTAAATTAATGAAAAATATTATTTTAATAAAAATTAGGAAATAAAATCAAAGAAAACTGCAGTGAAACCACTTAGGATAGAATCCATGAGTGTCTATCGTGACAGATGAACAGGGATGCTGCAAAAGGTACCTACTTAAAATCACAATTACCTGAAGGTAACTACAACTTTACTAAATAAATAATTTCTGTACAGAGTTCTCACTCTGGGAAATCTCAGAACCAATCATATTTCAGAGGGCACAGGGGAGAATCCTGCAGCAGGCAACAATAATAAAATCAATTTATACATACGTTGCTCCATATGTTGCTCTATATTTATATATTGCACATTTATGAATTCTTTTAAACAGGAAACAATCAAGCTGATAAAACCACTGGGGTCACAAATCCTAAATTGAAAGTAGCTAACAGAAAAGTTCTTTGCTCTTGTACAGATTTGAGAGGACTCCAGGGTAACACAGCATACATAGCACAGAAAATCCCATGATCTCCAGATTGGTGCACACATCTGCAGTGATCAGTGTTCAAATACCCTTCATTAGGGCGCTTCTTCCCATTGTGATTGTTCTGCCCATGGCAGGGGAGGTGCTGTAAAGATTAAACCAGCTTTAAAACCTGTTTGAATAAAATACCCAAGTATTCATTTATATTTAAATTTGTATTCACATTGTCAGACTCACACATGAGATGTTTATAGATTTTTCAGTTACTATCTCACACAACCAATTGTTTTGGGAGTTAACTGTAATTAGCTTTTATAAATCTATCATTATTCACAGACCCTCTTGGAACAAATGAACAAAACTATGTGTATGCATTTGTTTTGTTGACTACCAAAAGTATGGCAGCTCACATATAATTGTCATGTAACTTGGAAAACCTACTCCTTTTAAACTATTCCTTTACTATAGTAATTTGCCAGCATTCATAAATGACAGTAATTACAACAATTGCTATTTTTTAATCTTACTTATTCCATGCTCTTCTGCTCTAACTATGAAAAAATAGTAGTTATGTCCATAAAAATGGCATTGTGCTAGCTTGAACAAAGATAGTGATTGAAAGAGATAATATTTAATACCATTATTTCATTAGCCAACATGGCATTGATCTTTTTCCATGGCCACAGGTGCAGCAATCACAAATTCACCTCTTCTTGCCTCCCCTGCTGTATAGTGATGAGTTAATTTGTTCTCAATCCTACATTTGCTGAGCTTAATGGCAAAGCAGTGTCCATTGATCACAGTGACACAGAAGAAAAAATCACAAGGGCTTCCTACTTCTCAAAAGCAAACCACACCACACTAGCAAATATTTAACTGTCAATTAATGTCATGAAACTTTAAATATTTCATCCTGTGTCTATACATCTACTAAAAGTACATTATTCCCAGTTGTAAACACAAATATTCATTGCAGTGCCCACATTTAGCATGGCACCAATCTCACTGCTTTTGCTGGTAATTTACTTGATGCATCCCAGCACAGAAGGGCTCAGATTTCTGCAAAGCCTCTCAAGGGCACAAAAAGTTAACACAAACCCCATCAGTGATATGTAAATCTTGATGTGCAAGCATTCACCATCTTAATATTCCCACAATGTAAGTTTGTTTCAGAAATATTTGTATTTACTGCATAACTATGCCCCTCTTCCTTATGGGCAATTTTCCCTGCCATGGTCATTTACTAATGTTCTTCCTGAAGTTTTTCACAGGGAAGAGCAGATGCAGAGCAAATAAATGGATCAATTTCAGATTGCACAGTACCAACCAAGAGCTCTGCAGCTGCATTAGCTGTGATCCCTGCCAGGCAGCCCTAAACCCAATCCTGCCCAGCCAGCCCCAAATCTATTTTTGTGCTCTCCTAAGGGCCCCACATTTAGAGCTGCTGAAACACAGAAACCAGCAGCAGCTGCATAATCAGTTTATGTGAAAACATTTGGCAACTATTAAGTCAGAGATTCAACAAGACAACATCAAAAGAAGTGACTAAACCCTTCTCTTACAGTCATGACACTGAATTTGGACCACAATATCTAAACATCACTGTTATGTGTCCAAGAGATGCCTTAGGTTTTAGCACCTTTTTTGAGATGTACTATTTCATAACAGTCTCTAATAATTCCAAATTTGTGTTTGCAACTACTAATTCATTAATTCAATTCTCCCTTAATCTTCTGGTGTTGTTCCCACAGACCGCAGCCAGAGAGAATGCCAGAAGAAATCACAGCTTGTCATGGGAATCAATATTAAGGAGCACATGAATTTCACCCGGTTCTTAGAAGGGCAGCAGGTTCTGGCCATGGCCACCAAGGCAGTTTATTCATTTTGACCAGGTGTCCCAAGTTAACTGTTCACCCAATGCTTTAATTTTCTAACATAGTAGTGAAAGAACTGCAGACAGAGACCTGCATATCTTTTCAGCTGGTTAGAGTTGAGAAGTAAAAGTCTTGAGGTTTTTTTTCATTCAATATGCAAACTTTAGGACTCAGCCAGTATAGATAATATGGAATAAGGGTTGGGTTTGGTTTGCTTCAAGGGTAGGGAAATAATAGGTTAGTGGTACACTGATCAATTAAGACAGTGCATCAATACATATTTATTACATAAAGATAATTCAAAGTACCTTGAGAAGCACATAATAGAAAAACATAACCCATAAGAAGGAAAAGAAAAGTAATTCTGTTCTGCCTGAAAATGACATGGAAATTAAAATGTTAATTAAAAAAAAAAAATTAAGTCTAGTACTGAAAAAATAGCCACTCTGGGCTGGCCAAACAGACCTGACTTAGCATACTATTTGACAATTTTTGTAACTGATATTATTTATTTTAATAGAGAAGCACTATATATAGTATAATTAATCAGAAATAAATATGCAGAGTTAATTGAATAGTTTATATCAGTAATTTTTTCAAATATTAAACCATACTCATAGTAATTAGGGACACTATAATAAATTATTTCTGAGCTATGACTCTAGCAGGTTCATTCAGCAAGATATGTCAAATGAAATAATATGAATAAAAGGTCATATTATTTCCTTTTATGACAGTTATAACTCTTATGATATTTTTAACAATTATTTTATCACTGGACAAAAAGAAAGACATTTCTGATGGATGTAGTACACATACTAAAAAACACATTGTTTTAAAAAAGTCTACAAACAACACTTGGTCAACCCTTACATAATTTTTAAAAAGCTGTAATTCAGACAATTTCAAAATATTTCTCATGTTAAAGTATTTACAAGGGTTTTTCAGAAAAAGCCATCACTCAACAGTTTCCATTGACAACAACAGCTAATTATAGGGGCTAATTGTGTTTAGTCATCTGTAAGTAAAGAACAACTATTAATACAGCAGGAGATAAGGAGAGACCTTGTTGTTTTGATGGCATTGCACAGTTAACAGCACAGGAAAGAATCTGCCCACACAGCCTGAATTGATTCATCTTTTCCTCCCTTCGTTATGAATCAGATTCTTTATTGCCTTTGTATTGAATGAAAACCTCACCATGGCACAGTCAGTGGGAGTTTGCCATCCACGTCAAGTGAGGCCACTGCTTGACTACCTCTCCAAATAATATTAAAAATAACTTGTATATCTAAACCTTAATCATAGCCTAACTACAGTTTTCTGAAAGAAAGAAGTCCTGTTGCAAAACCACAAAAGACAGATGCTTCCCCCTGGTGTCATCTTTCAATGATGTAAAAGAAAGAAGCTGCTGGCTCTGTGATAGTTGCTGAATGCATGGAAACATGCATGCCTGCCTTACAGGATGCGAAACAGAGCTTCCCACAACCCTCACACATGTGTGCCCATGCAACTTGTGCAATCTCACATCTCCAGGGTGAGAAAATAGCCCTGAACCGGCACGAGTTGTGCTGCAGGTTCCACAAGCCTGCCTGCACCTCTCGACCTTTATCACAATGAAAGAGATGTACAGAGACTGCAGAGAGACCACAGCCAGTAATAAATGCCTTCAAAATACACTAAATTTAAACTCATTTGTGGATTGAAAGGGTCTTTGGCCAAACAGGAATGGTACATGTAGGAGGCCCTATGTCATGTTTAGGGATGATTTAGTGTTGCCAGTGAAACACCACAGACCACATGGCACTCCCTCACTTCTCCCTCACACAGCAGTGGGACAGAGAGGAGAATTGCAGGCACAGAAAAAGCATGAGTTAAGAACTATTTACTGGAAAGAGCTATGAAATGAGAAAATTAACATACTTGGACAGTTTTCACAGCTGAGACACAGGCCCATATGAGAAAAGAAACTTTCTTCATCTCATTTGGTGGGCAACCAAATTATCTACTGCTGGTTCTCTTTCTGTGCACACCAGTGAGCTGGCACATGGCAATGGTGCACTCTGCAGAAACTGATGCCACATCACTTCTGTATACTGGACTTCATCTGCACCTACAAGGCACTGCTTGTTATTTGAATCCCTACAGACTCCTTCCCTGTTGGAACAAAAGTAGAACAGTAAACTGAAAATAAACTGAAGTGTAATGGCTTCACCATCTAAAAAAATGCAAGCACAATTTGCCAAGATAGGCAAATAGACTTTTAAAATGTAAGAAGTGTAAACACCTGCACAAAGGCAAAATTCTGCACATGAGCCAAGCACAGCTAATGAAAAAACATTTTTCGAAGAGGTCAAAGAACACTTCCAAAACTGCCTTACTTCTCCCATCAGTCCCACAGAATCTCATGTTTTGGGGCTATGGGTTTCAGCCTTTTGGATGAAAAATGTTCTATCTGCTGCAGGAAGGCACACAACTTGCAATTTACTAGCCAGCTACACTCACAGCTTGAACAAACTTGTGTTTCATTATGAACCAAAATACAGTGTTTCATGATGAACCAAAATTCAAAAATGCTTTTAATCTGGTGTACTTATGAGCTAGGCTGTCTGGAGGATGGAGCAGCACAGGTCCTAAACAATCTAAATTGCTCAGTGTCCTCTTGCTCCCTCTCCTCCTGGCCTCTGTTGAATTTTTTGTCTTTAAAGTGACACTATGGGATATCTACCATGTCTATCTCCAAGTTCACAGGCCAGTTCCATCTCTGTAAACATCAATAGCAAAATGCATCAGGGCCTTCTCTGCTGGGTGATGGAGGCAAGTCACTTTTCTCTCAGTAAGACACTCTGATGTCATTGCTTACTTTGTAAGAACAGACAATGAAAACCTTAAAACAAGCAACAGGTACGATTTCTGCAATTTACTTACAAATGAAACCATCCATATGGATGTTTTCTACAAGGAGTAACTGGGAAATGTCTTTGTTTTCCAATGTGCAGACTGCAGTACCCCAAACAGTTCTCCCCCTCCCTCTGCCCCAAAATCCAGAGCTGACACTGGCAAATCCTTCCAGGATACAGACATCACATTGTACATGACACGTGTGGCTGAACATGCCTGCTGAGGAATGACACATCACAGCTCAGCACGTCAGGACAGACAAAAAGCAGTCCTACAAACCGGGGTTAACAGGCACTGTGGCTTCACTTGATGTTTTTGTCAAATGTTTTCACCCACATCTTTGTGAATAAGGTGTAGGCAGCAGTGGCAGCTCCCAGGCAAAGTGGAGATCTCTTCCCCCAAGCCTACAGTCAGTGTTGCAATAAACAGCCAGTAAATATCTGGCAGCCTCTAATTCCCTTCTTTAGGCAACTGCCACTTTGATAAAACAGATCTCCAATGAGCAAATCTGCCTGCAGGAGTCACTTTGCTTTTCCCTATTCACAGACATGGAGGAATGAAAAATTCAATTTGATCAGATCTGTGTTTGAAAGTTCAGGACCCTGAGCTGGAAATCACCAGAGGCTGGCAGGGTATTCTGGCAAATATTGCTGCCTGCTTGCCCTGTGCTCATGTTCTGCCCCAGACATGAGCTGCTGGCCATGGTTATTAGAGAGGACACTGGGCAGATCCACTATCAGTCTGATTCAGTTTGAATCTAGGTATTTTCTTATGTTAAGTAATACTTAACTGTTATTGTGGTAAGTTCTGGATACGATTTCACAGGGCAAGCTATGAAATGCCTAAAACAATTATTAATCACAACAGCACACGAGTTAAAGATCTTCTGCAGCAATTCTGCCACTTGAAGAATTCTTTCTATTGCCAGATACTGCCTTTCTATTTACCACTTCATATTTTTATATAAATACTAAGCTGCTAATGTATTGTTGCACGTGCTGTACTTCCATAGCAGCTTGATAGAATCCCAGGAGCTGATTCTCAAGAACAGGTTCGTTTTGTGTTCCTAATTCAGCTATTAATCAATAACAGATACTGATCACATTCTGGCAACTGTCTAGCATAAAAGCTTATTAAAAATATACCTATCAGGAAAACTTAAATTTATTCCCCACAGGTCCTTAGAGATACTGCATAGGCTGTGATTAAGTCAAAGAAAGTATGGCAATATATAATATTTTTCCATCACCTTATGTGCAACTTATTTATTAAGTGTTCACACATTATGTCAGTCAGACTCCAAAAGAAAAAACCTGCATCAGCAGCAGCTGAAAACAAAGCTAGAACCTAAATTGACACATTTCAAAATTTAATTTCTGGGCTTTAAAAGTCATTTGGCTCAATCCAGAACTCTATAAAGCAGTTTAGTCTCCTATTGAAAAAATAAATATTCTCATTAGAACACATTTTCCAGAGATGCAGCTGCTGTTAGACAAGAGGAAACACATAGGCAGGCAGATTTCCTTGCTCCTCTCTTTCTCATCTCAATAAATTTGCCACCATTAGGATAAATCACCAGAAGCTGCTAGAACATACATTAAAAGATAATTTATTTATTGTTCTCAAGTTAATTTGTAAGGCTTTCATGAAAGATTGGAATTACAGTCTTTTCCATTGCAGATGGAAAATTTTTTATTAGACTAATTCAAGACAAGACTTCACTTTCAACTTGTAACACATGAGAGTGCCACATGAAAACCAAAAAGCAGATTCTGGCCAGAGCACTGGTTTGAACCTGCTGGACTCACCTGATGAGCTCTTTTGGCTGAGTGTATTTTGAGTGTCTTGCTTTTAAACCAAGTCAAAGGCAGGCATAATAAAAATAGCCACCAGATACATAGAGGTAACATAGGTGTTTATATAAACTGTGCTTTTCTAAGCTGAAAACCTCTAAGCTTGAGACTGCACTGTATGACTGACATGAGGCTTTGGTCACAGACTACATGTGAATAATCCAGAACCTCCTGACTTCTTCATGAATTTGTATCTGTGCATTTTGTCCTTGCCCACACAGGCTAGAAAATTAAGGAAAGCATGCACAATCATTAAGAAAACACCGAGCAATTTAGGAACCATTCAAGACAATCAAGGTTAAATTACCCATGTGTTATATCCAGAGACAACCCAAACAAATGCTGCTGAAGAACTCACACCATTAACCTCATCACAAATTTTCAAATGCAGGTAGATTTGCTCTTCCTGCTCAAATAATTTAACAGGATTCTTGCTACTGGCAATTAAATTATTATTTGGTTTCACCTTAATACGATTTCAAAGATTCATTATAGCTCTAAAACTGTAGAACACTGTGTGCTTTGTGGATAAAAAGACCAGAGAACAGCTAACAATTCTAGGGATTTGTGTCTATAGATTGGTCAGCGGAATATGTGACCTTGTGCAAAATCCTTTTACAAAATGTTATGGTTTATCCTACTTACCTTGAAAGGATTCCCTGTCTTCACCAGGTGTTAGTTTCAGAGAATCACAGAACCAGTTAGGTTGTAGGAGATCTCTGGGATCTTTGCATCACGCTCCAGCCCAAACACCACCTTGTCAACCAGACAGAGCACTGAATGTCACATCCGGCTGGGCCCTGAACACCTTCAGAGATGGTGGCTCCACCACCTCCCTGGCAGTGCCTTCCAATGGTTTAAAACTCCTAATGTAAAGAAATTCCTTCTGATGTCCAACTTCACCTCCCTGGCACAGCTTAAGCCCTTGTCCCCTTGTCCTGTCACTTTGAGGACAGCCCAATCCCCATCTCACTCCATCTCCTGCCAGGGTGCTGTAGAGAGGGACAACGCTCCCCATGGGCCTCCTTTGCTCAGCACTGAGCTCTCCCCAGCTCCCTTTGCTCTCTCAGCCACTTCTCATCAGATTTATTCTCCAGACCCTTCATCAACTTCCCTTCTCTTCTCTGGACTTGCTCCAGCCCCTCAATGTCCTTCTGGAACTGAGGGGCCAGAAGGGGCCACAGCACTGAGGAGTGGCCTCAGCAGGGCCCAGCACAGAGGGACAATCACTGCCCTGCTGCTGCTGATCCAGGCAGGTGCCATTGGCCTCTTGCCCCCCTGGGCACACCTGGGCTCAGCTTCAGCTGCTCTCAATCAGCTTCCCAGCTGTGAGAAACGCCAATCGCTTGGTTTTAAAATTTTAAAAGTTAATTGTAACAAAATGGTTATAAAAATAAATTAAAATTTTGGACAATTTGAGACAATAAAAATGAAGAGTTACAGATGGTCCAGGTACCTTTCTCTGGGCAGCACAAGCCTGAAAAAGGACCCACATTAACAGAGGATTAACCCTTAAAAACAACTGCCTGTTGCATATTCATACACCTCATCCAAGAGGCATAAATTCCACTCAAACACAGGATTCTGTCTGGGCAGCGTCAGCTTCTTCTTCTTAATCCTGATGGCATCATCCTGCCCGAGCAAGGCAGGAAGAAGTTCATTTTTTCTGATAATGGAGCAATAAATTCTCTTTCTCTGAAAGATTCAGGTGTCCTGTGGCTGATATCTCACTGCGAGTCCTTTCTTTAAAAAAAAAGTATCCTACATAGCATAGTTTCTATTTTAACCTTATGTTATAACCTAAGACTATATTTAACACACTACTTAAGAGAATTAATACAGCATAACTTTCTAACATAACACATATAATATTCATTTTAATATTTGCAAAAAGCCAATAATAAAACGCACATTTTTCACGCCAGCTGCTCTCCAGAGCTGGGAGCTGCAGGGGGTTGGCGTGGCCAAAGTGCACAACCAGGCACTTGGTCCTGTTTAAACTCAATGCTCTGGCATTCAACTTATGGTCCAGACCCTTGCCAGGCACCAGGCCAGGCTGACACATCTGGAGTTTCCCCGAGCCTCCTTCTGTTCTTGTTGGATTGGCATCACATTGGCACCTCTGGGACCTCCCTGCTGAGCCAGGGCTGACAGATAATGGAGAGCATTTTAGGCTTCCATTTGAAGGAGGCAATCATAATGGGAACATAAATTGGGTATCCACCTGCTTTCTTACAGACTGTGGCCATTTGGTTTACATTTGGCATCAATAAATGTTGCAATTGGAAAGATTCTAAAGTGTTTCTTAAATACTCGTCATAACCTACATATTACACTTAACCCTTCTCAGGTAATGTCATTTATATATTGATATCATCGTCACACACCTTCATGTAAAATATTGCAATATTTTGAGAGATTAATGTCAGAAAAATACTGGCCAGTAAAAACCTGTATAATAATAATAATAATAATAATAATAATAATAATAATAATAATAATAATAATAATAATAATAGTAATACCGATCACATATTGATATCATAATCACACACCTTCATGTAAACTGTTCCAATATTTTGAGAGATTAAAGTAGAAGTATCATGTCAGAAAAATACTGGCCTGTAAAAACATGTATAATAATAATAATAATAGTAGTAGTAGTAGTAGTAGTAGTAGTAGTAGTAGTAGTAGTAGTACTACTACTACTACTACTACTACTAATAATAATAATAATAATAATAATAATAATAATAATAATAATATCAATCATATATTGGTATCATAATCACACATCTTAATGTAAAATGTTGCAATATTTTGAGAGATTAAGGTAGAAGTATCTTGTCAGAAAAATATGGCCTGTAAAAACATGTGTAATAATAATAATAGTAATAACAATAATAGTAATACCAATAATAATAATAGTAATATCAATCACATATTGGTATCATAATCACACACCTTCATGTAAAATCTTGAAGTATTTTGAGAGATTAAGGTAGAAGTATCTTGCCAGAAAAATACTGGCCTGTAAAAACATGTATTACATATATTTCTGTGGATAAACATAAAATTATCTTAACAGTTAATAAGCACCTTCAACAAGAAGGCTAAAACAGTCCTACATACTAAATTGTACATGAACTCCCCAATTTAATAATTTCAAAAGTTTTATTTGCAGGTTGTTTTTTCTGTCTCATCAGTGGATGGGGCTCCTTTTCTCAGAAACAATCTAAATGCATCTGTGAATCCTGCCAGCATTATTGAAAAGGTTTGGTGCCAGCATGACCTGAACTCACTGAGGAGAAAAACAAAAACATGATTTTAATAACATTGATTTTATCTGAGGGCTCAGAGTGCTTCATACTACATTCATTAACTCTGTGGGAGCAGAGCAGCAGGTATTGTGGTCATTCTGCAGATGGCAGAAGAGATGAAAAGGTCAGAGCAGCTTGTGCAGAGCCAAAGAGCAGCTGAGGGACAAGGACAGGTCTTGATGCACTGGGCTATTCTGACCAGGTGCTCCTGCTCATTGGAAATTAAATAGATCATATATGAGCTATATCTATATCTATATCTATATCTATATCTATATCTATATCTATATCTATATCTATATCTATGAGAAATATATACAGAGCTTATATGGATATATATATAATATATATATATATCCAAATACAGCCTTGCAAATACCAGTAGCATAAGGGCCAGGCGGCCTACAAGGACAGCATGCTGAATATAATATAATATAATATAATATAATATAATATAATATAATATAATATAATATAATATAATATAATATAATATAATATAATATAAATAATATATAATACAATATAATACAATATAACATAACATATTTTAAAGTAGTTAATATCTATAATTATATATTAATATAAAAAGTACAGCTGCTTTTCCTCTCTGGATAGTGATGTGATGACAAAGCATTTGGGTGAGGGGTGGGAGAAGGAAGCTTATTCAGCTCACGTTACAAATAAAAAAGCAAATATTTATGCAAAGACAGCTGTTACTGCCTGCTACCTGGCACACCACGAATAAGCTTTAATGCAATTTTTAACAATATTCACAAATTTGTTACTACAATTCTACTTTGGAAAAGTAGACCAAAAACAGTTTTTTTCTGGTCTATTTCCACAAATAAATGCAAAACAAAAAAAATCCCCATACACACTCAACATATGCATTTAGCTTAAGAGTTAGTGATTTGTTTAGCAGTTCTAAACTACCTTAAAGACTTTGGAGAAAGTCCAATGATAAACAGTACTAAATCTTTTCGGCATTATTAGTATTTAGATGTTTTAACAGAGGTTTTTTAATCAAATTCATTAAAGCGCTTTACACAATCCCCATTGGTGAGTGTTTTCCTTGGGTTGCTCCCCTTACTCTCATCTTTGGAACTAAATATTACCTGCAACAGAGGGAGGACACCTGAAGCCTTAATCCTGGGGAAAAAGGAAAAAAAAATTGTCAAGGAATGGTTTCACTGAGGTCGGCTGGATTGACTGAATAGTCCAGTTGCCCACTTTGGCAAGGAAAACAAGTGAGTGGTGTAGTGCTCAGCCAAAATCAAGTTCAACAAGCATAGACACCCTTTTAATCTGAAAATTGAAACTTGCCCATATTCTCCATTTCAGGACACTCAAAAAACCCAACCTTTTTGGAGAAAATATAATTTTGCCATTCGTTAGACAGCACTTACCCTTCCTCCTTGCAATATGCACAGAGGTAATTTAGAACACTGGGAAAAAATTAATGAAAAAAGCAGATGGACTTACACCTTTTTAGATGGACTTACACCTTTTTAGGCTGACATATTGCAGTTTGAAAGGATACTTATATTTATGACATACCAAATACTATCTAGCCTGCATTTTTACAGTAAGTGCTACTCAAAGAAATCTTTCTTTCCTTTCTTTTCTTTGTTTTCTGCAGGTAAACATTATAACCAAAATGTTCATCCTAGACATTAAGCCTCATACATTACATTTCAGACAACTGAGATTTGGGTGCTGATCTGAGTCCTCAAAACTCTGATCTCCAAATGTGGCTGTGAATCCCTTTACTCCCATCACTGCTGTGTGAGTGCAAAAAAAAACCACCTGAAGGATATGGTTGCTAGGCTGGAACTTGTGCTAATGGATTTTAAGCCTTTCACCTTTAGATTTAAGGATGGATTCTGCCTTTCTTTAGAGTAACACAAATTTGGAATCTTTTTGCTGAACCTAATTCCCATGCCTAACAGAACACGGTTTGGCTTTTAATTTTGCAGGATTTCTAGAAAACCCTTTTGTCCCTCTGATAAAAAGAGAGCAGGCTCCCGGTACTAAAGTGATTTCAGCATTTATGATAAATAAATAAAGGCCTGAAGCGAGGGGCCTGGGCCGAGCAGGAGCGTTGCTGTAGAGGATGGAGCAGCGCCGGCGCTGGGGCTGCTCAGCAGCGATGGCCCCGAGGTTCCAGGGGAACAGCACAGCTCCCCTGGGTCAGATCCCCCTTTTTATCCCTTTTTTTGTCCCTCCGGATTGGCTTCTGTTTGGATCCTTCATTTCCATGAAGGTTTTAGGCCTTGATTGGCCATTACAGTTCTGTCCAGGCTGGCTGGTGCTGCACTTTACTGAGGTGTGTTATGGCACCTTGAGTGCTGTATTACTTATAACTCCCCTTTTAACCCCTTCTACAATATAACAACCAAACTAACAGTACATGCTTAGTGATCTATCAACTATTTTACAACACTTTCTAAGCTATTTTTAACACCTCTGCTGTGTCACTGATGACGTGGTAGCACAGAGTGCTTATTGCAAGTGTCACTTGGCAAAGCCAGACTCAATGTGACAGTAGCAGGTAAGGGGTGACAGGCAGGACTCAGTGCTGATGGACAGCAAAAGCCTCAGAGCAGCCACGGAGTCAGCGGCACTCCGGCTGTGAGGGCAGGAGAACAGGCAATCGTGGCTTTGTTTGCCCGAGGGGCTGCTGAAGATGTGGCAATTAGAAGAAAAAATGCTGAGAGGCATTTCCCGACTCTGTGTGCATAAACACTCCTGGAAAACAGCTTCCCATAAAGGCAACAGGAGACAGCCTGGACCCCCAGCTGCGGCTGTTCCTGTGGGTCCGTGTGTACACACACACCCACGGGCTGTTGTACTTACACACACACCCAGGGGGCTGTTGTACTTACACACACACCCACCAGGGTTGTTGTATTTACACACACACACACAGAGCTGTTGCATTTACACACACACTAGGCTGTTTGTTGTATTTGCACACACACACACTGGGGTGTTTGTTGTATTTACACACACACCCATGGGCTCTTATGTTTACACACACAGGTACCGAGGTGTTTGTTGTATTTATACACACCCACCGCACATCCACTACGTTGTTTGTTGCAATTACTCACACCCACCTCAGAGTTTGCTGTATTTACACACACACCCACCGCATGTTTGTTGTATTTACACACACACCCATTGCACACCCACAGGGTGTTTGTTGTATTTACTCACATGCACCGCACTGTTTGTTATATTTACTCACACACTCACTGCGCTGTTTGTTGTATTTACACACACACCCATCGCACACCCACAGGGTGTTTGTTGCATTTACTCACACCCACAGGCTGTTTGTTGTATTTACTCACACGCCCCGCGCTGTTTGTTGTATTTACACACACACCCATTGCACACCCACAGGGTGTTTGTTGCAATTACTCACACCCACAGGCTGTTTGTTGTATTTACTCACACGCCCCGCGCTGTTTGTTGTATTTACTCACCCCCCACCGCACACGTCGTTGTAGTTACTCACACGCCCCACGCAGTTTGTTGTGTTTACTCACACTCACCCCACAGTTTGCTGTAGTTACTCACACGCCCCGCGCAGTTTCCCCCTCTCTCGGGCTGGGCCCGTGGCGGCCGGTAAAACACCGCGGGGACAAAAAGCCGGCTCCCCGGCCCAGGCACCGCTGGGATTCGAACCCAGGATCTCCTGTTTACTAGACAGGCGCTTTAACCAACTAAGCCACGGCGCCGCGCGTTGAGCGGCTCCTCCGTGCGCCATTGAACGGCTACAGAGGGGCTGGACCTGGTCTGTCCGTCCGCCCTGCCGGCTCTGCCCCGTGCGGGACCGCGAACCGCGCTCCGCCCGCCCTGGCTGCGGCACAGCGCACATAGAGAGCGAGGAAAATGCATAAATGTCGGCTTCTCAGGCATTTATGGGCGAGACTGCCTCCAGAGCTCCAGCTCTGCCTCATCCTGCAGGGCCTCAGCTGGCTGCGGTTCATGGTGTTATAGATACATACTATAATATTGGATTTTTGCAAATTTTAAATGGATTTTATATGTGTGGTGTTAAAGTTACTTGTTATAAAGATACAGTTTCTATTTCTTTTGTTATTTAAGCTGATATCAATGTGCTTGTGTTAAATGCCTGCTGGGATGGGATAACACCCAATGCACACAGGATGAGCACACCTGGACACATCTGCCAGCCATCAGCACTCACCCTCTGAAGGCAGAATGTACCAAGGCCCAAACTGGAGGGGATAAAAATGGACTAAAACCACAACCAAGGAATCTGCATGCTCTGAAAAGGCAGACCCAAGGAGAAGCCATGCTGAACAATTCTTAGAGCATGTAAACTATTTTAGGGGAAAACTTTACTATGCATAAGAGACTATGAATATGCAACAGGCTGATTGAAGGGAAAAGGTATTAAGGCGTATCCCCGAAGCGAGTGCCAAGATGCACCCGTCTGTAATAACCTTTGATCTGTGGTTCTTGTCTCCTACCGTCCTTCCTTAGCCTTGTTTGATTTCCCAGGGGAGTGCCGGTGTTTCTCACACCGATAAACCGGGGCCGAGCCGGGCCGCGCACCGGCTGCAGTTCCGCCTCCGCCGCCAGGGGCGCTGTGGCTGCGGCCGGGCCGTGGCTCCCCCGCGCCTGCAGGGGGCGCTGTGGCTGCGGCAGGGAGGGAGGCACACGGGGTTTCCCCTGCCCAGCCGCAGGGGCGGGCGGTGCCTCAGGGCGGCGGAATGGCGGCGGCACAGCGTGGGCTGGGGCAGCGCGGGAAGCTCTGCCGGAACCTGCGGGGTGTCGCGTTAAAATGGAGCCAAAAATCCCTGGCAGCAGAGGCAGATAAACAGCAGGGCTGGGCTGCTGCAGTCCTGGAGACGCTGCCGCCGGGAAGGGATTGGGGTCGGGGTTCCCTTCCCGGCGAGATCGGGGTTGGAAAAGGTCCCGATCCAAGAGCTGCTCTTGCGAGAGTAAGAGTGAATAGAGAGAGTGGAGTCAGAGCAGGATGAACACTCCGCAGTGGCAGCGAATCCTCTTGTAATACATGTTAGAAATAATTCATGCTATCAAAGAATGTATTTTATAAAGATTGTGAAATCCAAACGAGTCTCAGACCACAAGCAGCCGGAGGGACGGATGTCTATTCAAACTCCAAAATTTGGCTTTCGATTGATCATTTATAACACTCTGGGCAGCAGGTCTGGCACCAAAACCACCCCTGTGCACTCTGATCTGAGAGTGAGGAGCTGAGCCCAGCCCCGATCCCAGCCAGAATATCCAGGGATCTCTGCACTTCTCAAGGGAAAGCCCCACAGCTAAGAAATACTGCAGTCAGCTGCACTCTTCCTCCTCCTCCTCTTCTGTCTCCCAAGCATCATCATTGACATCTCTTAGGCAACATGTGGGAGAAAATTCCGTGAGAGATAAAGGAAAAATCCTAAACTCCAACACACAGCTAAATAGAAAAAAAATACACAAAAATTTTATTGATTTAGAAAATCAAGGAGGTATCTTGTTCAAAAATTAAAATACAGGCACTTTGAGAATTGTTAGTTTGACTGTGAATAAAACCAAAGGAGAGTTCAGTGTGCAAAGCATGCTTTCAGGTTCAGTACTCACAAACCTGTCTGTATTTGTATGTCCCCAAGCCATAGGTGCCTTTTCCCCATAGAACTGCTATTTAGTTATTCGAGTTGCCCAACTCAACTGGCACCATTGGGGTGTGAGCCCAGATTAATCTGGTGACAGCAGTACAGGAATCATCCTCACTACAGCATTCAGGTCTGCAGGTGCAAAAGAAAACAGCCAACTCCATCGCAGTGTAAAAATTCACATGAAGAGAAGAGCTGTCCAGAGCAGCAGCGGGAGAGGAATGGCAGATTTGTCTTTACAAACTACCTGTGTGTCTGCTGGTAGATAAAACCAGCACTGAGAGAAAAAAGGAACAATGGGAAGGATTCCACTGATTGATGAATGGAAAAAGATATTTTCTTTTACAAATAAACTTTAGGTTTGCTGATAAATGAAATTCGACATTGAAGGATGAAAGAAACAACGGGGTAGAAAAACCCCTAAATTCCATAAGAATTAAAAATGAAAAGGGAGGGTTATATCTTAGAGGGAAATCTTTGGTATCAGGTGTGTCAGGAAGTCTGAACCTCTCAAGTACCTCATCCAAGGGGGAAAGAGAGAAGGGAAATGTGGCTGGAAATTGGGATAAAAAGGGAGGTTGTGTCCTCCAAAAATTGGAGAGATCCCAGGGGAATGCCCCATGGCCTTTCCCTTTATTCAAATAAAGAAAAAGGGCTCCTCTGTCTCCTTTTTGGACATAAACCTCTGGTGTTTGTGGATTGATTTTCCTAACAAGTGGTTTGCAGTAGCACTTATTTCATGTTGTGGAGGGACCAAGAGATGTCTCTGATCCAGGAATTAATCCAGGGCAGTGAGAAACAGCTCCCCAGCACTTCCACTCAGACACAGGCTAACTGGGCAATCCGATTATTTCTCTTTATTCATCCAAGTTACAGATGCTGCCTTCAAATCCAAAGCTCTGTGATTGATTCTCAGATATTCATCTCCCTTTTGCCTTTCCTCTGATGCCAGCCTTTGTCACATTTTCAAAATTGATGGGGTTCCCTTTGCTGTCCTTCATGTTCTGAAGAATTCATCTATAAATAACTGGAAATCTCTCTCATAATAGAAAATCCTACCAATGCCTAGAACAGAGGCTAGACAGTGTTAAAAGAATAAAGTAGGCATTTATTAAAGGCCTTTGTCAGGAAAATTAATCCACAAACACTAGAGGTTTATGCCTAAAAAGGAGACAGAGGAGTCCTGTAACTTTATTCAAATAAAGGGAGAGGCCATGGGGCATTTCCCCTGGGTCTCTCAGATTTTAGGAGGACACAGCCTTCTTTTTATCCCAATTTTCTGGCCACATTTTCCTCTTTCCCCATTGGCTGAGGTGCTTGACAAAGGTACACCTCAGTCTTTTCCTTGTGTCAATCAGTGGATTTCCTTATGGAATTTATATAAATTATATGTATTTATATGTAATTATGTAAATTGTTGTTTGTAAAGACAAATCTCCCTCATTCCGTCTCTCATTCCATTTATCAATCTGTAGAATCCTTCCCATTGTATATCTGGCAGTATCCAGCTCTATTTCCCAGCAGACCCAGGGCTGGTTTGTAAAGACAAGTCCCTCATTCCTTCTACCTTCAGCAGATACACCTTGGGCAGTGCAACAGCCTTGCAGACTACACCCAAAATGGATCATGGTCACGAGCTTCTCACACAGATAAATGTTTGGTTTATTTGCATATCAGAGGTTAATTAATTGCCCAGTTATAGCTTCAGGTAATGAAGTCACATTTCCCTGGTTTGCTTCCCCCCCACTTCACTTATATTTATACTTTTCAGGCCTGAGGCTGTGTTGGTGACCTTGGTTCTCAGGCTGGAAGGATTGGTTAGTCTGACCAAAATGTGAAGAGAGCTTGCTGACACTTACATGGAGCTCAGAGTTACACACTAATGCAGTGCAGGATCTGAAAAAACATAAAACCTGAAACGTAAGGCATTGCCACTTAAACATCATTTTGTATTTTTACAGCAGCAATGCACGGACTGCTGAAGTGCTGAGATGATGACCCATACTGAATTACTGGCTCATTTATCATGGAATCATTTTGGCTGGAAAAGACCTCTAAGGTGATGAAGTCCAAGCAATAACTCAGGTCCAGCACTAAACCTCATCCCTTAGTGCCACATTTACAGTCCCTCCCTTTAGACCTCTCTGGGGGTGATGACACCACCACTGCCCTGGGTAGCCTGTTACAATGCTTGACAAGACTTTGCATGAAGAATTTTTTTTCAAATATCCAAATTAAGCCTTAAAACATAATCAGTCCTAACCCATAAATAAAGCTTTGAAGTACAGCATCAAAAGAAATGTCACCAGCACGTCCAGGAAGGTGCTGCTGCCCCTCTCCTCTGCTCTGGTGAGATCCCAGCTGGATCCCACCTCCAGCTCTGGGCTCCTCAGCACAGGAAAGGCAGGAAACTGCTGCATCAGGGCCACAGGAGGCCACCAAGATGATGAGAGGGCTGGGGCAGCTCTGTTTTGTGGCAAGACTGAGAAAATTGGGATTGTTCAGCCTGGAGAAGAGAAGCTTTGGTATTACCAGTTAGATTGTGCCTGGGCCAGTCTGACCCTCGCTGCTGGGCCAAAGGCAGCAACTGCGGCGTGTCACCCCAGAGATACCTTGGCTTGCTGGAGATTGCAGCTGGGCACTGAACAAGTCCAGGCTTTACCTCAGGAAGAATAGCTTCAGGCGATGGTGAAGAGAAAAAGGAGATGGATTCTGCTGGATGGTTTAAATCCAGAGGTTTATTCCATGGTTACAGAGGTCTGAACATGAGCAACTGCTCCAACAGAATGCTGGGCCGCGTGGTCTCATTCACCTTTTAAGCTCAGGGACAGGGGGAGGGGAGGTACAGGTGAGCCACCAACCAGGTGAGAGGGGCAGGGTCTCAGGGGAAGATGACACCCAGACAGGCCAATGACCTCTGGGCATAGGGGCATCCTTTGAACTTGACCAACCACACCACGCCTTGCTGGAATGCTAAGCCTGATTGACAGGACTCACTCAGCAAGGGGGGCGAGGGGGAAGGGAGAGAGGTATAGGCACACCTGGGGAAGTGACCTGGAAGGCCAAAATGGGACATTACAGCACACCACAACAGAGCCTGGAGAAGAGAAGCTTTGGGGTGACCTAACTGTGCCTTTGCAGTACCTGAAGGGAGCTTGCAAGAAAGATGGAGAGAGACTATTGACAAGGGCCTGAAGCTACAGGAAAAGGGGAAATGGCTTCAGGCTAAAAGAGAGTAGGTTTAGGTTGGTATTAGGAATAGATTCTCTGCTCCGAGGCTGGTGAGGTGGCCCAGAGAAGCTGTGGGTGCTGCATCCCTGGCAATGTCCAAGGCCCCAAGGCCAGGCTGGACAGGACTTGGAGCAGTCTGGGACAGTGGAAGGAGTCCCTGCCCATAGCAGGGGCTGGAACTGGATGATCTTTAAGGCTCCTTCCAACCCAAACAATTGTGTTTCTATGAAGTTCTTTAGTAAAACAAATAAAAACAAAAATCAAAATTTCCAAATGGATTATGGTGCCCAGCTGGCTGTAAGTATCCACCACAAAACCCCACGAGGACTGCTGACATGCAGAGTAACTCCCATTTCAGAGTGTCACAGGATCAGCCATCATACCTTCAACTAGGTAAACCATCTTCCATTTCCATTATTAACCTAATTTCTGCAATCTACTTACACATTTTTGTTTGTGTAAGTACAAAGAAGTTTTAGAATCAGTCAGAGAGTAGGCAACATAAACTCCCTTCATGATGTGTTCTTTCATTTGTCTTCAATATGAGAATAAAATCTTGTATCTCTGACTGCAACTGCCCTTTTTGACACCAAATTTCAGATCTAGAGCTGCTCCCTCACAAGGGCTTTCACTGGAAGGAGCTATCCTGCTAACTTGGCAGCCCTTGATAACAGACAAAACTTGAAAGTAAATTTATTTTTCACTTTTGCACTTATTTTCTCAGTGTGTGTCAATGTACTGACACCAGAATGATTAGGAATGTCTCTAAGATCAAAGAAAGAAAAGATCAAAGCTACTGTGTGTTCCTGTTCTATGGAATCAAAAAAGTCTTGCAGTGAAAACTGCCCTTCCAGACTTAGCCAGTCTTTGTCTGCTGCATGCACTATTAATCTTTGTTTTCCCAAAGATATGTGCACTGTCAGTTCCAGAGATACTGTTTGTTGTCAAGAACAACTTCAAATGCTTTCACAGAACAGCCAGTCATTCGGTATCTGCTCTTTCAAAGGGGAAAAAAGAGAATGCCAGAGAGAAAATTGTCAGGGCTGGCCTAGTCCCCCATGATCCAAATCCACCATAGTCTCCTGAATTCTGTTGGCTTCAGCTGTTGCTGTAGGGCAGGAAATCAGGCCTTTTTTACTATATTTTACATAATCTTGCCTGTACGGTGCTGTCAGGAAGTTCCCAGTACTCAGGGAAATACTTTTAGATAGATTTTGAAAGAGAATCAAATTTGAGAATTGCTCAACAAGTGTTAAACTTCCTTAGATAAAAATTAGAGAGAGAAAATTTCTTAAACAGAAGTTAGAGACTTCAGACAAGTGGCACATTATACTCTTTTCAGCAAAAAGAAGATTCCAGGATCTATTATACTTTAAAAAAATTAATGGATTATCTTCTTATTTTCTGGTCTTGATTTCAGTTTACTTATACATAAGAGAGCTGAATAGCATTTTGCTGAAGACAGAAAAATAAAAGTTCCAGTTCTGAGTTCAGACAAAGCAGGAAAGTTTGGAACTGTCAATCTGACAGTTATTCAGCTGTACATCTCATGACCAACACACTGAGACACTTATTTTTATATCTCAAATCTACAATATCTGCTTACAGCTGCCATGTGTTTATGTACTTGTCATTAAAAGATGTGACTTTTTCCTTCTCCATTTCCTGCTTTCTTGGAGCTAGCCATCCACAGCTGTTGGCCACACAATGCTGCTAAGCTGAACCTTGTCTGGTCTTTTTGTGCTTTTGTGCTTCTTGGGCCTTTTCAGTATGCCTGGAAAGCTTCTGGTTTTGGTAGAAACCTGGCACTGCACAGCAGGAAATCAACATTTTTAGACACTTCCTTAAATTACTTCATCTGAATTAATTTGACATTAATGCACTACTACTCATTGCCCATTCCTAGATTGAGTCATGCTGTTTAATGTGTGCAGATCTCAGTGCTGCAGTGTGCTCAGCACACAGTCCCTTGCACAGCACTCAGGGGTTCCCATGAGCTGAGTTCAGTCCACGAGGGGGAGTATGAAAGCAGGAACCACAGGAGAAAGGATCCTGAGTTCCACTAGACAGCAAAGTTCACATCCTTGATACCACCTTGGAGCAGATTTACTGAATCTGGTTGAGAAGAAAAAATGCTGATGGATAGGGACTGTATTTTTGTTTTTCTGGATATTTGTTTTCAAACTCTTCTTCCTCTCAAAAAAAAAATCTTTACATCTCCTGAAGCCTCTCAAGTCTTCCAACATTTGTTTCCTTAATTCTGGCCCATCCAAATGCAGCACATGGAGCTCTTAGGCCACATGTTCTGGCCAAGACTTACAAATTCTGGCAAAGATATTTTGAAAAGTCTTTTCTTCACTCATTTGTGAAGAAAAGTTTGTTCGTGTCTGTGAACCTTGTGTTTGTGTGAACACAGCTACCAAACACCAGCTGCCACAAGCTTTAACCCCACAGAAAGTGTCAGGGAGCTTTCCATCCCTGGGCTGCCAGCAGCCCCCCAGAGCCCTGAACCCACACTCCTGCAGGGCTCCAAGCTGCCCCACAGCTGCTCCCCACCACCTCTGTATTATTTCATGGCTCATATTTAAATTATTCTACATTAATCTGAATTATTCTAAATTATTTCTATATGCCAACTGCAGATAAAAAGCAGTATGAACAGTTTTCTTTGTAACTACATAAAATGAGGCAGTTTCTAATCATACATAATCTTTTAGCTCATTGGTTGTGATAATTTATGTGAGATGCACTGTGCAGGGTCAGGACTTGGGCTTGATGATCCTGATAGGTCCCTTCCAACTCAGCATATTCTGTGATTCTGTCAAAGGTTAATGATTTAGAGCTGCTGTAGTAAATGTTATACAATTTGGAGAGGCAAAAATAACAGCTGGATACTCAAAAACTGTGATGTGAAATTCTACATTAGATTCAATAAAAGTACTTGCACCCAATAAAATTTTTATATTGCTTTAGTTCTAACTTCCTAACTTAACTCAGAGTGGAAGTTACTCTCCAGCATTTTAGAGGTCCTAGGCATAACAAATTAGCACTATACAAAACTTATTTGTAATAATAAAGTTTATTAAAATGCTTTGTTTTATTAAATAAAACAGAGCCTGCAGTATTTCAGATGATTATGCCCAGAAAGGGGTCTTTTCAGTGTTCTATAACCCATACATTTGAGCTCATGGAACATCATAAACATATGCACATGTACTTTGAAAGCAATTCAATATGAATACTGTATCTATAGTGCTTCACATTATACACCACTGATCTACCATCACAGAGGAGATCAAAATTGAGATCAAGTCACACAACACTGAAGAACACAAGAGAGCTCTTCAATACTGGAGTTGTTTTAATCTGAAAGAGAGGAAAAAAAGGAAAAAGGTCACACTAAACAGTCACACACCACATTAGGAACATTTCATTACTTGAGCAGTTTCTTAAACCTTAGTTGCAGGGAGAGAGATCTGAGTTGTATCAGATAAAAACATGTGGCACCATGAAGCATTGGTGCCACACAACAGATCTCTCTGAATAGAATCTTAGCAGGCAAGTTTCTTCCAATGTTCCCAGGCAAAGAGAAGTAGATAACTGAAAACATGAATTTCCACCTGCACTAATTCAATTTTTCATTTCAATTCAAAATACCTTCCAAAAATATCAGTCATCTTTAATTATTATGTCCATTAGCTCTGCTAGGCCTGTGTGTTTAGCTGTCTTTACCTTAAGAGGCTTCTATCCTGAAATTAATTACCCTCTAGATTAAAATGTCCAATATTTGTACTCTTTCCTCACCAAAGTCAGCAATATTTTATCTTCACAAAGAAACTGGCTTATTCACATTTGCTGCAAATAGGTTCACTAGAATGACAACTCATAAACTGATGTTTTAGTTATTCACTGTTAAATTTGCAAATATTTAAGTAACCTTTCTGCTTACCTTCTAAGAAGTTCTTTAGGTGACAAGCCTGTGGTATCCATATCACTAAGGCTGTCACTGCTATCTGTAGTGTCTGAGCTGCTTTCTTTTTCTGATTTTTTATTCTTGTGTTTTCCTTTGTTTTTTTGCTTCTTATGCTTCTTTTTCTGTAAAAAGAACAGAAATAATCTTTTATCTCCTTGTGAAAGACTGGGATTTTTCTGAATGTCAACAGAAGAAAAAAGGTAATTTCAGTATGGACTCAAAGCTTAACAGGACACCTATCAATGATTCTTTTTCACTATTCAGACTAAGCTTAAAGAAAAAAAATATTAAAAACCAAAATTCATTTAATCCACGCACTCAACTCTCCCTAAAGCAGACATTTCATTACAGTTATCTGAATATAAGGCATGAATGCAATTCCCAGAATGTGTCTGACATCTTCCACACAGAACATGAAACCACCCACACTACTGTACCTGTAGTCACATGTGTGCATATGGGAAAAGCAGCATCATAATGGGATAATTTTCTGGTTTCAAAACATCAACAGAATTCTGTTGTTTAAATTCTAATCCCAGTATATATTTTTTCTACAACCAAGCCTAAATAATAAAACATTTTGAAAGGCAGATCAAATAATCAATAAATCAGAAATCAGTATTTAAATTTATTACCTTTTCCTTTTTTCGTTTGCGTTCTTTCTTAGCCTTGTGCCTCTCTCTGATTTTCCTATGCTTTTCTTTCCTGCTAGGCCCAGGAAAAGTTGCTGGCACCTCTGTTTGTTGTTGCCAAGTAGTGCCTAAAGTACAAAGCAAATGCATAAAGAATAAAAAAAACCAACAAAAACAGGGCAATTTGGTTATTATATTCTGTATTACTTTTAACTTGATCTGATAATTAAACAAACAAAACTCCTTACTTTAAAAAGGAAATTACCTGTCCAAAACTCCCACCTACAACACCCCCAATGTAAGTAAATGCCCTTCCAATCTGCTAAAAAATGAAATTGCAAGACTATCCTCTATTTTCACATCCATTTTTTATCATTACCTCTATAGTTAAAATAAACCTGGCACACAGGCAAAGAGGTGGTTCCTGTTGTGGGTCAGAGCATGGAAACAAAACATTTGGTGATGCCTGTTTACATAGCACACATTTAAGAGATAGATGGCCCATTCACAAATGCTTTTTATAAAGAGAGATATTATGCATTTTATATACTATTTCAATATTTACATTCTAGATGCTTACACAACCTACCAGAAGAAAAAGCTGGTGGCAACTTTGGTCCAAATTCCTCTGCTGCATCCAGCTCCTGCTTTGAAGTAGGCAATGAAGGAATGCCAGAATCAGTTGTAGCAGTCACATTCTCTATGAAAAAAACCAAAACTTGCTATATAAATATTTTTTCCAAGAAGTGCTGAAGAAAGCTCAAAGAGGCTTTCTAAAAATCTTTAAGATTTGGCCAACTGGGTAGCTGACATTCTGAAACATGTCAACATACCGTAGGGTTTTTTTCTTTTGAATCAAAATTTACCTTTTAAACTATAAATTATTAATTAAATTGCTATTAGTGTGTATTTGTTTCCTTCCCTTTTGTAACAGTACTATTTTTCCATTACTCAGAATGAATAAAAAACTCAATGAGATGTATAAGGTTAATAAACACTACAAGTTGAATGTTAATAGAACCAGCTGTGACAGTAAGTGAACAAAGTATTTTCATTTTAAGTATGTTCTTACACCAGATGTTCTGCTCCCCCTCACTGTGTAACAGGCATATTCTAGGCAGCAGTTTGCCTGAAAAATCCACACAAAAGGTGCATGGCAATGCTAACACTGTAACATGCAAGGCCCTATTCAGTGCTGTATTTATTTGCATTTTCCACACAACCAGCTCTGCCAATCTCTGAAGATCTGCACTGGTTAGCACTGTCCTAACAGTCCAAGAATGTGTGATTCAAAAGTGGAACTTTTACAAGGTATGTACTTTATGTTGCATAAAAATGAACTTCCAGAAGTACTACCTTGTAAATTAGAGGAAGAACTGTCTGCTACATCAACTGGCTTGGTGGTTTCTGACTGTCTTTCTGAAGCAGCTGGTTGCTCTTCTTCATCACTCTCTTCTTCTTCAGAGGAAGATGATTTTTCATCTGAGGAGCTCACAAAGATGGCCTTAAATAAGTCCATGGGTGGTCGTTTGCTTTCTTCCTCCTGATCCTTATGTTCATCAGCTGCCTGCTAAAGAGCATCACAACAAAGTGTATTTAGGCACTAAAGAAACTAACAATCTCTCTCTGAAACTAACAATCTCTCTGATAAGGAATAACGTCAAGCATGCTGACAGGTATTTACAAAACATTTGGATGGCACAACAGCTGTGAAATAAACAATCTTAGTCCCAAATAGTAAAGCTCTGAAACACTGAGGAACTAAGCCAGTGTCCCATAAAGAGTAGTGCTGTTTGTGAAAATACATCCCCAGATATTATACATTCTAATTCATTAATTCAAACTTCAATTATATCATATCAAATTTAAGCAAAAGTAAAACATCACATTTCTCCCCAAAATATGCACTCTGTTCTGTGGAAAGGAGAAATAAATACATTCTGTGCCTGTGAGCAGAGTGATGGCAAAGTTACTGAATTTAGTTCCCAGACTACTGGGCTACATTTTTTCTTCTCTTAAGCTCTACTTCAAGTATAATCAGAGGTGAGCTGCAAAGATCTTTCATTCCAGAATTATAAGCTCAAAGTTCTTCAAAGTGCCATCTCATGCCTCTGCTCATCCTGACTTGGCTCTTGAGCAAACTGATCTGGTATTCATATATTAACAATTCATGTTAACATATATAAACAATATTAACACATAAGATGGGTTAATATATTAATTGTTTATATTTCTGGGTTTTCAAGGTTTACAGCTGTTCCCTTTCAGTTCAAACCCTGTTGTAAACTCACCACAGAGGGAGGAGTTTCAGTTGTCCCAGTTCCACATTCTTCTTTGGTTGGCACTGCGGGCTGCTGCTGAGCATCAGCTTTTGATCTAGCCAGACTAATGAATTCACTGATGGAATCTTTCTTCTCCTTCTCTTTGTCTGACACATCCCACCTTGAAGATTTCTTTGGTTCTAAAACATCCAAAATATTCAAATCACCTGCATGCCAAATTGTTCTGCATTTCAAGGCCTACTTGATTTTAAATTACTCTGCTTCTTCAGTTTGACATTTTTTAAATCTTTCTAATGAATACTTGACCTATAAATGTCTTTTAGGTAGAAGAAATTAGCTTTATATCACTAACTTCAGTTTTTATGTCACTGAATTTTTATTTTCAATTCCTTTGTTTGTTTTTTTTAATTAAAAAAAAATCATGTGGCTAGGTTCTCAATGAGAAAGATGCCTTTTCTGTACTATTACCTCATGTATAGCTAAATTAATAAAGTAACAACAAACTTACTGTTGAGACTGTTACTCTCTTGGATCTTTTCATTTGTTGCTTGAGTTGCAGATGTGGTGGGCTCAGTCACAGTTAAGAAATTAAAAACAGAATACTTGTCTCGTTTCACTTTTGGCAAACCCACTACAGAAGAACTAGAGGGAAATAAAATTGTTTGCTGATTATTGTATTAAACACAGGAAAGTTCTCAAATTAGCTACAAAAACCTGAACTCCTACAGTAGTCCTTCAAATGGATGCTATTTTATCAGAGGTCACCATATTTTGTGACACAAATCAAAACTTTGGGCAGTTCTGTATCACCTTATGACACAAGAAAACATCAAGCCAGATTTTCCACAAGCAAATGAAAAACTCAGAATTTATAAAAAGTTTTAAAAATATAAGTATGGATTATCTTACTCAGGATATGGATCACGAACATTAAATCTTTTACACAGCAGCTTATCAGGATGCCATTCAAAGTTGTCTCTGGTGAGTTTGCCAAACATCTTCATCTTCACAGCTGTTTCCTTATCATCAATATCATTCTGAAAAAGTCAAACATTTAGAGCTGATAAATAATTTGTGTAAAGAGACATATAAAATGTATTTTATATACAATTGCAATGTGCAGAATTCATACTGTTTAATTTACAGAATTAATTGCAGAATTTACACACAAAAAAACCCTGAACTGTTGTAAGATTTATGAACAGGACAAATCCATCAATATTTAAATGCTGTTTAACAAATACTACTCTGTTTGCACCAAGTGTTTTCAAAAGCTGCTAAACAGAAGGGCAACAAAACAATGACACATCTTCATGAGAGTTTAAAAGGAAAAGTCAGGGCTAAGGCAACAACTGCAGCTCCAATGTGTTAAAAGACAGCAAATACCTCTTGGTCTCGAGGAACTTCAACTTTGTCAACATCATCTTCATATTTGGCCCTGGTGAACCTGGATGAGAGTGTGGAATTTGAGGACCTGTAGAACATTGCTGCACGGAAGAACTCCTCCTGTTCTCTGCCTCGCTCCCACTCCGTCATGTTCTGGTCAAAAAACCTCTCCAATCTTTCTCCTGTAGGATGAGGAGAGGAATTCTCAGCAGAGATGCTTTGGGTCAACACTTTTCAAACAAAAAATAACATTCTTGCAAGTATTTAATGAATATTTATCTTAAGGGTAGTATTAACATCAACTGTGTTAATCCCTGATAAATGGAGGTCGTTTTTCAAGACAGCAAGAATGACAGCATTTGCCAAATGCTAAATTGGTATTTTAAGTAATTTTACTTGTAAAACCGATTCCTTATTCATTGCCCTTTAAAGAATGTTCAAAATACTTAATGGATTTAACAGGTGATTAAAACAAAAAGTATCACCCAAAGCTTTATCAAATAGCTAAAACACAGAACAGAAGAATTTAAGCCTGCCTATGCTTGGTAATTTGCTGGTCTATAACTGCTCACTGATAAATACAGAGTTTGCACACAGGTTTACAGCAACAGGTTCAGTTTGTCTCCCAGAAGGAAGAGGAAATAACACCAGCCAAGCAAATACACTCACAGTAAAACAGACCTTTAACCATTCCAGTTATTTATACATTTCCATCATAATGACTAGGGAGGCACTTACAGTCATAACACAGCCATAATTGGGAATAGTCAACTTTACCCAGGGAAAATCCCAGTCCTGACCAGAGGAACTATGGATTCAAAGTTCAAGTAGTCTGTCCCAATGCAGTAACCAGAAGAGGCTACTGACCAGAAAATATTTATTTTATATAATGAAAATGACTTAAAAAAGACAAAAAAATCCCAAATCACAACTAAAACAACAAACCCAGGTTTTCCACCTATCACCATATGCTTTCCTCTGTCAAATTTCCCTAGTGCCCATTTTCTTCTTCCCCCTGTGGACTTCAAAATTTAGAAAAAAAACCTTTTTTTTTTTTTTTTAAGTTCATTTCAAGGCAATTTAAGTCATGGGCTGATGGTGAATAAACTCCCTAGAACAATTTCAGCTTTTCATGCCTTACAGAAAAATCACAGAACTGAAGACCTCACCACAAGGCATTGTGAGTACCTAATTCAATCTAATATACACCACAGTGCCATTTAATATCAAAAACCTAAACAAAATGGAAGGAGACTGAAACAGCATGAAAAGAGATGATGAAGGAGGTTGGATGGTTTTTGGTTTGGAGTAAGAGCTCTGCATGGATGCTGTGTTTTTACAGTCATAGATCTTTCTGAGAAGAACATAAGTGACAGCAGAAGTTGGAGTAGCTGCAGGACATGCAATAGAAGCTTTGACAAGTGTGAAATACTTAATTCACTTTAGGATTCTTATCTTCCCCTGGTGCAGAGGGAATGGGGTTTCTTTTGGTTCTGCTGTTACCCAGTCCTCTTTGTGCCTTTATATGATCTGTCAGTTTAGCTCCTCAAACAGAAACAAACTAAATGAAAATGCTTGTTCCACTGACCAAAGCTGAAGTGTACCTTCAAATGAAAAAGGGAAATCCAGGAAATGAAGTAGAACTGAACTTCTGCTACATCACAGAAGTATGAAATGTATTGCCTAAAACCAAGACTTGCTGACAACTGAATAACTGAGCAGTTCTCTTGAAATCAACATGACTAAGTATCAGTAAAGATTTCTGTAAACATTGGTCCTGAAAAGAAGTAAAAGGAGAAATGCTGTGAAATTCAGGAGGAGAACTCATAGTCAATATAAAATGCATTGGGGGAAAAAAAAAGGGGGGTAGGGGAGGGGAAGGAAAAAATAAATCAAGAAATATTTTACCTCTTTCTCCTTGTTTAAGACTTTTCACAAAATTTTCATATCTTTTTTGTTTTTCTGGATTTTTTGCAAATGGTTTGAAGTCACTAGAACCAGCATTTGCTAACTGCCCTCCCAGCAGGGTCTGCCATTTGTGAGCATCATCTTCTCTGGAGGCCAGCTGGAATCTGCCACTTGGGGACTGCTGAGGCACTGGGTTTGCCTCACTTGGGGACTGCTGAGGCACTGGGTTTGCTTTCATTTGTTGTTCAGATGCTTGTTTCACTTGTTTGAGTCTTTCTCTATCTTTCTCAGACAGATATTCCAAAACAGAAGGAGCTGGACCTAAAGCAGAAAAAAAGCAGTGAAAGATAAGGAGAAATTAAAAATTACTAGAACTATTTCTTTCACTTTAGTAGAAGAAAAATCCCTACCACGTGTGTATAAATTCAGATTAAATGCTCTTAATCAGAAATTAACAATGAAATGGCATAAATGGCAAATATATGGCATACATGGCAAATAAAAATTTGGCCACAGTTACATCTTTTATGCTATTTACATATAACTTGATAAAGTTTACTATTGTAGATACAAATGTGAGCCACAGTTATAAATTATCTTCTTAGTATATCTGAATGGATTTCAGTAAAACATTTTACAGAAAAAATTATCACAGCCTATTATATTCATAAAAGGCCACGACTCTGTCAAAAAACCAAAATCCAACACATACTTTTTGTTTTTAAAATATTTAAGTAAATGAAAATACAGTCAGTTATGTCAACAATTCACCAGCTGAGATGAAACTGATAATGAAATGGTAACTAGATTTGATATATTTATGTTAGAAAATAAGCACTCAAGGCCAGAGCAAATTCTTACTGCTCTATAACTACACATACAAACAGGTTTGAAACACAAGCAAAGACAGGGTCAGGTGTGTTCCCACCTTTCAGCTCAGCCTCCCCCAGCTGCTCCCTCCTCTGGGCTGCATTCAGAGCGTGCCTGCTGTGCTGGGCCGGGTCGCTCTCCAGTTTCCCAGCTGACTGCTCCAGTGCCCTCCGCAGGCGGCAGCCGTCACTCCCAGCGGGCAGCACCGGGCTGAAGTGATGCACCGGTCTGTAGGTGCGGGGCAGGCTGGGCGGGGGATAAATCTGGGGAAAAGGGGCAACAAAACAGAAACCCACTGAGAGAGAGAGAGACAACTGTGTGTGCAACACCTACAAATGTGTTCCAGAAAAAGCTCAACCTAAGAATTCCTCAATTGCCATCTTAGAGTAGAAACAGATAGTACAAATTTCCAACAGATAGTACAAGCTACCAATTCCTACAGACTGGTAAGTGGCACTGTAATACAAACCCTGGGAATAAAACTATTGACAATTTACAGCTATGGAAAAATATGAAACATGCACATTAAGTGACAGAAAAATTAACTAGTCTTAGGATGTACTGCTTTTATTTGAGAAAACACCTTTTAATATCGCTTAATATTTTTTAACACAAGTCAAATGATTCAATCAATTGGTGTAGTGAGAGTCCTATGTATTGGAGAGCTGGGTCCTGGTTGCTCTGGATGAGCTACAGCTGCGGGGTCCTTGGTTGGGCAGCAGCTGTAGCTCATGAAGGCAACTGGGATAAAAGGGGGTGGGTCGAGAGCCCAGAAGGAGCCCCTGTGGAAGCCATGAGGAATTGTGCTGCAGAGAGGAGCTGCATAATAGGACCAGCAAGAAGGTATGGACTTTAAGATGGGACTCCAGAAATATGAAATACAATAAGATGACAACAATAAATTGGATTACTGAGTACTTCCATGCTTACTATATATATATATTTTAACATCTTTCAAAGTGCTTTTCCCCATGTTCTGCATCCAAGTTGTTACTTAAAGGGTTATCTCTGTGCTCCCTATAGGATGGGATTTTATATACCACACAAATATTCTTCCTTAGAAAGAGGACCCTGTCATATAATTGGTTGTCATTCTAATTTATGCAAATATATATGGCATGAATTATGTAAACCTGAAGATAGGACTAAAAAATTAAACTGTCACCAAAATAGCAAAGTGGACACAACATGAGGCCTGCCTTTTACAGAAAACTGAATGTTACATATGAAAGATCTAAAAGCAAAATTTATTTATTTATTTATTTATTTATTTAAAGTTAAATTAAACCATTCCTCCAGCTTTATGGAAAGTAGCAGTGAAGAGTGTGGAAGGCATTTGTTCAAAGCCAGTACCCAGGCAAAGGTTAAATACCTTCAGGAGCCTGATAAATTTTAGGTTTCTATTACAGCCCCCAGTGCTATAATTTTGTTCATTCAGCAATTTTTACTGCTGACCAAACCATTTATTTCTAAGAACAGAAAAACACCAAGAAGGAGCAGAGTCCACACTGTTCACATGATGAATGATGTTATTCTTAATACATAAAACATCACTATCTGCTTACCTTGACTGGAGCTGATGGTTTTGATGCCAAGGAAAAACCAGCCAGGACTTTGCCTATATATTTAAAATCTCTTTCAGGCCCTACAAAATGATCATAGATACAATATTTAAAACATGCATGATAGGCAATTTTTTTTCTGAATATTTTCCATATGTCACACTGTCTATTTTAAGTCATAACTGTAGTTTGCCTTCCCTACTTTTCATTTAAAATTAAGGGTTCTGATTCTGGATCAGTATTATTCAACTAAAAACTGCTCCCAGAGTGACTGCTGGAGGCTGAACAAGGCTTACAGTGAAGCAGCAGTGTCCACACTGTGCACAGCCAACACCCTCAGTGCCATTAATGTGTACAACCAACATGAACAGCTGCTCCAGAAATGACAACAGTATTTCATGTATTTACACAGTGCAGTAAAAATAAAGCGGCACCAAGATACAATTTACAAAAATTATCTGAAAATACAGAAGTTCATCTAAAACAAAAGTTCTCTTTTTAAGTGCTGGGCCATATTTTGTAACTGTGATTCACAATCACTTGTTTCCTTCAGTGAAACTGAGCACTGTATCTCACAAAGCAGCACATATTGTCCTTTTGAAAAAACAGCTTTGAGAGTTTCATCTACACTGGGATTAGTGGAGGACTTTGGAAATTATTTCCATAATTGAACACTTCAATATAGAAGGAGGACTAGTTGAATTTTCAGATATCAAGGCTGAAAATTACAATATATGGCAAATACAGAACACATTTCTTATTTCCCCCCCCCCCCCCCCCCCCCGCCCCATATTACACTCACTCTTTAAAGAGAACCACAATTCTTACTTTTTTTGGATTTATACTGTTTTGGTGCTGTCCAGCCATACAAGCCATCCCCAGGCTCCTCATCCTTTAGAACTGTATCATATTTTGACAGTGTGTCAGTTGCATAAATATCATCATCTTCTTCCTCCAGAGCTCCAACACCAAAAGCCTAAAATACAGATTTTAAATGAGAACTCAAAAGTGGAAATACTTTGAAGTCACATATGAGAACACATCTACATGGATATCTATTCATCTACATAAAGTCTACAGTACAAATATAGATACACTGGGAAAAATGTAGAGTTACACCACAGAAACTGAGGTGGGAAAAGCCCCACACCTCAGTGAGCACAAAAGCAAGAAAGAAAACACATTCCAGTCCCTTGGCAGGGAGGGACAGCAAGTTTGGTGTGTACAAGACAAGGACAACAGACTAGTTCCACCAAAATAACACATATAATCTGACTAAGAGCAGGTTAAGTTCTCAAAAGGAAAAAATATGGCAGTTAACAGGGAAATTAAACAAGCAGAATTCCCAGAAAATATAAACTGATAGTGCTTCTAGAGAAGAACTACAAATACCCTGGAGCAACACAAAACCTCTCTAGCTGACAGACACAGCATTACTGAAAGTACAACAGATCAAAAAAAAAAAAAACGTACAGGATATTAACTTTATCTCATCAAAGTAACACAGAACGTTTTTCCATCCAGCTACTCAGAGTAGCTGAGTAGTTTTACAATTGTCTTTTACAGTTTCAGTAAGTGAAGGCATTTGAGAGTTCTAAGGATTTTTCCACATCTTCAAAATAAGTTTTAAAAAAATCCTATTCTCAAATTACACTTAACATTTCTTACAATATTACAATGAGCTTTTCACTTAAAACAAAATTTATGTGGCTTTTACTACACTAATGATAAAATGCAGTAAAAAATGTCCTTACCTGACCTGTAATACCTAGTTTTCTTCCTTTGCTGTGTCTCAGATCACCAAGTAAGTTGCTTGTTTCTTCAGAACCACCTGTGAAGAGGTTCAGGTGTTCTCTTCCAGATGCACCAAACAAGGCTTGAGAGGGGTCCAAACCCTTGTAGCCAAGTCCATGGACATTCTCTTTTGGAGTCAAGTCTACAGGCATTACATCCTTCGGTGCAAAAGTCACATTCTCTGGCTGGTATTCATCCTCTTCATCCTTGTACAAAATGAAACTTTATGAGAGCAAATATGACTCAAAGGTCTGTATGTTGAGCTTTTACAACATTCAGTTAATATGAGCCTGAGCAAGTTTGCATTTCCTGAATTGTGTATGAACTACACCTTCCTACGTAGCAAAAGAAGAAATTTAGATATTAACACCTTTGTTCACATTAAGCATAGGAAGTATTTATAAACACTTTTAAGAAGAATTGAAGAATTGAAGAACAGTATTTTAAAATACTGTTTGAGGATATTAAAGAAGTTGTTTTATTTTTTAATGTGTCATCACATATTCTTACAAAAGCCAACAGACCACTTTCCCTGTTCAGTACCTCAGAACCCTCAGACAGTCCAGGTGGTAAAGCACAACCATAAATCTTCACTGTAGGATCTGTAAGAGACACCATAACATCATATTACATTCATAAAAACAAAAAGAGGGTTTAAAGTCAACTTTCTAATCAGTCTATGAATGTTAACTTTCTACTACCAAGGAAATTAATTAGCTGAGGCAGTTCCCTGAACTCACCAGGTTTCTGCCTGCGTGGCTTTCGTTTGACTCGGGGGCCAACTCCTTGTCCTTCTTTCCAGCCCATTTTTCGCAACAGTTCAACCCCAACTGTGATTCTAAAAAGAAAAAGGAAACAAAACCCAAAATTACTCCAAACCACAGCTTTATTATCTGTTGATAAATAATGTACATATATAATATTTGAACTTCTAGTTTTGTATCCTGCTTTAAAATCAAATCTGAAAGTGTTACTACTTGCATACACAGCACCTGTCAGTTTATACGTCTTTACTTGGTGCAAGTTTGCACATTCAAAACAAAAATCCAGGTGGAGGCCACTTAGGAAATATAGCACTGCAGGATCTTCCAGTCTGACAACTGCAGTGGCCAAACATTCCTTTTCTAAGCAATACAACACTTCTAAGTGAAATGAATGGTTTGGCAAAGTTTCAGGTAAATTTACTTACTTAGATGGTCCAATTAAATCATCAAATGCAGTGGTTCCTGGAATGGGAGCAACGACTCCTGCAATCTGCCTAGCTTTCTCCTTTATTCTGTCTTTAGCTTTAGATGCAAAATCATCTGTAGTTGTAATATCTTTTGGTGCTATCCCAAATTCACTAAGATCCTGGAAATACACACAAAAATGAGAACATTTAGATTAAACATTCTTCAAATTCTTACTTACTGTAATAGTAAAGAAATGAAAATGGCATAAGGCTTTCACATTTGCTAATTTTCTCAAACCACTTATGCAGTTGTTTTTGCAATACCTTTAGTGGAAATATCGTAAACAGTTTCAAAAGTATTTGCATTTTCTGATAGGGTGAAAAGGTTGAGTTCTGGTTTTATTTTTTAATACTGACATTACAGGAGCTTTTTAAATGAACCCATGAAATAGTCTGTAAAAGCTAGTAGGATAACACTGTATCCAAGAAGTAATTTCAAGGTTACTTCAATTTTTGCTGCCATGGCAACTATTTACACAAGTTTTCAATTCCTTTCTAAATTTACCTCTTCATCCATGAAGTCTTCTGGTCCAAAAACAGTTCTGTCTGCTCTCTTCTGCCGTGATGACACAAAAGCTGATGGCGTCCATCCTTTAAAGAAGGCAAAAATTTAAGTAAGATACTTAAGGCAACTCAGTATTCAAAAACAATTCAAACATTTCAACCTTATATCTTAAGGATATAGCAAATGAATATTTGTAAAATTACAGTCCAAAAACTCAGGGAGAAATAACTTCAGCAATACTATTTCAAGTACTCACAGTATAAGGAATAGCAGGAACAAAAATGCTTAATGACAGTTAATTTGTTTTCACTTACATGACAATATGATTCTCAATATAACCATTCCCAGGAGACAGCAAAATATCTGACCTTCCTTTGTACCAACAGTGTTGAAGTATCCAGCAGAAAAGCCACCAGTGAATGCACCATGGAAACGCTGGTATCGTCCCTTTGCATCCTTAACAGTCTGCTCTTGGAGAGGAACTGGCTTTTTAATTCGTTCACCTACAATCAAATAAACCAGAAAGTAAGACACAACTTTACATGAAGGAACAATTTCCCATTTCCTCCAGAAGCTGTTTCTTCCTTGTAAGAACAGGATCAAACACTAGCCACCCTGACATGGAAATCACCACATTTCATTTATTTCCACTCCATTGTAACTATTCACATACACCAGTGATAAGCGAAAAGTATGAAGTGTTCACATCAAAATCCTCAGTTCTACTGACTTCTGAGAACATTGCATTTTTTCTTGTGAAAGGAAACTTTTAAAGTATGCAAGATTTCTGGCGGGATTTCTTCCCTTCAGTAATTGCTTGAGAAACTACACATCAAACGTGTATAAAATGAAACAAAACACAAAACCCGTAGACTTTGACACAAACATTTACCTCTTTTTAACAACGTTTCTTGAATAAAGAGGCACAGATTTGGGACTCACAACTGTACATTAGTCCTGGCCCTGTCCATCTCAACCACATAAGCATCAGACGGTCAGATCAGCATAACAGCGTACATTGGAAGTGTTTTATTTGAACTGTACTGGGGGTTTTGGGGGGTGAGGAGAACAGAAGCAAACACTGGCACCCAGTTTCACCCGGAGCAGCCGACACAAGCCGCGGGGTACGGCAGCCACAGCCGCAGTGGTACCGAGGCCTTTCTTCCCCCGCTCCGCCCGCCCTGTGCTGGGCCACGCTCCCGCAGGACAGCTCGGCTGCCGAGCAAGGCTCCCCGCAGCAGGAGCAGGTCTGTGCTGGGCCCACACACCGCAGCCCCTCACAGTAAGGGCTGGGCGGCGTTCAGCCGGGAACCGAAAAGAACCGGACAGGACCGCGCAGGCCCTCCGGGATACCCCGGCCCCAGCGCCTCACGCCGGGCCGCTCTGCAGCGCTCGCACAACGCATTGACAGAGGGAGGAGGAGCAGACGAACCTCCCGGGGGTCCCTTACCCTCCTGCAGCGGCTGCAGCGCGCTGCCATAGCTCACTAAGTCCTCCTCCTCGCTGTCGCTGCTCTCCGCCATCTTACACGACGGTGGCCGCGCGGGACACGGCGGCGTCACGAGAGGAGGCGGAGCCGCGCAGCGCCGGCGCCTCCCGGCACTGGGAGCGCTCTGCGAGGGAGCGGCGCCCTGCCCCGCCGGGACGGGAGCGGCACCGGCACCGGCACCCTGCACCGCCGGGACCCCCCTGGCGGGACGGGAGCGGCACCGGCACCCTGCACCGCCGGGACCTCGCTGGCGGGACGGAGGCGGCGGCATCGCCCGGAGCCCCTCAGCGGCGTTAGGGTGTGGCGCGGTGCTGTGGCCCCTCTCGGTGCCCGCAGTGAGGGAGGGCATGGCGGCGGCCGCAGCCGGTCCGGCCGCACGGGTCCCTCCGGCCCAGCCGTGTTTGGCTGGAGAAGCCCCAGCCCCAGCGGAGCTGCCGTGTGCGGCTCCACATCATCGGTCCGAAACGCTGACTGGTGTCTTTAGAAATAACCCACGGCACATTATGTCAAACTGCCGGTGGTCAGCAGCCATTCCCGCGAATCATCGAGTGCACCAGATCAGCCCCCCTCCGACTTAGGGCTGGGAAAAGGGCAGCAACGACTGACAAACTGATTTCATCTAAATCAAGGTGTAAAGTGGACTCCACCCTAAATCAAAATCAATGGAGTTGCGAATTTCATTGTACACTTAAGCAAATACATGGCAAAATTTGCCTAACCACGTTGTCTTACGCGATGTTCAAGAAGAATTTGCGCAGAAATCGGGGTAGAAGTCTGGGCGTTCAAACCTTCCCTCACAGAGTTCATCCCTGAAGGCTTTCAGGGATCTCTGAACCTCCTTGGGAAGTCCTGTATCGAGAGAGAAACGTTTCCTGAATATATTTTGTACAAAGACCAGTTTTCACCAGTAGGATCCAAGTGTTCAAAATTTGGGTCTGATTTCCACTGTTACCCCCTCTCCCCCCTCAAAAGCAAACGCTTCAATTTGCACTGAAGATTCTATCAGTCCGCAACTTTTTAAAGTATCACCAGTTTCTCTGAATTCCTTGAAACTAAATCAAAACACAGTCTTCAGATATTCCTTCCCTTAACAGGTAAGACTTCTGTGTATTCTCCATCCGAGTATTTCTCTTCATTTGTTTACTTGGAACTGGTTTCTTCCACAGTGAAACTGCCGGAGTTTCACGTGGCTCCAGGTTTCCATGGGGAATATTGACACGGTTCCATACAAATAGGGATTTCTCTGTTTCATTCAGGTCTCTAATTCACTTAGAAACAGTAAAGTAAAAGCCACGGACACTCCACGTGCATTGTCTTTTCTCACCATTACAGAGCACTTAGCTAGAACATACAGCGGCAATGAGTTGTTAGCATACCTCTTGTTTCTCTTTGTTTAGGACAGAATTGTTCCTGAATAGTCGATACTGTGTGACTTTGACTTAACACACCGGCTTAAATAAACCTTTTTTGCACAATGCCAACGGAAAATCTTTTGAGTGTTTTGTCTGATCAGTTCAAAGAGTTGAGGTAATCAAATACTGAAGCTTTTTTCCGTTAAGGCTATTCTCAGATTAGAATTACTTTTGCATCCCGGTGGTATTTCCTTCTCCATGATAAACTTTCTCGTTTATAGTTACTAAACCAGATGATAATTGCTATTTGTAGCTGTTACATAAGACAATCATTCCAATTCCAATTTTTTTTTAATTGCAAGGAAATTAAACACTAGTAGAACTGAATAGTTTACGTTTCAAATAATTTTTTACAGAAATTTGCCTGGTAAAATAAAAGCACCTGCATTTTTGAATGAAAGTTCAGGTATTTGCCAGTGGCTGTGAGGCTGAAGGTGGACTTTAGACTTTTGTTTGCCAATACATACTTTTCAACATCTGGTTCTGTATTGGTTCATCGAGAAGAACCAATGTTATGTCTTGTTATGTGTTTTGTTGTATTATTTAAGACCACTTCTTCAAATATATTTGTTAATTAGTTTTAAGTCATGCAAGTCACGGGAAGTTCAGGCTAAAATTTGTATAATCGATATATAAAAGAAAAAAAGCAAAAACTCGATAAATTTAAAGGGTTTTTAAAATTACAACAAAGAGAAAAACAAAAATCATAAGCACAGGAAATATAAAAATGCCATATTCCTACAAACAATAGGACAAACTCGGCCTTATCTTGCATTCAGTGTTTCACTGAATATTCACCCTGCTAACTCAGGGCTGTGGTATCAGTTGACAAAACAGTCACCTGAAGGTCAGCCCCTGAGGCATTGCCTTAGCTTCTCCAAAGTGCTAATTTTCTTTATTTAAAGGACTGCAAAATAAAGAGATAACACATTATTCTTGAATACCCAGACTTTTATCTGTCGGTCTCGGTTAAAGGCAAGGCATTAGCTGATAAAAGTGGTGATGATTTTGCCCATGTTTGGTCTTAGTTTCTACATAAACTGCAGGGTCTTGTTTCCACTGTGATTTCACAGCAGAACAGGCAAAGCAGATTAGTTATTTGATAATAAATGGGATTTCAGTGAAAACAATGCTGCAGTTAATAAGTGTAGTTAATACCTCTAAGGGGAAGAAGCAGCAGTGGAGCACTGCACCTGCAGCAATCATATCGTGCTTATACAAAGTCCTGACACTGACTTTGTGTATCATTTTCAGATCATTTTATCGTTCCTCAGTAAATTTCTTGGTAAGGAAATCTTCTACTCCATCCAGTAAATTTGTAACAGTCTCAAAGCAGAGTTACATCACTGCTGCTACTGTGCCTCGTGCCTTATTTTTGCAATTTGTAACCTTTTTTTCCTTCCCCACAAATACTATTTGGAAAGAGAATGGAAAAAATAATGGACCTATGATCATGTTTCCCTACTCCTCACCTAGTACTTGCTTACAGTAGGCAGATGTTTGCTCATTAAGAACTGCAATCTTAAGAAATAAAGGATGATACTAATTCAACTAAATCACTGCACTGGAATTTATTGACATAAAAGCTGTCATGATCACTGACAAAATCTTTCTGATCAAAATCTAAGTTTAATATTCAAAGCCAACAACAATAGCAACAGAAATGTGCAGCCATGTGTCAGGTTCAGAATTCAAAAACCTGCCTTGAGAAGCAGCAGGAGTTGATGAATACTTCTCCCTTCATACAGAATAATTCTAATGTGCTTTTGCTGGTAAGCCTGGGGGTCTCTCTGGGACAAAAGATGCCTTGTGACCTGCTACCGCCATCGAGCCAAAAGGTCTGTAAAATCAGAGATAAGAAACACTGTGTCTCCAGAGAGCAGCCAGATTGCTGTCTTGGCTATGGAATGATACATAACCGGTACCCCAGCAGGAAATTAATTCCCAAACTGGGACTATTTCCTAGTGGCCAAAGACAAGACTATTGATGGGGTTTCTTATATTCACATATTTTTTCATATGATGGAGCAGGAGAAGAAGAAGACGATTAACAGAATGAGTGGAGTGATACAAACATATGAGAAATATATACGTATATATCATATTTATGTGTCTGCGGGAAGGGTGTTCAGATTCTGGTCCCAATTCTCATCCCTCTTACTTTTACTATTGTGGGACAAAACACGGGACGACTCAGGGTCTGCCATTCCGTGCCTGTTTCAGCATGGTCATTGTCTAGGTCCCCTGGCTTCTTTATCTGAAAATGCACCAAGCCACTTAGCACCTAGTCCTGCAAAGAACCAGGAGATGATGAGTTCTTCTGGAAAGAACTAGGAGAGATGATGCACAGATAAGAACCAATTCTTTCAGATTTAACACTTCAAGCAGAACCGTTTTGCCAATTGACAGGGCAACTTAAAGGACACAGACACCAATGGAGAGAATGGTCTCATTTTACTATGAATAGTAAGGCAACACAAAAGTAAAATGATACATAAAACAATAAGCTTACAAGTCAGCTTTAACAACAAGCAAAAATAAGCAAGTAATGCACCTACTATACAAGAAAGAGAAGAGTAAAAAGATACATCACCAAGTGCCTAAATACCATCATCCAGAATCCACAATTGCAATTGCTGCTGAGCCCCATTTCGCAGAGAGGACCTGGAGAACTCTTCCTGTCAATTGGGAAAATCCTACCTGGTGCATCCACCCATAGGTGAGGCTTCCAAATTCGCCCTGAAAGGGAGTCAGATTGATCAGCCCAAATCAGCCAGTCCTTTGGCCTGTGTGTATTTTTAGCACAGAAACACCTGGATCTGATGGCACCCTGGGCCAGGGCCCAGGCCTCGGCTGAGTGGGTTTTCCCTAAAATATCATACAAACCAACCTCTATTAATATCAGTTGGGAAAGTTTTTTAAATTATACATTTCTTGCAGATAACTACACAAGATTATGGGCAAGTTTCCAAAGCAGCCCGTTTGGTGTTAAACAGCTGGCATAAGTTGTTGGTCATCTGTTTGTAGGTAAGTAATACTGATGGTGTTGGTCACAGTGCCCAGGATTGTAAATCAGCCCTGGCTTAGGCCTGCTGCTCAGGGCTCAGCACTTACTGATATTCTTTAGGTGCAAATTCTTAAACATTTGATGATTTCTTAGAGATAGTGCATGTCCAGTGCACCAGGTCACAGAATTGACTCCCTTTAAATATTAAATGTCAAGCAAACATCTCTATCTGTACAACATAATGCATTTTCTGAATGCATTAATCTGTATTTCTAGCCTCAATCTTTACAATGCAGCAGCCAAGCCTTCTGACTCAGGCAGTAATCATGAGGAAGTTTGTGGTATGAACCCAACTCTATTTAGGAATCCTAACAGCAATCAAAAAGCTACTGGAGACAAGATGATGAGAAGAGCAGGGACATGGGGGTTTTTTGAGCATAAATCAGGTTTTGGAATGTTCTAAGCTGCAATTTACATTCCAGGGTCAGAGAGCACTCCTACTCAGTCATTACACAGCTGAGCACTTCTGAGACCATACAATCAATATGTGCCTTTTGCAAAAAAACCATGTTCACTATATGCACACAAAACCTAGAGTGACTTAGTGAAGAAACACTCAATCAGTCCTAGTGCAGTGATGATGAAATACCATTTATTTGTGCAGAGGAAAGCACAGTCTGGTCTGGCAGCTGTCAGGGTGCTGGTGACAAACCCCAGACACCGACAGGGAGGAATCCTTCTCTCTTGGACTCCTGCTTTTACTGTACAAACTTACTAGATGTGCTGACTTTGCTTTATTCAAAGAATCCACCAGGAACGAAGAAAAGCTGCATTTTGCCACTGGTATATATTAGAAAGTGCCTTGGGTGTGTCATGCAGAAATCTCTGCAAATTTGTGTTTCACGCATAGCCATGATAATGATCATTGTTAACTGAGCCTTTGGCTTAACTACAAGCTCTTAGGACCTTATTTGGAGTAATAGCTGTAGCCTTTCAATGGGATCAGTTTTCAATAAAGCCAGTGACAGCAGTGCAAACTCCAAAGAGGGTTACATTGATGTTGTTTTAATTGGCAGATTGTATCAGCACAGCCCACCTGGCAAATTACTAACCTTAAACTAGTTTCTATGTATTGCATTGGAGTTTTCTACTGATTTGCAAGATTTGAATTTTAAAACCCTTTTTGTCAGATAAGTACCTTTTCTATTACCATAAAAATTAAAACTTTTTTACACACTCAGATCAGAAATTGAAGCAAGTTTCCTACTTTCACCTATTCATATTTATTACATATTTTTATACATTCATCCAGTAGTTAGAATTATTGGGGGAAAAATAGTGAGGTGAAAGCAAGCAAAATCACAACAAACAAAATTCTGCTGCTTTCAACACAGCAAATCTTTGGATCCCAATTTCTGAGTTGCTGACTCCAGTATTCTTCCTTAAAAACATGCAGTAGACATACAGTTTAACCAGCCTCCCTTTGGAGACCCCAATATTTGCAAAGAACCATTTCCATTAATGATATAATTCTAAGGATATTTTTTCCTTTGATAAAAAAATGTTCTCTCCAAATTTTTTTGCCTGCAAAACTACACCATAATTCAAAGAAAGCTAAAAAAAAAAGGAGAAATTAAGGCCGGGGGAGGTGAGGAGGAAGGTAAGTTAGGCAATACCGATAGAAGTATTTCATCTTTCGATGCTAAATGTGCAGGAAACTCTGTAGGTAAGGCACGGCTAGGAATAGGAACCAATATTGGCAAATTCCAATATTTGGAATTGGCAAGCTCTGTGGGTTAGGCACAGTTAGGAATGGGAACCAATATTGGCAAATTCCAATATTTGGAGTTGGCAAGCTCTGTAGGTTAGGCATGGCTTGGAATAGAAACCAATATTGGCAAATTCCAATATTTGTGTCCAATAACATTTGCGAAAGCAGTTACACAAGGGAGTGTTTCAGACAGGTGGTCTGTGCAGCACGAATCACTGCAGACCTCGGCAATGTTGAGGTTGGTCCCACAGCAGTTTCCTGGAGCAGGGCGAACCCTGCCTTTCACTGAGGTACTGTTGTCGTTTTTAATGGCCTGGGCTCCGGCTCCTCTCCCACCCTTTACACAGATCAGGGTGCGGGCGGCGGAGCCCCCACAGGGGCCAGGGAGAGATCAGTGCTGCGAACCGTGGGTCGATACTCACCCCAAAGCACTCAGTGCTAAGGGGCCGGGGCACGGTGATGCTCCTCGCTGCGGGCGGCATTCCCGGGGCTGGGAGCGCCCCTCTCGGGGAACGAGCCGCGGTGAGGGGCAGCCATCCCCGGGGCTGGGAGCGCCCCTCTCGGGGAACGAGCCGCGGTGAGGGGCAGCCATCCCCGGGGCTGGGAGCGCCCCTCTCGGGGAACGAGCCGCTCTGAGGGGCAGCCATTCCCGGGGAGCCTCGCCTCTCCGAGGCGGTGCCCGGGAAAGCTGGTGGCAGCCCCACGGTGCCGGGAGCGGCCGCTCCGGGTGGCCACCCCCAGGGACTGTGGCCAGGCTCGGCGGCGCGGGAGGCCGCGGGGAAGCTCCAGGAGGCGAGCCGTGCCTTCGAGGCGGCCAGCCGGACTCCGGCACGCTCCAGCGGAGAACGGCCGGAGGGCCGGGGAGGAGCGAGCCGAGCCGCCACCGCGCAGCTGGGCACCGGGCTTCCTCCGCTCAGTCAGCCACAGCCACCGCCCGGCTCCGCATTGTTCTGTGGCACCTCAGCCACTCCACCGGGGACCTCTTCCCCGGGAAGAGACCCGGGGGTCGCTGCAAGGAGCTCCACTGGACCACTGGGCGGCGGAGGAGCAGCGCCGTGGGGCGGGGCAGCTCCTCCCCGCCACCACCGGAGGTGGGGCCGGGCGGTGCCGTGGGGCAGCGCTGGCATTTCCGCAGGGTCCTGGTTTCGCAGAGGAGAGCTCGTCTCGTAGCAGTGGCTGGCGGACGGACGGACGGACAGACAGACAGACAGACGGACGGCTGCTCGGCCCGCCCGAAGATGACAGACGCCCTCCTGCCCCGCCAGGCGGCGGAGCCGGCGGGGGACGGCTACTTTCGGAAGGTGGGAGGCTCGCTGGCCAGCCCGGGGCGGGTGGGTTGCGTGCACAGTGGGCTGCGTGCCCGGGGAGCGCCTCCCGGGGGCGGCTCGGCGCTGGGGTCCCCTCTCCGCCGCTCAGGGTTTGCTTTCTCCCGGCGGAGCGCTGTGGGCTCCGTCCTGTGCCAGCCCACGGGCGCGGGGAGCAGCCTGGGGGGAGCCGGGATGGGGACCTGGCCCTGAGGGAGCGCGGCCGCTCGGATCCCGCAGGCCTCCCCTGCTTCTGAGCTGGGCGTCTCCCTGAAGGACCGACCCCTCGTAGCTGCCCAAAATGAGTCGAATTGCGCTTGTCCGCCGTCTTTTTGCTGTCTTTATTTATTTCACCCCCCGCCCCTGGTCCCTTCCCTGGTTTCGCTGCGTCTCCCGGCGCGCTTTCTAGTAAATTGCCGTATGTACCTGTAAGAAAGTTTACTGCAGTAAGGTAACGAAGTTAACAGATTCATTAGGAAGTTCCTAATGAACATCTGCCCTAACTTTTCAGACCGACTGGGCGGCTTATGCCATAACCTGCACCTGAGTTCTTTCTGCACAACAGTAATTAGAGTTAAGTATCGCTTGTAATGCAGCCCTGTGGGGTTCTGTGAACTTCACTGGAGGTAAAGGGCGGGCAGTAAGTGCCGTTTGCAGAGAGCTCTGCTTCGGCGTTCCCTCACTGTTTTTAAGTTCTCAGGACCTGTAAATCCCGTCCATAGGTCCATGGGGGTTTTGGTGTAGATTCCGGATCCAAGACTGTCTAGTCTATGGAGGGGGTAAAAAAAAGCTGCGTGCATCAGGTTCTTGCTGCTCGCCTTTGCGCAGAAATAGCCCCATTGCGCACTTAGCAGCCACCTGGATTACCTGGCAAGGACGCACATACGCTTGGCTTTGTTGCCGTATTTACAGGGTGTTAGATTTTTTGCCACAGTATTTGTCAAATTCATGAACATTGCCCTTTAGCAGAGGAACTGTTTTTAGCTGAAAAGAGCCGAGCTTTACCTGTGCCAGCCATGCAGCAAGGAATCACTACCACCTTGTAAATAACTAGAGAGACTGAAACAAAACTTGGACCAAATCTTGTCCGGCTTCCTCATTTGAGTAATCCTACTATAATATTTGGTCAGTAAATCACTGTTTTCTTAGTATTTAGCAGAACTTTCAGTCTTTACCAGTCTTTCCCAGTCATACCATGTGTCCAAGTTGTAATTATTTAGTTTTCATAGCTATGTTTTCTACTCTGTAGGAAACTCATAGGCTGCCTTGAGGTATGTTAATGAAAAAGTTGATTTTTCATGAACTAAGTTACTGATAAGGACTAACTGAGATTTAGTAGCCAAGTTGTGCCTCGGGTCATAAGAGTAGTAGATCTACACTCAGACTTGCTAAAAGACTGTTTTAAATTAAGTTGTTTTATGTTTCAGTTCTGGTCGCTGAAACAGTATTAGATCAGTGTAAAGCCTATTGGACAAGAATGAAGTTTTTCTCATATATGAAAATACTGTAAGATCAATTTAATACCTAATCAGGAGCATCTTTCCTGTTACTTACTGCTTTAAGACATAAGTAATGAAAAAATGAGAATCTGATAAAATCTGAATGAGCCACATGCTTGCCTCTGTTCCCTCAGATCTTGGAAAGGTTCTGCCAGCTCATAAGTGTCTTTAATAAAGTTATGAACTTCAGATTAGGCTAGATGCTCAAAGCCTTTAGTCCCTAAAAGTAAGAAGGAAAATGGTGTATCTTGTTATGTGTTAGCTGAATGGTCTGAAAAGTCAGAGCTTTAATTCTGGTTTAGAAGTTCCAGGTGAAGGGGGAGGGAAAACAAAACACCCAAAAAAAAGGACCAAAACAATCCCTCTCCTGGAATCTTTAACCAGGTACAAGCTGTGAACCCGAGGAGATTCTTTAAATGTGGTATCTGCATGTCCCTGTGAACGGTAACCTCGGTGATTTCATGTGACTGAGATTAGTGGCAGCTTTGGATGGGTGTCCTTGGGTCTTCCCCCCTGAGTTATCTTGGTGTTGTTTTCTCCTTCCTTCCTAAATCACACCGTTTGTTTTCCTGAAAAGATCTGAGGGCTGGTTTACTACATTTGTTGGTGCAGAATCACATCACTTTTCAAGGGTAGTCCTTGTGTTTTTAGGTCAAAAGGTACTTCCTTAATTGACTTTTTTTATTCTGTAAGCTGTGTAGCAAGGTGAAAACGCTTGCTTTGCATCAGTCCTGCTCAAACGTGGCTTCCAAGCACTCTTACACAGTGAGGTTGTCTCCCGTTTTGCCTCCCAGACTTTCTAAGAAATATTGTGCACAATGAAATTTTATAATTTAGAAAAATTGGGTAATTCATACCGTATCAAATTGGTTTTTATCAAGACTTTTGATAATTTATTTTGATGAATGGATTTTTATGGGAATTGTGCTCAAAGTCTCTCTTGCTCTTCTATGTATTATACTTTTTGAAATTTAAATGCAGCATACGGGAAAGCAGCCCTCACTATGCCCAAGATGCAGTATGCTAAACAACTTACTTAATTTTTGCTTAGTGCCTTTTTTTTTTTTTAATGTAGGGAGGGGACCCCATAAAACTGTGACTGGCCAGAAATGGGGACACAGGTGCACAGTCATGGTTCCTGCTTTGACTTGTGGTGCCCCACTGAAAAGTGACTCTGCCATGAGTCTGAGATGTGATGGGTGCCAGGAGCTGAACTCCACTTGCACCCTTTCTCAGCTTTACCTTCCCCATTCCCTTCCAGTGATGTCAGAGCTGCTCCACATGGACCTTTTCCCACTATCTCCTTTTCTCCTGTGGCAAAATTTATCATTTATATGTGCAAAATCAAATTTTTCCTTTAACCTCCTAGGATGCTTTGAGCTGCCTCAGTGCTGGTGTGTCTTTTGTTGGTGTTTTTTCTTTTTTAATCACCTGATTTTAAGGAAATCACCTGTGCAGCCACACAGGGTTCGTACAACTCTATCACTGTTGCTCCGTTCACTTCCTCATATATTGCCCTTCCTAAACAACTCTCTTGAGCTCTTTGATATCTGCAACCAAACTTGTGAGAAGAATTTTACTTTTAAAAGCAAAACAGACAACAACAAAAAATATCTTTTGTGGTGTCCAGAAGAGGGTATGGCAAAAGGGAAGAAGCACCTTGCTTTCCATCAAAGAGAAGATAGAGCTTCTGCCTGGAACTTTAATTTCTGGGCTGATAATGTAGCAGGAACTGGTTTTGCTGCTGTTGTGTTTATCTTGGCTTGTTTCAGTGTACACTGCCAGGGCACACTGCACCTGTTCTCCTGGGTGGTGTGAGAGCTCTTGGGCCATGAGCCTCATGTCTTGACCTACTCTGTGTGCAGTTTCACATTCCTTCACTGTTACTGCCAGCAATCTGTGAATCAGCCATGCATGTCCCACACATCCATCCAAATTCTGCCCCCAGTCCTCCTTGTCTATGAAAATAATGACAAAACTAATGATAACTAAAATTTGTTTTAGAAGCATTTAGACAGGAAGCATTTTTCAGCAGACCAATAGTAATTAAAGAAGGTGCTGCTTTGCTCCCATTAGATGCTTCTCCCAACCATGGTGATTTTATACACCTGCCATGGTTCTATAGCTTGTTTTCCCTCTCAAAAAACCCTCTTCATGGGTTTTTTTAAGTTATCTTTGAATTCTTATAAGAGAAACAGCCTTCTTTTTCAAGCAGTTCTCCCCTTATATTTTTTTTTTTTTTTTTTTGCAGTACACCACTCCAGTAAGCTTTTGCAGAGTAAATATCCCTGAGGCACATCAACATACAGAGCTCAGGGTATTTATAATATAGTGCTCACCCAGTGATGGGATCCAGTGCTTGTGGGATAACCTGTTAGTAGGGCTGTGCCTGCCTTATTTTTGTTTGTTTGGGGGTGGTTTTTGTTTTCCTTGTTTGTTTTTTTGGTGGGAGGAGCAGAGCAGGGAAGAGATACCAGCAAGTTCTTTCTACTCTGTTTTTCCCACCCTGACTCACTGCTTTGTAACACTACACTGGCCATATTTTCAGCGTTCTCTCACCAGTCAGAAAGTTGCAATACATGGTAAGAAGAAGCCACAGTTAGTTTTCCAAGGTTAACATTTCTGCAGCTCTCTAGCTTTGGCTGGCTCAACGTGAGACATCCCAGCTTCAGTTGGGCTGCTCTGGATAGCAGTCCACTGTGCTACACAGAGAACAGCTAGCTTAATAAATCTCTAGATTCTGATCAGTTGAACAAAGGTGCATAATTTTATTCTCTTTCTAAGCTTTGCTTTCATCTGTGAGGCTAGATCCCTATCACACAGACCCAGCTGGCTCAGAAAGAATGGACTGTGTATTAGTCCCCTGTGTCAGTGAAGAAGGCTAAAAGCAGGAGCAGGCAGCTCCATAAGTGAAGCACCAGACTGAAAATGATGATAAGGTATGGTAACTAGCTCATGAATCAGCACTTCCCTAATTAACTCTGTGGCCTTCCCCTCTTTTTGAGCTTTTTTCTGCAGGGCTTCCCCCCACCTGTTGTTAATGTATCAGTTTACCAACCTGCCACACCTGTCCTTCCACTGGGGTTTAGCTCACGGGGTTCTTTTTAAGTCATTAGTAGCCAGGCAACCATCAACATTAGCATTGCCACAGGAATATTTATTTGGCTATTTGTTCTCTTTCCACTTGTCTGGCAGGACAGAAACAACTTAGCAATGATTCATAACCCTTGTCATCCAAAGTCCACTCATTATATACAAATTCATAAAACTTAGTACAGAAAGTAGGCCTTCATGTGAAACTAAGAATCATCTCTGAAACTTGGTTAGTCAAGAGACAGACATCTGTGATGAAATATGAATGGTACATTTTGCTTAGTGAGTGCTGTGACAAGATGGAGTTCATGTAGGAAATACATATTTGGGGTCTAATACAATAATTACTTCTTTAACTTTGTATTAATCTTTGGGCCAGGCACTTAGAACTATAAAAAACTTAATTCATAGCACAAGTAGACCAGGCTCTGGAAGACCAGATCTTCCCAACCTCTCTATTAAAACAAAAAGCAACAACAAAACACTCAGATAAAACCTGTGCTTCTGAAAGATCTGCAGTATACAGCTAAATTTTCAAAACTGAACTAGTGGTAATCTGCCATCTGCACAAAGAGCCATTAATTATAGTACTGCAGGAAAGTAAGGAAATGACAATTTAGCAGGACTTGTAGAAATACTGGTGTGAATATGCTGTTTGCTACGATTGCTGCCAGAACCAAAGCAGATGCATGCAGAGTTCCATCCAGAGTTGTTATTTAAACATGCATGTTTAAGTACCTGGAGGATACGGCCATTTGTGTACACTGCTGGGCTTGACAGGCAGCACTGGCTGGAAAGGACTGCTCTCCTTTAGCAAGGAGGCACACCCAGTTTCAACTCTGTGTCACCCTCAGACAGCATGGCTCATCTTTAAAAGCTCAAACCACTACTTTGTGAAGCACATTTATGTTAATGTCCAATACTTACTGCCATTACTCATTGTTTGGCAAGCAGTCATGATTTTTGCATTTATCATAACAGCACTTCTGGTGTGAAGCATGTAGAAATGCTGTTTGGGAAAGGGATCTTCTGCATGGAGGAAGACAAAACTAAGCACTTGCTTGGACCTGTTTACTAAAAAACTTTTTAGTACACAAAATTTGTGACACAAGGGGGTGTCTTTCCCAGACTATATTTCTTGAGGTTTTTTTTAAGGTACTGGTTTATTTTACTGTTCTCTACACAGACTTCTAGCTTGTCAGATTAAGCTCTTTTTTAACTTAGAGATGAGGTAACTGAGAGGCATTTTAAAAACTTCTATATTCAGTCTCATGTAAAGGGTGAGACAGTACAGACGTTACAATTCACACTATCACAATCAGAAGTTAATTATTTCTTAATTACAATACATTACAAGCATTTCTTGGCTTATTAATTTTTGCTACACTATGCTGTAAATGCTTTAAAGGCAATAATCTAAAATTGCTTCTCGTGGGTCTTACTATAATGCATTTTAAGTATCAAGTCTTATTTGTAAGGTTATCTTTTGACACTTGTTTCTAATTCCATTTCTCTCTCAACCATGTCTGTCCTATTCTATGGCATTTCTGAGTCAGTGTTTCTTATCTCAAAGTCTGCATACAGATGTACACTATGTGAGCCTTCTGTCAGGCTTGGAGAATTTTCTAGAAATCCATTTCCCACACCAGCCATAAGTTTTATGGCAGCTTGATTACAATTAAGAGTTTAAGCTGCAAATGAACATAAACTAGCTGAGTGTCCTCATCCTCTGTGCAGGAGACAAAGAGCAACATTTTCCAAAAAGTGAAATATTAATTCCTCCTTGTTGGAGCCATATGCTCAAACAGGTGAGCATATCCTGAAAACAGACTCCTCTATCCATAAGAAGCCTCTTATCAAAACTGTCACACTTACAGGCACACTGCAGGTTGTACAGGTACCTTGGTCTGTCATTGCCTTGTCCTGTCAGGGCTCAGGGCTGGTTTTCCTGCCTGAGGACCTGAAATGGAGGGAAACATCTCTTACACTTTTTCTCTCTGCAGAGACTTTCAGATCACTGCAGTTTTGTACTCATTGTTCAGTGGGAGCTTGATCAAAAGTTCATTTAAATGAAGAGATCACACCTACGAGCTTCATGGGCTTGGGAATCAGGCAATTTATCTTCCTGACAAATTTCTGAAGTGAAGCTGTAAAGAAGTGTCTGAATGATGTCATCAAACCTGTTTGGCACACAGAAAGAGCCAGGGAGTTCTGGGAGGAAGCTGCAGCTTTTCAGAAAAAATGAAGGGCAAGGCAAGGAGCCATTTTAGAAGGATGCTTGAACTAAGTGGCCAAGAAAGAAGTTGGAAGGAAATAAGTGTGCACAAATATGGAGATAACAGGTCTGAGAGGAGAATTAAATACTCAAAATGAATGCAAGAGGAAATAATTGGTGAGGTTCAAATGAAAAATGGCATGGATAGAATGAAAAGAGGTAAAGCTTTGAATAGCAGTAGTAGAAAAGACCATACAACACAAAATGAGGAAAAGAAAGTGGGGAAGAACAGCTACACCCCAGAAAAAGAACCAGACTAAGAGCAGACAGCAGCTTGTGGCAACAACACCATGTTATACACTAAAGTGTGCATTGCTTATGTCTTTGTGTATAATTGTGTGTAAAGGAACATAAAGTATTCAGTAGTTAAAGGCCTGCTTCTAATCTGAGGTGAATGAATGAGTTTGCTGCATATGCATGTTCCCTCCAGTAAAACGTTCATTTTCTCTGAGTGTTGTGGTTTGGCACTGGCCAAACACCAGGCACCCATGAAAGTCTCATTTGCTCATCATCTCTTGCTCTCAGCTGGGCAGAGGAGAGGGATTGAAAAAACATTAACCAAGGGTTTATGAGTTGAGATGAGGATTGGGAGAAAACACTCTAAGGGCAAAACAAGTTCAAATTTAAAGGCACAAAGTAAATTTATTATTAGCAGAGTCAGAGGAGGATAATGACAAGTAAAATAAGCCTTTAAAACACCTTTTTTCCTTGCAGCCCCTCCCTGATTCCCACCAACAGTGCAGGGAGAGAGGGTGTGAGGGTTTTGGTCAGTTCAGCACCCAAGATCCTCTGCTGTGCTCTCAGGGAGAGGAGTCTTTGTTCTGCTGTGTTCTGGGGTCCGCCCCACAGGCAAAGAGTCCTCCCAGAGCTGTTGTGTGGGTTGCTCATCCACAGGGTGCAGTTCTCTAAAGACAGGCTGCTCTAGCTTGGGAGCAAGGGCCCTCTCTCTATTCTGCTCTCCCACTGGATCACAGCTTCCTCTGGCACCCACCCACTCAGGCCCAAGTGCTTTTCCCACGGGCTCCAGTGGATCTCTGCATCCCCTGTGCACTCCATGCATTACAGGGGCACAGTTTGTTTCACCATGGTCCTCACCATAACTGGCAGAGGATCTCAGCTCTGACACTTCAACCACCTCCTCCCTTCTTTCTTTCCCACTGACCTTGCTGTCACCACATCATTTTCCCTCACATGCCCTTGCTTCCTCCTCTTCTCTGACTAGAAGAAAAACTGCTCATAGGTACCATTAGCAACAAATTCCACCAATTCAAAGACTCCTACAGGACCCCACTGTTGTCATCTTACTGCAGGGGTTCCATACTGTTGCTCCTTATCACAAGAGTTCCATACCTTCTTGGTGTTTCTCATGGGCATTTCCTCAGAGCACTGACTCTTTCTCCTTCACAAAGCAGCCACTGACTCCAGTTTCTTTCTCTGCCACCCCCCCCCACTCTTTTATAGCATCTTCTTCTTATTGCTTACAGCTGTGGCCTGTTAAAGTCAGGCCTGATCCTAATCTCTGATAATTGGCCCAGATGCACCTCCTTAGGGGTAAGATTACTTTCTACACTAGTTTTATTTTCTTATATTCTATCCCACTACATTCTACCGTGCTGAGAGGTTGCTTTTGTCCAGGTTCCCTGTCAGAATTGTTCACCATGTTTCCACTGCTGGCCAGGGCTGGCCAGGCAGGCATGACATGACTTGAGCTGCACTGAGATGGTGGCCACAGCATCTTGCCATCCCTGGGGAAACCCACATGTGCATTGCTTTGATTTTCTTCTTAAATGTGCCATCACAGAGGCATTGCCAGCCTCTCTGACTGAGCCAGCAGCGTGTCCATCTTCAGAGCCATCAGAGATTGGCTCTGTCAGACACGGTGGAAGCTTCTAGAAGCTTCTCACAGAAACCACTTCTGTGGCCCTCCCTACTGCTAAACAACTGGGCTATGACATGATGTGTCAAGCTTGCTGTGAGAGCTTCCTCAATGAAGAGAGCTGTGGGCTTGTGCTGTGAGTGGTATTTCAATGCAGAAACATTTCAGTGCAGTAATTCAATGTGGTGTGGGTTTTGAAGTAACTCAATGTGGTGTGGTTTTTACACAGCAAATGGTGCTTCTGAAGATGTTTGCACAAGCTCCCTGTCATTTGACCTATTTATTACAAGCTTTTCAAACTAGATATCTTGAATTAATATTATTGGGCTATGTGCCTTCTCAGTTGAACTAGAGTAATTGGTTTCATCAGCTCATTTCTCTGTTGTCAAGTCAATTTGCTTTCACTTGACAACAGAAACAAGAACTGAACTTCATGATCAAAATGTCATGTTCTGTTTAAATACTCACTATTGTTTTGCTGGTATGTCACTGCTTGACCACTCATAATTAGAGCTTGTTAATAGATTTTTAAATGCTCTTATATGAAAAATCAATTTTTTCTAGTCAAAACTAAGAGGGAGAGGTCCAAAATAGTGCATAATTTTGTGGCTGGAGTAGTTGAAAGAAGACTTAAAGAGGTCTGAGCCTCTTTCTTGTGTAGCAGACAATACAGTAGGACTCTGATAAGCTTTGTAATCATACCCAGTGAGGCCACTCAAAAGGACATTCTTCATCTAAGGGTAAGCCTTTAAACAGTGATTTGCTTCAGAATTATCAGTTAAAGGGTTGTGCTGGCAGACTCTTGAGTATTAAGATTCAAAGGCATTTGATACTTTTTAAAAAAGGGGTGGCAGGGGCAAAGAATAAATTGTGGAAGGGAAATTTCTAATATTTTTAAAATGTGTTAAAATCGTATTTCCCTTAAACAAAAAAGGACAAACATGCAGTGCTATTCATCTGTAGCAGTTTTAGCTTATCAGGGCTCAGAATACAATGGTTCAGCCCTGCTCAAACACAGGTTTCAGCACTTTGAGTCTGGTACTTGTGTGAGGTATGCACACACCCAGGAGCATTCTTGTGAATTCTGGATTTCACACTTTACTCTTTAAGAGCCTGATTTGATAAGAGTCTGACAGTGCAATCATTTTACCCTGTTAAGCTCTATTTTGGTAAGTTTGAGGTGTGAAGAGAGGAGCCTGGGGAAGCAGGGGGAGGAGTTGTACTGAAGGTCTGAGCCACCAGAAGGAAAAATCAGAGATCCTAAAAGTGAGAGCAGATTTTTGAGCCCAAACTTTGAGCACCACAGTCTGTTTTGAACAGAGTTGTATTTCAAGGCTGCATATATCCCAAATTGGAACTCTGATATTTTACAAGGGTTAAGCAGAAGCTTTGATGGGGATTGCTGTCTTGCCAAATACTATTTTCATAAAATCCTACAAACTTCAGAACATTCTGTCAAATTTGGCTGTATTTGCAAAATATCTTGAAAATATTTTTAGGGGAGAAGAGACTGGCTCACATGTGTTCTTAAGGTTTAAAGCAGATATTTTATGTTTGAATTTTGATATTAAAATGTACTGTGGTTATGGTCTCTTTTGGTTCTAATGACAAAGTTTGAGGAAAGAAATACTGTTGTTAACGTCAGATCATCATTGCTGTCAAGGTAGCTAATTTGTATTCATACAGAACCTATGCCTTTAACATTGAATCTAAATGAACCCTTAAAGTTCATTAAATGAACTTTAAATTCAGTGTTACTTCCTCTGAAGTTTCTTCTAACAGCACCACAAACTTATTTTCTTAATTCTAGGGATGTAATCCTCTTGCTGAGACTGGACGAAGCAAACTGCAAAATCAAAGAGCTGTTCTAAACCAACAGATCTTAAGAGCAGTGAGAATGAGAGCTGGTGCTGAAAATCTTCTAAGGTATATCTCATGTTTTCTTGGTTTTCTTGCCCTACCAACAGTTGTTTAATTTAAGTTTTTAGAAGTCTCTTAGCTATTGTATTTTCTCCTTTTTTTCCCCAAACATGCTGCATTTCTTACTGTAGAATGATTTGTCAATCTCCCTGATTTTTTCAAGCTGTACCTCTACAGAGTCATTATTTGCTTTCAAGTGCTCTTTTATACTATATTGTAGTAAATTACATGAATGTTAGACTTTTTTTAGGTTGCTCTCTTTGTTCTGCTTTATTGCTAGTGATAATGGCAAGTGAACCTTGCTGAATATTGTGATGAGTCCCTTTTACTCCTCAAATCGAATCACATAAAGGTATTCCCACTATGCTATTGGCTTTTTCCAAGTTCTGTGCTGCAAAGTAGAAAGGACCATCCATTGCCTTCTCTACTCCCTGTAATAATGTACAGGAGTAGCAGGGCAGCACACATCTAATTTGAGCTGGGTTACCACCAGCTGCCTCCAAATTCTCCTGCACTTTGAGGTAACTTCATCTATTAAATTTTGTCAGGAGATGTTTCCATATGTGGCTGTCCCCATAGGAGCAGCCTTATGTTGACCCTGTGATTAACTCTTTGATAAACAGCCTATAGATTTCCAATCTTACACAGCAGAACTGAAAATAATCCCAATTCTCATCTGCAGTAGTTTCCTGTAGTGTCTGTTTCTCTGCAACTGGAGCAACAATGGGTCCTCAAAAACAAAATCTAGTAAATATATTTAAAGAAGTGAAAATGCTTGGATAAATTAAATTTTCTTAAACTTGCCATTAATCAGTGGGTTGCCTGTTGTCTGTTACCTGCTTTTATCTCCACTCCTGCAAGAGATGTGACAGGTTGGAAACCTAAATAGTTTTAGCCTCTGTGACTGGCTTAAATGTGCTTTGTTTTCTGGTAATTAACTTAAGGAGTGAGACTTAGAATTTTACTGCTTTTTGTATGGCCAGCAAAATTATTGTACTTGCTTTTGAAGCAGAATGCTTCATTCAGTTAATGTTGCTGCTTGTTGATTCAGGAATGTTTGGGAAGGGCTAAAGAGATGAGTAATATCTAATGTGGAAACTGGTAACATTTAACCCAGATATCCTAAAGTTCAGTTTCTGCTGCCAGTGTTAACTGCTGAAATACTGAAGCTGCTGTTTACAGGAGTGGGAACTAAATCTACCTAAGAGTAGAGCAACAGACTTACCTTTAAGATTTTAGAAATCTAAAATGAATTGACACCTGTTGAACTATTAAAACTTGCTAGTTCTTTGAAAGAAACAATTTTATAAGTAACCTGACCACCAGACAGTTCACAGGATTAGTTGTATCTACAGTCTCCTAAGGAAAAATGTAAACAAGCTTTATGTTTGCAGTTTCTATTTGAATTTCATCAAGTTCTAAAGGAAACAAACCAATTGCTGTCCACAAGAAGCTTCCTGGAGTAGAATTTGAGAAAAAACTGGAAATGCAGGTTTCTTTACTTTTGGCTGAAAGTAAGCACTAGGCTTGAAGCACATGATCCACATGGTGCAAAGACTTTGGTTTTTAGAGTTTCTAAAAGTCGCTCTCTCCTTTTTATTGGAAATTAAAATTAAATTCAGTGTAGAGTTGTGAATCTTGACAATATCATATTGCCCCTGTAGCTGTCTTTCACTGGTTGTTACTCAAAAGTATGTCTACAGTGTAAAAAACATGGAAAGGTCATCAAATAAAATTGACATAGATGTTCACAGCCATAAAGAAAATAGAGAAGTAAATTTGGATGGAATTTTGGGGTTTCTTACAAAGATATTAGAATCCCTCCTGGGGAGGATGGTAAGCCTAGACCAAGCATGGAGCCTTAATACATCACAATTAAAGTGCTTGTGGCATTAAAACTTCCCATTTATCTGTGGGGTGCTGCCTTTATCAAGGAAGGTGCACCCCACCATATGTTTGTATCCTGTTTGGTTTATCAAGGCAACAGATGTTAACATTGCTTAATTGCAGCAATCCAAAGTATTCTCTAAAGTACAGCATAGAAAAATCACAGATAACTGATTTATAATATAAAAAACAAACTTAGAATCTTAGTTTTGGAATAATTAGTTCTTCATCAAGGTGCTCCATAAAACTGGAGAACTGCTCCAAGTGGAGCCTAGATTTATGAGATGGTTGTTCATAAATATTTATGAAAGTGAATTTTGTCTTAAAATAAAGGTAAATGCAAAATGCTGCAAATTTAACTTTGTTCTTGTCGTCAGATTCAGCCTCTAATATAAAGGTACAGTATCTTAATTATGGATGCCTTTTACCTTAACCTCATACCTGTGGATTTATAGATATAGGTGATTTAAGTATCCTGAGTAGAGTAATATTGTAGTGAAATTGTCAGCATGGAGACTTAGATTAGAGATGGTGATATAAATACATAAATAAATAATCACAAAGAAATGCTCAGGGCATGTTAAATGCTAACATTTATTGTGCTTGCAGTTCAAAGTGTTGCCATTTAAATACATAAGTGGTAAAGGAAACAAGCAAACAAAATCATATTTGCATCCAACAAAATCAAATTTTAGAGAAATTTGGCTTGTATTAAAAAGGTCTGGTTGAAAGATATTTCTTTCTGTAATAACTTTTGGGGGAAAGTTATTTTCTTTTAATCTTAAAATCAGAAGTCTCAAAAGATCTTTATTCAATTTATAAGGTGGGGAAGTCTCTGTTGAAGAATGTCTCCTGACTCTTTTCACCTCCACCCACCTATCTTCTACATAGGGAAAAAAAAATCACATAATCTGAAAATAGGACAGTGATTCTGATTAAGATGCTTAGTTTTGTTGATCAATGTATCTGAAAATAACTGAAATAATCTGAAACTCTTAATCATACATGGAAAATCTGGATTATAGGACATTTTCTGTGGCTGCATGCTATTATCTGGAAACTATCCCAGGCACTCTCTTGACAGAAAAACCTAATAAATTCTGAAACATGAGATCCTGTATCATCTCTTAAGGAGATAAAAAAAAATCTTAAAAATGCTGAGAATGCTTGCATTGGAGGTTGAAGGGGGTCAGCCAAGCTTGCAGAAAACCTTTTCCTGAGCAATAAAACATTGATGTGTCTCTGCAGAGCAACCACCAACAACAAAGTACGAGAGCAAGTACTGCTGGAACTCAGTTTTGTCAACTCAGACCTGCAGATCTTAAAGGAGGAATTGGAAGGACTTAATATCTCAGTAGAAGTTTATCAAAATGCAGAGTAAGTATAAAGCTAAGTGATTCAATTATTAACAGATCTTCTGTTTACCCTTGAGAACAAAATTGTTTCTAGGTGAGTGTGAATGTTGGACAGTAATCGTGTGAAAGAGCAGAGCTTGATAGGAGGAGAGCATACTTGGTGGTGGATTTGTTGACTAAGGGTTAGTCTGCATATTTGCCCTTCTCTTGGGAAATGTGTGTGCCACTGCTCCTTGGATGTGGCGTTCCTTTGAGGAGAGGAATGTTGTGAGAACTGAAAGCTCTTGGGGCTGTACTGTAAGCAGTTGGCACTTGGCAGAATTCCCACTGGAATGGGAATTTGGCTCGGGGCATTCTGGAGTGAGCAAACTTAGCCATACAGTAAAGTCTCTTCTCAAATGTGGTGCATTCAGCAGTCCCCTGGAGCTGGAGAACAGAAACACAGTGCTGATCTGATGTTTAGAGCAGCCTTGAGTGTGTGATCTTCAGTGACAGAAAAACATACATTTCTTGGCTAAAGCCGAGGAATTTTTAGTAGATGAATTTGGATTTTTTCCAAGATATTTTTCTCCACTTTGAAGAACATACTAATTTTTAAATTGCAATGGATTCCTCAAGGATAAAACTTCAAAGTTAAGGAGTATTCATTGCCTGCCTAGTGAAATGATTTCTGTATCAGTTCTCTACCTTGTTCCTCCTAAAACTAAAATATTTACTATTTGATCAACAGCAGCTCAAGGTACAAATTTACATACTTCATGTGATGGGGGTATAATTTTGGGTCCCTCTTAGCACTGTTCTCACCTAGGTGTTAAACTTCCAGGTGGATTACAAGGAATTCTTAATGTAAAAGGATGAAGGGAGGTAACTTCCAGGGAGGTAACTTCCAACTGAATGCTGACTTGATACAAAATACCTATGCTGTAGTTTTCTCAAACAGCAACTTGTGTTAAACTTCTTACTCTCCATCCCATGGCAAACTTTGACAACTATTTGATGTGAAAATATTTTGGGGTTTTTTGGTCAGTCTTTTTTGAGATTTGGGTTTCTTGTTCAAGATTTTACTGTTCTTCATAGATGCATGTGAGCACAGAGAGCAGTTACAGCTATGGAAATGAGAGCAGGGCTCTACAAGAACTATTTCTTCTTCTAGCTAAGGAATATTAAAAATATTTGGGTTCTCAAAGAAGGATGAGCAGTAGGTAGGCAAAAGCCTTGAGGCTGGACAGCAGTATGCTTGTTATTCTCTCCTGATCCTACTTTCCCAGTCTATTTTGAATGGTGTTTTGCCTTTCTTATTCTTAAGCTCTAAATGCTATTCATGTTTATCAGCTAAAATATTCCCTGTAAGTGCTGTCCAGCCCTTAGCAGTAAGTAGCTATTAATAGTTGTTCTGCCTATTGTGCATGCAGTTGTTAACACAGGGTCACACCCATGGTTTGCTGCACTACCCTGTATTGTGTTATAACAATGTAAGGGTTGGCCCTCCCAGTGCTTGCACACATTTCTGCTTGATTGGGAAGGGTGATGCTGTTTCTTGTCAGTTCCAGAAATCCAGGATCACCTCCCTAACTGTTCAGTCCTCTCATGATTGGCTCCATGGGTGTGGCACCTTAGCTGTGGAAAAAAAAGTTAAATTCACTTTCTTTGAATGACCAATGCTGATATCTACAGGGCATGGGGATGGCACTAGAATGGATTAAATCACTAAGTTAGGATTTCTTTTCCATGTGTCTCACTTCCTTTTGAGGAAAAAGTCTTGATATAATCTGTGGGAAAAGTGTTGAGGTTTCTTCATTTGCACCACTTGAAATGGTGTTTTGGCTCTGTATCCTGGAAGTCCTTTTCAAGCTAGCAGAGCCACTTTCTGCATCATGAAGGACTCTTGCTCTGCTTAGGAAGCTGCATTCCTACTGCCACTCTCTAAAGATGGAATTTTCACCAGTAAGAAAGTTGATTTTGCTGACAAGGACATAAATGAACATGGGATTTTGTAGTTGGTAATGGAGTGCTCTAAACAATGGTTAGACAAAAGGCTGTTTTCAGGAACAATGAAAATATTAGATGAACTTTATAGTTGCTTGATACTGATCTGTTCAATCTACACAACCAGCTATGTATCTGGAAGCAATTCTGACCTTTTTTAAAGTCAGCTCTCATCCTTATTGCCCTGTGATATTCCAGAGGCTGACTTGTCTGGAGGTTAACACCCAGCATTGTCTAGAAATGAAGCAATTCTTGGACTTGCTACCTCTGGCCCTTTCTCTGTGAAAGCTGGTGCACTTTGGCCCTGCTTCTCCCTGTGCTGCACACATAAATAATCACTACATACAAAACCATTGGTAACCTGTAAAATACTGATTATAACTGCTGATACATAGCAAGGCTCTTACTGTGGCAGATCTCCTTGCTGCTGTGGAGCTAAATTGCAGTGAGGCAGCCTTTGAGAGTCTCCTTTCCTTTGCCTGGAGGAAAAATAGGCTTAAATAATAGAGAAAAAAAATCAAAGTGCAGGCAAGTAGCTTTCTTCATTCTCTTCTTGAGAAGTACAGGCCATTAGGCAGGTTTTCTTGTGCAGGGAGGAACTGTATACTTTTCTCTTTACTCCATCAATGTATGAACTTCTGTCATCAAATAAAACAAAAGTAATTATAACAGAAGCAGAAAAAAAAAGTTGTGAATCTTTTTGCCTTTTTTTCCATAGAGAGACTTTCAGTATTCCCCTGGTACCTCTTGGCCTGAAGGAAACCAAAGATGTAGACTTTACACTCCCCCTCAAGGTGAGTTTTACACACACGTTTCAGAATGAATGGTTAACAGGAATAACTTCCATTTCAGATTTGTTTAAAGAAACAGAAGAAATTCAGGTACAAATTATTTTTTGTTTTGCCCTAAGATCAAGATCATGACATGTTAAAAATTAACTACCACTGATTTGCATCATTGCTCTTACCTAATTAGGACAAGAAGTCCAAAAATGTTATAAGAAATTCCATTTTGAAGACAGAGTTAAACCAAAGAATAAAGATTCCTTCCATGGTTTTGTTTCTAATAATGGTATTGATTACTGATGTAAGTGTGAGAGGAAGTGGTAATGAAGGTTTTACTCAGCATAATGTAGTGATACACCAGTTTACACTAGAATAGCTCTGTTGGGAAGCAGTGTTGCAGCATTAACTCTGCTTGTTTGTTGTCTGATGTACTTTGCTGACTGTTAGAACCATCCTCTGTATTTTCTGTACTTCTGTGTATTGTGCAATACAGATTTTAATCTCACAGTAAACCACCTTGTATCACTGTAGCATTTGTGTCTATTTTTACTTCTGTGGGTTAAATTCCATGGTCAGATCATGGTACCACTTCATGTCATTGCAGCTTTGTTATTTTAAGTGGAATTGCCCTAGTGGAGCTCACAAAAAGTTGTCAGTCTCTTTCTGTTAACAAGGTTTATGGTCACTTGATCCCCTTGTCATTTTAGATAACAGAGTTTGTTTGTCCCTTTCAAAACTACTGAGTGTTGTTGTTTTAAAACCAATTGGAGCTAATGTAGCAGATGTTTGGTTCCTTTACACCACAGTGAAATCTAAGATACTAAATCCTAATCCTGCTGTTTTACTGTAGTCTCATTGTTACATGTTCACTGAAAGGGAGTAGGCACTGTTCAAATCACAACTGAATCCATTTCCTACTCTTTGGAACTGCAGAAAAACCAGTTTAGGCTAATTTTAGATATTCTAATTTTTTAGCTTTTTTTTTTTTTCCTTTTAGGACTTTATTCAGGAACATTATAGTCAAGACAGTTCAGAGTATGAAGATGAGATAGCAGATCTCATGGATCTGAGACAAGTAAGTTCAACTATGGTATTCTAGGAGGTCTTTTAATATACAGTGGTAAATAACATTTGTATGGAATCAAAATACATAATTTTTACTTAGAACTTACTGTACTCCAGTTCACTTCATTTCTGAGACATGGTGCATAAATGGCCATTGTCCAAGAGCTTTATAATCTGAGCAAAGAAAGAGTGAAGAAACAGATGAAGTTATGCAAAGTGATTGAGCTATTAATGTAACTTTGTAAATTTTGTTATCCAAGACTGTTTTTTATTTTAAAGTATATCAAATTTAGCAGGGAGAGTGTTAAAGTGGATTAACCTGGCAAAATTCTGTAGTGGAATGGTGGGTATTTCTGACTATTGTTTGTTTCCTGTGCTATGCTACAAACATAAGCCTTCTCTAGCTTCCATAAAATACCTACAATCTTTATTTAATTAACTTTGAGACTTGCCAAACATATTCTGTTTGCTTTTTTAAAGGTTGTGTGCTACTTGTGTGCAGCTGAAAAACATTTGGCATGAATCCATATGGCTTTAAGCTTTCTCTTCTCAGATTCCACACATTTCTATGATATGCAGAAGTCCAAAGGAAGCAGAGCTTTATCCCTGGGGTTTCAGCATCCACCCTGTAACTCAATTTTAATCTGTTGTCTTTCAAGGCCTGCCGCACTCCTAGCAGAGATGAAGCTGGCATTGAGATGTTGATAAGCTATTTCCTGCAACTTGGTTATGTAGAAAACAGATTTTTCCCACCCACCAGGCACATTGGAGTTTTATTTACATGGTAAGTGTGTAGTTCATGTTTCTTTTTAGTACTTTTTTTCCTCCAGAACATTGGTTAATCATGAACTGTCTTTAATCTGAAGTCTGTCAGTCTGTGTCTCCTCTTGAATCCCTGCAGTGTGTGTTGTCAATTTTTTTCTTTTATTTTCTTTCTTTTTAAGTTAAGACTAAACCTGCATACAGTACACTCTTTACATGCTTAGAGTGAAACCATTGGCTAGATTATGATTTGGGCTACAGGTTAGCACAAGGGAGAAAGAGAGGAAATAATCTTCATTTTGGACAGCTACAGATGTTTCCAAATTCTGAACCTAGGTATACAAAGTGAGGACAAGGAATGGGGTCAGACCTTAATCCCTCTCCTTCAATTTGTTAATAAGACCACTTGGGCCAGAAAAGAGAAAGGAACAACTTATTTTTTATAAGGGAGTATTTACTATATCTGTGAGCAAAATTTGACTCTGAATTCAAAATTTTTTTGATGAAAAAAGATGACTACCATGTAGCCAAGAGGAACTGTTACATTTCTAGTGAGAATTGTAAATAGAAGTTTTAACACAAGCAGTAGAGGATGTGACCATGCCAGTTGATCTTTGGCAGCACCTGTAGGAGAGTGTAGCAGCACATATGGATACTGCTCAGTCTGCTCTCCACCTCTGTGATGTTTTTGGGCACTTCTGAGTTAAATGTAATGAGCTTATGGAGGCACTGCTCTAAAACCTGCTGAAAACTCTCTCAAATAAAGCTGTTGCCTGCCTTGGTTAATTATGTGGATTGTCCTTGCAGAACATAATGGTGTTTCTGTTCCCCTTCATTTTCACTGTAGCAGAACAGTTAATAATTCCACTGTTCAGTCAGAAAAACAGAATGAAAGTGCGTGCTTTTTTTGCAATGGACTCTGCTAATCTTAACACTTCTAATATTTGTTTCCCAAGGTATGATTCCTTCACAGGTGTCCCAGTGTGTCAGCAAAACCTGTTGCTTGAAAAAGCCAGTGTTTTATTCAACATTGGAGCTCTCTACACACAGATTGGAACAAGGTGCAATCGTCAGACCCAGGCTGGACTTGAAAATGCTGTTGATGCTTTTCAGAAAGCTGCAGGTACATATCTTAAAATAATGGAAAGGTCTTCATGCAAATGTCCCCAGTCTCATTCTGGTATCATAGAGATTTCTGCATTTCCTACTGGCCTGATTACACAGACAAGGAGGAACAGGGACATTCAAGAAGCCCAGGGAAGAGCTCAGATGAAACTTTAAAACCTGGAAGTGCAGTCTGAACGTGCAGATAAGATACTGAATGCTGTGGTTAATGATTATTGAGCTGCAGTTCAAAGGTCAGAGTTACTGCAGTGGCATTAACTGCTTCATTCCTTGTTTCACTGGCATACCTGCTTCTACCTCAGTGATAGCACCTTGGTGTCAAATCTGTGCAGGAGGCAGTTGACAGGTTTGATAAAAACCCTTAAGTCTAGTTATCCATATGAGGGTCTTAAAAATTAATCTTACTTTTTCCTCTGGTGAAAGTTGCAGTTCACTGGAAGTTGACTGTTTTCCATGCATACCATGTATGGAAACATTTCCATACCTGAAACATAAACATTTTCATACCTGTTTTCCATAGATTCCAAAGGCAATCAGGTTCAAAATAAAGTCTGTCCCAAGCAAGGAGAATAGAAATTCCAATAAAGGGAATCCTTTTCCTTGAATTAACACATTATAAAGTCTTTTGTTTTCTTTGGGGACTTTTAAATAGATTTTCTGATTTGATTTGTAAGTATCCTCTGTTCTACACATAATATTTAAAGACATGTCCTTTGTAATTAAGATGTACTGTAGGATTTATTTCTGCACTAACATCTGTGACTATTGATTTGCACTGTATGCCTTAGTTTGCACTTAGCCTTATCAACTAAAAGCTGTGGAGCACAGAGTTGAATTTTCATAAATCCCTTCCTTTGAATACACAGCTATTAAAAAAATTAGTATTTCTTCATGCATATTTAAAATAAATAAATCAATTATTTTTCAACCTTTCTGTTTAATCTAAAAGAAATTTCAATATTTAGGAAATTTCTCCATTTTACTGGTTAATTTTGTAAATAAAAATATATAAATTCAAATAATAAAAATAAATAAATTTTAAAAATCACTGCTTTTCACTTTAACATGTTTGCTGAACAGAATTATTGCAAAACTGGAAAGGTGCTATTTGCTAGCACAGTTACCTTTGCAGGGCCCCAAAGCAGCATGCTCAGGAGGCATTTCATTGTACCTGTGCATGGTGCTGTAACACTTCATTGTGTTGGCAGGGGCAGGATACACAGTCTGTGTTAACTGTTTCCCTGTGCTGAATGGATGATGTTACACAGAATTTATCCTCAGCATAAGCAGAAATATGTTGAGAAAGGAAAAAAAAAACAAACATTTTTTTTCCTCCTATACTTTCAGTCCCTTTCAGTAGGGCACTCCATCTGTACTTAGTATATGCCTGGTAAATTTGGGAGTAATTTTCTTAGTGCAAAAGGTAGAGATAGCCACGTTTCAAATTTGTTTAATGGCGTATTAAAAATTCAGATATGAGTGTAAGATGGAAAATCAAAAATCACAGACACTGTTCAGTGGGTAAATACAGCACAACATGGCCAGAACTGAGTGTGGTGGGAAGAAGTCAGGCTACAGAAACTGTTACACCTCTGCAGGCCTGTCAGCATTAGCAAGGCAGGAGAACTCACTGAACCAGTCTGATGGGATGCCTGCTGAGGGTTATGCTCCCATCCATGAAACTGTTACTCAGTATTGCACTACAGTTAGTGTTTGTTTCAGATTTGATAAATGATAGAAATTACTGATGTTTTGGTGGAACCAAATGTCTAGAGAACTTTTAACCTGAAGGCAGTGCCCTCAAAACTTGCAGTTTCTGTTGCTCCTCAGCAGTGTAATTTTGACAGTTGTACTTGGGGATGGTTGATGACAATGCAAAGCAAAACCTGTAGGTCAGTCTAACTTCTTATGCACCAAGAATTCCTTCAGATTGCTGTAGTGCAATACTAGAAAATATTCTTTAAATCCTAATTGTTATGGTGAATATTAGAATTAAGTTCACTTGTTTATCTTTGTAATGCTGACATAACCATTTTGTAATTGCAGGAGTTCTAAGCTACTTAAAGGAGACCTTTACTCACACACCAAGTTATGACATGAGCCCAGCTATGCTGAGTGTACTGGTAAAAATGATGCTTGCACAAGCTCAGGAGTGTGTGTTTGAGCAGATTGGCCTTTCTGGAATACGGAATGAGTTTTTCACACTGGTAAAAATGACACAGGAAGTTGCCAAGGTAAAATATGGGACTTTAAATCTAGTCTGTAAAATAAGTGTTTACAGTGCTGTCTCATTGCCTGCAGCTTTTAGCAATATTAACTATTATTATATAATATTATATATAATGTATATACTATTATCATTATTATATGTGTACTCTTATATATAATATTAATATTTATTAAATTTAAATGTTAACAACCATTACTGGAAACCAAAATAACATGGGGCAGCTCACAAAATACAGTTAAAAGCACAACCTTTCAGAAGAGTAAAATGTGAACAAAATTTAGATATTATTCCAGAGTTGTTACAATTTATTTAATTCATAATTCATGGAGATTAACAGAAATAGGCAGTGAACTTGCTGAAGGTTTTTAACAAGCTATTTATGTTGGTTTTTCAAACAGTAGAGATTTTATCCACAGAACTACATACAAAAGGTTACAGGATGTTTGTGTGGTTCCCTGTTAAGTATTGAACACAACCTGTCTTGTTTCCCAGCTGCTGAAGGATATAGAAACCTAAAAATCTTTTGGATTAATCCAAAAGAAGAGCTAAATTGTAACTGAGGGAGTGACCTTGACAGAGTCAGATTGGTACCTGCAGAGCTGTTTTGGGACTTGGCAGAAAAGGGTGAGGTGGTCTTGTCCCAGGAGGTAGTGTTAATATTTGATTGAGATATGTACTAAAAAATAAGTGTGCCATGAGGATATTCCTGTGCTTTCTCAGTTATTTCACAGTAGCAGATATAAAAGTGGTTCCATACAAGAAAAAGGCAAAGTCTTTCATCCCAACCCTGCAAAGCCTCTGTGATTTATCTGTAGGATTGATCAGCTGCAGGGGAAAGATTTTTTTATTCTTTTGATCCATTAAATCAGCATTCACTGCTTGAAAAACTATTTTATTTCCTCTGTGTAAAAAATAATATCCCAGTTTTAACTGGACCACACCAACTTCAGGCTATGTTTGACTCCACAGTTTGAAAGTGTAGCACAACAGTACTGTTTGAAAATGCTTCACTCTTTTTTTCAACTGAACTAATGAGATATATTTATAAATTAAGACCTGTTTATTTTATGGTGTTTTTATTTAACTATGAAGCCATATAATATGACTGACTTAGTCCATCTGTTCTTGTACAAAATTGATTTACCTTTCTTGTGAGGGAAAAATCAGAGAAGACATTTCGACTTTTTCTCCAAACTTAATTCCAACCCATCCTAACCATACTTTCCCCTTCTTTAAAGTGATTGTATATGAAATTATCTTAAGCCTGAATATGATATCCCTTACTTGGGTTCCTAATACCTCATATTAAGTTCTAATACTTCCATTATTTGCCTTTTTTCAGGTGGGAGAGGTTTACATGCTGGTCAACACTGCAATGAATCAGGAACCAGTGAAAGAGAATATTCCCTATTCCTGGTCTAAGCTGGCACAGATAAAGTCAGACCATTACAAAGCTCTGGCACATTACTTCACTGCCACCCTTCTGTGTGACCATGAATGTAAGAATCATACTTCTTTATATGTTCTTATAAATAAATAATAAACACACCATCAGTTATCATTTGGTCTGTGAATAAGTTTTGGAGGCAATAACTTTGGTGCTTTAATATTAAATTATGTTAAATTGTGGTCATTTTCCCCACTCAAATATGAGGCCATGCTCTTTTTGTCTTTTGAGAAAAATGTGAACATTCAGTAAACTGCCTTTGACAGAAACAAAAGAAAAGTCTTATATCCATTATATGCTACTCAATAGTTTAGATTTTATCAATATGTTTTGGCATGTAAGTATTACTTGCATATTGTAGATTATAAAAACTTGAAATTTATGTATTTATGTATTCATTACACATATGTAAGTTTTACTGCATTGGGAGAGAATGTAGTAATAATTCTCAATAATAATTCACAATAATGCACCTAAAGGAACAGGGGACCAAGAGAAGTGTATGATTAATGTTTTTTATCCATGATTACAGTGCAGCCTGGTGATGATGAAGATCAGCAGGAGAAAGCCTTGTCCCAGCTGTATGACTGTGTGCCTGAAGGGCTGATGCTTCTTGATGTTTTAAAGGACAAAGTCCAGAGAAAACAATTAGGTAAGTGCCACTTTCACACAGCTAGTGGCTCCAGTTTGAAAATGACCTGGTGTTCATTGTGTGGATGACCAGCAGAGGTTTTTAATGTTTGCAGGGAAAGCACATGTGCGCAAAGCCATCGTTTACCACGAGGAAGCTCTCAGAGTCTGTGGGCTCTGCAAAAAGCTTCGCAACATTGAGGTTCTCCAGGAGGTCCTGACAGCTGCACATAAACGTTCCCTGCTCAAATATGCTCAGCAGGAGACAGAAGATGATTTCCTCAGTCTCATTCAGGCTCCAGATATACTCTGTAAGTGTGCACAGCCAGAACAGAAATAATGTAGAATATGTACTGTACATTTGTAGAGTTCCGGTCATAGTTGAGATGAACACAATCCAAAGCAACATTCCATTTTCAGAAGGCCTCAAACCTGTTTTTATTGTAGCATGGATGCTTTTTATACATTCTTACAAACTCATAAGTCTACACTTTACTCAGTGGTCAGGAGAGACAAAGTGCTCATTGGAACAGGCAGTTGCAGGTTTCTCTTATTTATCCTTCTTTCTTTCTTGGTTTCTGTGTCAATGAACTTGGTAGGAAATTCTTTCAGGGGTACACATGGATTCTCTTATCAGACTTCTCTGTGGCTCACAGAAGTCCCTGTAAAATCTCTTCCACAAGTTCTGATTCCTTACATGTTTTCTAAGTCACAGGTCAATATTTTGATCAGTATATGATTTTGTTAGAACTGTTTTACAGTATTTCTGTCTCTAGGAACATTGTTTTTTTGGGGTAGATCACACTGGTGGTTAGTTAGAATCCAGCTTTTTTTGGTGACTATCTTGTGAGCTAGAAAAAATGGGAAAACTTGAAAAGTTAAAATTATTTGGGGGAAAACTACAGTAACTGTTTCTTGAGCCCAACTCTTGTACTACACTGGGTAGTTAACTCAGTTCAACTGCTATTTTTTTTTCTACCTTAGTCCAGCTCATACAACTCTTTCTTCTTTGGATGCAGTAAGAAACTATGAGTGCTGGTTTTAAAACCTTCTCAAAAAAATAAAATAAAGATGGGAATAGCATAATTTTGTTATGTTTGAATTAGCATAATTAAGATGGATTTTTTTAAGCTTTTCATATTGATACAGTGAGCTCTGAAGATGTTTTTAAGGCAGTTCTGATATCTAACGAACTTCCACAAAAATTAGTTTTTCCACAGCCCTGTAAGAATTTAGGACAAATTCCTATCTAGCTTGGAATGGAATAAAAATAATTTTTTGTCTTTTAACTAATACTTAAAAGAAATCTAATTTTGTTTTCTTTTTATTTCAGCTAAAACAGAACATAAAATAGAAACAATTGCTCCTCAGTTTTCCAAGGTGAAAGTGAAAGACTTCTTTCACAAGCTGGTATGTAACACACTGATGCTGACCAATCTCTGCCCTTTTGATAGCACCTATAAATTCACTATAACCTGAGGGAAGGGACACATGTATTTTAGCCTGAAAAAATGATCCTGTAGTAATTGATTTTTCAGAAGCTATTGGAGAAATCACTCCTAGCTTTAGAGGCATAAGTCAGCTTGAGAGAAGGAAAGAATAGAAGTGCCATTTCTACATGGGCTTGTACAACATTCAGTCTTGAAAACCTTCATAAAAGTCCCATGAAGTCCCAACAGATAATTGCACACAACTTAAGGGGAGGGAGAGATACCTAGTGTGTGGAGACAGGCAGGCAGAATGTGTCACTTGCATGTGACACAGCCAGTCTTTCAGGTGGCTCTGTGTGTGTCAGTGAGCAAAAGGAACTGGGAATAGGATCAGAATATGCAAGGTTTCATGAATCAGTTTATCTCCTCTGAAATGAGTAATACAGGACCTTCTTACAGCCTATGCAGCCAGAAGATTCTGCACACCTTAGAGATCCTGAACAACTTGGCTTTATCCCAGTCTGTCTGAAGTATCAACTGAACAGTCAAGAAATCCCTTTGCATTTCCAGGGAATTAGCTGGGAGTTAACCTGACTAAAACCTACAGTAGATGAGTTTGAAGCATTGTGACTTAAAAACCCAGAAATGCTGACTTACAAGTGACAGTAAAGCACAATGTGCCTGCTTTGTGCTCCCTGCAGGGCCCACTGACAGTGTTCTCAGCCAAGCAGAGATGGACAGCCCCAAGGACCATCTGCCTCCACCATGAAGCAGGAGAGCTTGGATTCAGTCTGAAAGGAGGTTCACCAGTACAGATTTATTGTCTTGATCCAGCTTGTCCTGCAGCAGTAAGTATACTGGTGTGATATGAGCAATTTCTCTGCAGATTAGCATGAAAATGTACCTTTAGCTAGTTCATACCCATGGATTTATTGAGTCCTTTACATTAGGATAGTAAATTCTTATAATCTCAATGCATTTTAAGTGCTATATATGTTGTAGATTGTTAAAGTACCCATATCCCCAATATCACATGAAACTAGAGTTGATTTCTTTCTCTGTTCATTCTTCAAAAGTCACAAATAATAAAAGCAAATGTTACTTCCTGTCTTATTCAGGAGGTTAGAAGGGATAAATACTTTAAAAGATAGCATCAAGAATAAGGATCAGGAAGGTAATGCAAGGTGTAGTGTTTGCCTAAGGAAAGAAGGGTAAGAATATTTTATTGGCTTGTAATGTGGTTCTTTCAGGGAAAATCCAAAGGGATAAAGCAGCATGCAGTGAAAAGCAGTTCACTTATAGAAAAGGCAGAAGTAACCACAGAAATACAGATAAAAATAATGAAGAAAAAGAATTACACACTGCAGGAAATGACAATAGCATAGCAAAGCCCAGGGTTCATTTACTTAAGGAGAAAAATAAAAAGAACATAAAAACAGCCAACATTTGAGTATACCAGAATCACATCAGTGGTAACTCCAGAGGTAGGTTGTGTACTTGAGAAAGTTGCACATGTGTAGCTAGAGAATGTGTTTGTAGCATCTAAGAGTGAACTGCCTTTGGGGCAGATAACTCTGTGATAACAAAAACATTTTACATGTCTTTATAATCCTGGAAAATAACCTGTGCCCAATTTTTTTGACAGTCAGCAGGCCTAAAAGAAGGTGACTACATTGTATCAGTTGGTGGGGTGGATTGCAAGTGGCTTGGTGTCAGTGAAGTGCTGGAAAAACTGAAAAGTGTGGGAAAGCAGCCCGTGGAGATGGAGGTTATCAGTTGCCAGGATACAGCAGCATCTTTGGTATGTAATGAGGCAAACTGGCAGGTTTGATATGCTGGAGTTGTGTCACTTGCCTGCCTTCAGTTCCTGGTTAATGTTTACTTTCCTGTACTCAGATATCCCACTCAGCCTGGGAATATATAATGTTCAGTTTCAAACCATTTGTTTAAACCATTGTGACCTAGCAAGCTAAAGCAGCCTGGCTGCATAAGAATGGGATGGAATTTTTTGCAGTGCAGCTACTTAGATTAATTGCATGAAAATTTTGAATACCTAGTTTATTTCCCCTAACTTGTCCCAGAGGATGAAGGCATTACTCTCTTCAGCAGTGGAAAAACCACAACGAAAAACAACAATGGAAGGAAATAGAACAACCAAGACCACGTGTTTATTTTCTATGCACTGTTATTCTAAATGATCTGTGACTTTTAGATGATGGATTATCTTTTTTTTTTTTTTTTTGTGAACTTTTAACTGTCCAGTCAGTTATAAAGTTATTATAGAAGCTTTAGACCAAGGGAAAGTCATCACAAGATTAAAAAGTATTAAGCTCTAAATAACTTAATAGTTGTGTGAAAGAACCTGTAGTTCAGCTAAATCCACTGCTTCATGCCTTTAACATTCCCTGGCAAGATTAGACACTCAAGTAATGTTGCCTGAGAAGCTGTTAAGGTGCCCCAGCTGCTGTTAGGTTTTCTTGTTTTGTTAAAATTGGTTTTCCTTATTGAAAATAAGGAATTGTGCATCTGCCATTCCAAGCTGCGACTCAAAGGCTAGGATATAAGCAAATTGTTTCAGGGCAAAGCTAAGAGAAGACAGAGAAGGCTGTCTCTGTCAGGTATCCCAGGAGAATGTCACACAGGAGCTCCTGTAGTTGTGATCAGTATAGAACCTGTCCAGAGAGGTTCTACTTCACATCTGTGCAGGAATTGCACACTTGAGCTTTGTAGGGAGGTTTCTGTGTATATTAAATAGTTATGCTAGAAGCCAGTAAATATTAACAACCCAAGGAAAGATTGACAAGCTCCTTTGTGCTTTGCAGAGTATACCTTTGACTGTACATGTGCACAGGCCCAGGGTGACAGCACTCTGAAGGGCCTCGTGCTCAGCAATGTCATTAGCACAGAAAGCTTGCTGCAGGCTGCCCTGGAAAACTGTTTGCACAGTAACCTTTTGTTATTCCCAAAATTTTGACCCATTTTGGATGAGTGATTCTTACAATGCTTCTCTTTTTCCCACAGCATAGCAAGAGTGCAACTTACTCCATGGGAATGCAGAAGACATACTCCTTAATCTGTTTAGCCATGGACGAGGATAAAATTGATCAGACCAAGAAAGCCCCACTAAAACTTCCTTTTCTAAGCTGGGGAACTAAAAACAGACAGAAAGCTGCAAGTACACTCTGCCTTCCTTCAGCTGTGGCTGGAAGTTCTCAGACTAAGAAGAAACTTTCTCCCTTCACACTTTTCAATACAGAAAGTTCATTGTACTGAATCTTCCAGAAGTATCTGTTAATGTGACTTTTGTTTAAAATGTAAAAATATTGATCAATTTTATCTTCACATATGTATGTATAAACCCAGACAAATACTGGTGACTTCATTTGCTGTGCATTGAGCCACTTGTGGTGAGAAGCTGGCAGAAAATGTAAAACTGAAGTATTTGAAGGTTAGAATGAAGTCCTTTGGGAGGTATGCAATAACAAGATGTAGATTCTAGAATTGCTTACATGAAGACTGGAATCCTTTGGGGTTTCGAAATACAGTTATGACTGATTTTTCATAAAAATAGTCATAACTATGCTAGATGGGAGTTATTTATTACAAACTTGATGCTGAATGCAAAATAATAAGGGGACATGTTAGAGAATGATTTTGCTCTTAAAGTTAAGAGTCAATAATAAATCATTTAACATTACTTTGAAAAACTATCTTAACAAAGCACAGGTGAGAGAAAATACTATTATTCAGAGAAACAAGTCTTGTGCCAAGGAGCAGTGTCATAGAGTTGTGTTTTTATGCAGAGGTGCTTCCTCAGAGTACTAGGTGTAGCCTACTGAACAGGTCATTTAGTTCTGGAAGAAAATTACAAAGCTTAAGGTCTTTTGAACTCCAAAAGGCTTTTACTCTCTTCTTTTTCTGATCTAGGTAACATTTTAAATGCCTGTTGATTCAGTTGTTAAAAACAGGCTTTATTCCAAATGTTATTTAACTTACTTACCTTAAGACTTTTATCTCACTTGTCTTGATAAAATGGATAGCTGTGAAACAAGTCTCAAAATGGACATATTATAATATATTGATTCAAGGGCACATAAATTGCAGTGGTGCTTTAAAATATGATAAAGGAAGTGCTTGTGCTAAGTGGCAGGATATTTATTTACTATCACATCAAGCAAAAAAAATCTTCTGCCCTTGGAAAAATTAATGAGCAAGCTATATCTAGAGTAAGGAGGGGGACAAAAATAACTGGTGAGCATTTCTTTAAGATTCTTCTGTTTCCTTAAATTAATTGAAAATTGCTAACACTGTAGTGTTAGTTAACTTTGCCATCTACAGAGTAGATAGATACTTAAAATTTACACAAAAATCTGCATCTTGCTGTAAACTTTTTAGTTGTCATTTATTTTTAATTTCTTATGTAGTAGGTGTAAATATCTTGATGACCCTTATTTAAGAATAAAAATCAGATGCTGCCATTTACTAGTAGCTTTTTAATTCTGCTTCAGTTTGGATGATAAAGCATAATTTACAGGTTTTTGCTATTTACTGTTGCCATACTTCTTGTTCCTCTAATGTTGCTTACAGAGATCTAAGAAACTTTTCTTAAAGGTTGTATTGTGCAATATCAACTAAGAGTTAAAAACCAGCTTCTTTACAAAGAGTGTAAACATATTTCTAGTTTCCCTGTAAAGGTTACATGAAAAATAAGCTGTAAATTCCTTGTGACTTGCCTATCCTCAGCAGTTACTCTTTAGGTGTGTTGGTAGTAGTGCTCCTTTTACACACACAGGCAGCAGCAGGCAGCCCCTGATCTGCACAGCCCTGCCTCACACTATTCCATACAGATGAGGTTTACTGTGCCTGGGTGCTGAAATTGCTATCCAAGTACCCAAGCCTTTAGCAAAGTCACAGCAGTCACCCTTGCAGCTCTTCATTTCTCCTAAACCACTATCATAGTCTTCCTGGAAGTACTTTCCCTCTTAACTCCTGAATAATTGTGTTTCCCTTCCCATCATCATACTCACCTTGGCTTTTAAAATTTAAAACACACCCCAAAATTCAAGCAAAAATGTGGACATCTCAGGTACCAGACAAATACTCTTAGTTTTCTGTTCTACACTGAGTGGCAGCCAACAGCTAACTCAACCAGAAAGGAGTGAGTGCTTTATGTTCTTGCTCAGGCTACAGGAATTAATTTTTGTAGCAAGTGTCTACCACAAGGATGTGTGAGGCCCTAAAAACAAAGGTTAGCAATGGATTAGTAGCACAGCCTGTAACCCCATTAATGTTAATTGTTACACCTTCAGCTGAACTGCATTTAATGCACTGAGCTTTTCCATAGGGAAAAGGTGTTTGTCTTGCAACACAACAGCCTTCAGGTGTGAAATCCACTCTTCACAGCAAAGTGACAAAACTGTAGAGGAGTAAAATCTGAGCAAACTCACGTATAAGGAAGCTTAAAGTACTCCCTGGTTGCCTGAAAAAAAAGTAGTATCTTTTCCTGTACTTTTGGAAATTCTGATGTTTATTATTCACTAAATTAAATATTTATGTCCTGAGTTACAGACAAATTTTCATCCCAAGTACAGAATCAATACAAATATCAGGTCCACCTGCTGTCCATACTAACCATGTGTATAAGAGAGGACTTTCAGAGATGCCAAGGCTCCCACAGCAGGGAGTGGAAAATCCTCAGCTGCCTTCCTGCTGTGGTCCAAACTCCCAAATGGTGTGAGAGATGCTTTTCACCCCCCTCCTCAAGGCAAAAGGCAATTTTACCCTTAGAAAATAGGGTAAGAATATAACTTAAAATGTAAGATACCAGGAAAACCAATCCTCTTTACAAGTAATTTTCAAAATATTAATACTGGAAGAGTGGTACGAATTAGTAATCTTGTTCAAAGCTTCCCATATTATTTTATTTGTAAGATATATAATAGTATAATTAACATAGTAGAAGTTGTAATTTATCAAAATATTTTGCAATTTATTATTAGTATGCCAACATATATTCAGAAGGACAACATAAATTAACCAATATTTTGGATATCAGACACATGAAAATAAATTTTTAGTGCCTTATGAACTGGAGGGGTGACCAGAGAAGTCCATTAGTGTGAAGCAAATGTGTTTTCCAGTAGGACTTTCCAAAGGAACTACTAATGATAAATTAAAAATGTTACAAAAATGTTACAAATAGATTTACAAAATCTATTTGTAAAGAGGATTGGTTTTCCTAACATCTTGCATTTTAAGTTATATTCTTATCCTATTTTCTAAGGGTAAAATTGCCTTTTCCCTTTAGCAGGTGTGTGAAAAGCATCTCTCAAGCAATATATGCTATCTTTTTAAACACGTGCAACATATTTCCAGTTACTGAGAAGTTACTATGCACATATTCATATGGTGTTTTTTTCTGGAAGACCAAAGTAAGCAAGCAGATTGCTCTTCCATTTTGTAACACTGATGCTGAAAAAGACAGCTTGCTTGGTTTTTATTTGTTCCAGATAGATGCAAAATACAGACTTCTTTCCAAGGCAATTTACACAGGTTAATCTATATGAACAGAGCAAATGTCAAAAAGAAGCATCAGAGGCCAGTTGCTGCTAGCCATGATTACAGAAATCAGCATAACATGTGATTATTAAAACGAAAATGTTACAATTCAGAAGAAAAATTTTAAGTTTTTGTTTTGCAAAGTACCACTGGACGTGCACGTCAGGAATGCAGAAAAGTATAAATCTGTTGTGCTCCTGTCTGTCCGACTGCCTGCTCCAGCTGCTGGCTGTCCGCGTTGCAGAGGCGGTGGATGCTCCCGAAGCGCTGCAGCAGGAGCAGAGCTTTAGTTCTGCCCACGCCGGGGATGCGCTGCAGCGCCTGCAGCACCGCGGCCTCTGCGGGCCGGGCGCGCTGCCGGCCCACGAACGGGTTGGAGCCACGGTCCCGGCTCTGCTCCCGCACCTGCCAACAGAGAGAGCTGTCAGCGACACCCAGCGCTCCCACACAGCCCTGCGGCCAGAGCTGTCAGCGACACCCAGCGCTCCCGCACAGCCCTGCGGCCAGAGAGAGCTGTCAGCGACACCAGCGCTCCCGCACAGCCCTGCGGCCAGAGCTGTCAGCGACACCCAGTGCTCCCACACAGCCCTGTGGCCACAGAGAGCCGTCAGCGACACCCAGCGCTCCCACACAGCCCTGCGGCCAGAGAGAGCCGTCAGCGACACCCAGCGCTCCCGCACGGCCCTGCGGCCACAGAGAGCTGTCAGCGACACCCAGCGCTCCCGCACAGCCCTGCGGCCAGAGCTGTCAGCGACACCCAGCGCTCCCGCACGGCCCTGCGGCCACAGAGAGCTGTCAGCGACACCCAGCACTTCCACACAGCCCTGCGGCCAGAGCTGTCAGCGACACCCAGCGCTCCCGCACGGCCCTGCGGCCAGAGAGAGCCGTCAGCGACACCCAGCACTCCCGCACAGCCCTGCGGCCAGAGAGAGCCGTCAGTGACACCCAGCGCTCCCACACAGCCCTGCGGCCACAGAGAGCTGTCAGCGACACCAGCGCTCCCGCACGGCCCTGCAGCCACAGAGAGCTGTCAGCGACACCCAGCGCTCCTGCTCCTCCTCGCTCGGCTTCATCTCTCAGCATTCAGTGCAGCCGCCAGGAAGGTGTAAATACAAACTCCCTCCTTTAGGTGTGCTCCCTTACGGGATGCGGTTCGACAAAACCTTACTAGGAAACCTGGCACAAACCCATTTTATGACAAATCCTTCCCTTAGGATCTTTTCTCCTGAGAAGCCGAGAGGCCTCAAAAATGAAATGTAAACAATAATTATCTGCTGCTGTGGAATGCAACAGGTGCATCTGTGATTGGTCTCATGTGGTTGTTTGTAATTAATGGCCAATCACAATCAGCTGGCTCAGACTGTATGGTCAGTCACAAGATTTTCCTTTCCCTTTCCTTTCCCCGCCTTCTGATGAAATCCTTTCTTCTATTATTTTAGTGTAGTTTTAATATATCATTTTAATATAATATATATATCATAAAATAATAAATCAGCCTTCTGAAACATGGAGTCAAGATTGTCATCTCTTCCGTCATCCTGGGACCCCTGTAAACACCACCACAGAAACCAACAATTCCTTAATAGCAACAACAAAAGAAAACAATTGTTCTTGTCACCTTTTGGATGCAGTCAGAGAAAGGGTAAAAATAAACAATTTAAAAACAGCTTCCCTAGCCTTAGAGAAAGCCAAGTCTCAAGTTGATTTTGACAGTGACATTCGCCTAATGCCACCTAGTGGGCACCTCATACAAGATTTCATTAAAAAAATCCAGGATCATATTCTTCAGCCTTTTTTCTTTGTTCCCAATGAGCATTCTTTCCATTTAACTCTACTACTGTATCACTGTTGCAGAAGATTTATTCCTTACATTCAAATGATGTTGTACTCCTATGTATAAGATCTGTGTATTCTCTCTGAAATGATCACTGGGGGGATCTACCTGCTTTGCTATACATCTCATATTTTAATATACCACAGAAACTTACCTGCTTTGCTATACATCTCATATTTTAATATACCACAGAAACTTACTAGTTGAATAATAAGCTGAGAAGCTTCTCCTTGATTTGCCACAGGAAGCAACACCATGCCAAGTTCGAGTACCACAAGTTTTTGCACTCCTAGGTAGTACTGATCACTGATTGGGGTTTTCTCTACAATTACAATTCCCCTCAGACTGCTGGCCTGTATTGAAAGGAAAAAGGTATTAGGAGAAACCTTGTTAATGACAAGTTAATGCAATGTAACAGAGAGAAATTCTTTTAAGTATGAGCTGCCTAATAGCAAATCAGAGGAAGAATGTAAGTTGCAGCAACAGGACAGAGATTTAATACAGTTGCAGAATTTTTCTGTTTCCACGTGAAAATTATCCCAAAGGGTCATCTCCAATGGAATTAAAAAAAAATACAAGAAGAATGTTTTCAGAAGCATGGAATAAACAAGTATCAAGTGAAAACTTTTCTCTTTATATAGCACTTACATTTCTAAACTTAACCAATCTTCGTTTGAATTCATCCCCTGCAACCAAATCTGCTTCAGAAATAAGTAAAATGCAAGTTCTGTTTGGAAGATGAAAGTCCACCAGTCCCAAGCCATCTTCAAAGATGAGTCTAACTTTCCCTTAGGGTGAGATTGTTGGAAGAAAAAACACAGTAGTTGAAAACATACTAACAATTATTTCCCTGCACAGCCTTCCTAAAGTGTCAATAATTCTAGTGACTTGATAACGAACTTTATAAAAAGCTTTTTTTTCCTTTAAGTAAATCTATTACAAGCAGTCGAAACTATCTTTAGTAATGCAAATTAATATCAGTTCCAATCTACAGATTTAAAAGTACTAAAGCTGCCCAGTAAACTGTGGAGTTGAACAAAAATATCACATGCTTTGCTGGAGGGAGCATTATAATTTAGTTTGTTGTGCCAGCAGGACGGTAGCAGAGTATAGATGTAAATTCAAGGGAGCTCAGTGGAGATGCAAATCTGCAAAGCCCCACAACAGCAGATTCTGCTGCTTCCCTGCAGTGCTCTGAAAACTGAGCTGATCACACAGATACATGACAAACAACCGGGATCTTTCAGCCTGCTAACACAGTCCATACCACAAATATGGGACCAGTCAGGCACAGAGTAAAGCATATTCCAGCTGTTCTCAATGTTACTGGGCAATAGAGGGGAATGTTTTGCCTGAGTTGCTTTTCCCCTTCCAGTTTGTGCTTACCTTGTAGCCTTTGGGCCAGCTCCGAGCCTCTCCACTTCTCGTTTCCAATCACATGCCCTAAAGGGACAACTATAGATCCTGCTGTCACGGGAGAGTTTGCTTTTGTTGTCATCAGCCCTCCTTTAAAATCCTCCTTCAGTAGCAGTTACACCCTAGAAAGAAATGTGCAAAAATAGCAACACATTTTACAAACCTGTTGCAAGTTTATAAATTTTAATCGTAAACTTAGGATGTTCTGGAAGAGACACTACCTCCTTCCTCAAGCTTCCTTACAGCTAAGGTGAAAATCGGCCAGCAGCTCTGTTCACTTAATAAATGCTGTTAACTTGCAAATTCCACTTTCAGCTTTACCGCTCAGCCTGAATTAAAACACACAGACGGTGAAAAAAAACCCTCATTGCCTTTTCCATACCTTCATCCAACTTGCTGCGAGGAAATCTTCCTGAATTACAAAGCCGACTCCAGAGGCCCCTCCATCCCTCAGCTGGTGGAAGTCTCCAGACCAATTATTAAAAGGCGGGAGAGATTATGTTCAGGTTTGCCAGTTTTACGCGGTGTTCTGACTTTAACGAGCCTTGGAGGCTGAGGCATGAACTAAAGGACAAGCACCATAGGCAAGCTGGTACCACACCGACACACATCCCACGGCGGAGACCGCAGGGGCCCGATCCACAGCAGCCGCCCGCAGCAGCCAAGGGCCCGCCGGGCAGCGGTACCGGGAAGCGGCAGCGGGAGCTCCACAGGCCGCGGGCGGAGGAGGAGCGGAGGGCGGGCCGCGGCCGGAGCTGTTGCTACGGCCGAGCGAGGCTGAGTAAAGCCCGCGCTGACTGGAGGAGCTCGGGCCCGCAGCAAATCCGCCGTGCCTTTGTTTCCAGGCGGGTCGCGAAGGCGAAGCGTCCGACGCGGCGAGGAGGCGGCTGTGAGGCGGTGGTTGGAGCCGTCCTGTCCCGTCCCGATGGCGTTCCTGTTCAGGAGAGGCCGCAGGGGCCCCTTCGTGAGTATCGCTGTGCCTGGATGGGGCTCCTTTACCGTGAGCGGGGACAGCAGGGCACGGGGGTCTGTGCGCGGCTGGGGCCAGGGGTGATGCCCATGATCGCTGAGCACTTTAAAGTGAAAATCGGGGAGAAAAATGAAGCCCAAACCAAGACAAAATGGTGTCTGGGGGCTGGTGCGTTCCTTTCCCTCAGTCCCGGCCTGCTTGGCTTTTCAGGAACGCCGAGCTTCCTTTCCCATTTCCCTTCCCTTCCCTGTGGCCGGGCTGGCAGCGCAGCTCGCTCGCTCGCAGCTCTTGCCGAGCCCATCCTCAAAGCACCGTTCAGTAAAGTGAGCTGATAAAAGTTCTGATCGGTGGCCCAAAGTAGACAAAGGCTGTACGGTTGTCAGCAGTTGTGCCGGTGTACTCTTCCAACGTACTTGAACTAATTGAATTTTTGTTTATTACTACGGTGAAATTATTTAATCTTCTGTTGTTGTCATACTTTTACCATGGGATGACTTTTGCTTCAGGTGTGTTCCCTGGTAGTCTTAGCAGGGTCAGTCATAGTCGTGTCTGCAGTAGACGAAATGGTGCATGCCAGACACACATGCAGAATTAGGGAGCAGTGAGTTTGTATGGCTGAGTAAAAAGGCAGTCTTTTAACGCACTATTTAATTATTTTATGTGACTTCATAAAAAACCAGAAATATTTCCCAGTTTTCATCTTCATTCTCTTGTTGGAGAAGTGAATTACAGAATAATTGGGGGAGAAAAGATCTGTAGCAGAAATAGCAGGAGCTTAGTCTGTTTCACTCCATAGAAAAGTAACATGTGCCCAAAGGTGATGGATTATTATGGCATAGTATTTTCTGATGCCTAGAGAGAACAAGAGGCAATGAGCACAAACTCAAGCACAGATAATTCAACTTAAACATAATAATAAAATACTGTGAGATGGCTCAGCACTAGTCCAGGCTGGAGATACACAAGACATGACTGGACAGGATACCAAGGAACCCTCTCGTGGGTGACCCAGCTTTGAGCAGGAGCTTGAGCTGAACAATCTCCAGAGCTCCCTTCCAGTATCCAGTTTCCCTCACAGTACTTTTGTAGGAGCTGTGGTCCCATTTCTTCTGAGCTGGTATTTAATGTTATACCAATTAAATATATATGTTTAATTTTAAAAAGAATTAGTGTGCTTGCTGATGAAAAAAATTATTGGTTTTTTTTGGTTTTTTTTATAATCAAGGTTGAAACTTTGACTGTAAGGCTTAGTGGTAGGGCTTTTTTTCCCCCATCTCATACTGCTGTGACTAAGGAGTGACAGACTCTAGAAGGAAGGGACTAATATTGTTAGTTTGAAGCAGCATTCTCATATTTTGAGAAAGTTATTTTCTAGTCCAGTTTTTCTTGTGTATCTATAGGAAAAAGATGAGTAAGTTAAAATTCTGGTTTTCCAAATTGTGATGTAGTGGATAGAAAATGTATAATTATGGGTCTCATGTAAATTACATTTCTAACCTTTGAGAGCAGCTGTTGATAAATGTGAAATGATCTTGCCAGCTTTACATGGTGTTCTGACTTTAGGGGGAATGAAATGCCATTTCAAGTCTTCTGTTTACATTAATTGCGTGTAATTGTTCTTCCTTTTTATATTATTTTGCATTGTTAGTTTCTGTGCACATTCAGTTCTGTGTTTTTGTCTCATTGTATCATTGTAATCCTTACAATCACTGTCAACTAATTTTATTTTAAATCATTTAGAAACACATAGCTCATGGCCTGGTCCCTGCTGCTACCATAGCTCCTAAACCTGCAGTTCCCCGCACCCCTCCCCCTCGTAGTCCAAACCCTTCTCCAGAAAGGCCCAGGTATGTCTTGCTTTTTGGGGTTTTTTAAAATTATTTTCTTTTTTAAACATATTTTTTGTTGTTTCATCAGGTATTGTAGCATACTAGAAAAATCTGATTAGAATAATTGCATGTCTTTACCATGTTTAAGAACTTTTCATCAAAATAATGTGTTTTTAAGGAGGGAAATTTTTCACTCTGAGCTTTTTTTCCCCACTCCTAAGCGTGGTAAATATTCAGGACAGTAACTGTTGTGAATATATGACTTGTCTGAGTCGATTAAAGACAAATGGACTATTTAAAGTTAGTGAAATTTTAAATTTGGCTGCTACAGTAGAGTGTAGGACTGCAGCAGCACGAGTGCTGTGAGTCAGGAAATGTTAGCTCATTAGAAAAACATAAATTAAGCCTTGCTGCCATACCAGGGACTTAAAAAACTGGCATGTAACACCACTCTGGGTTGGAAACATGCAAATTATTTTTCTTTTAAGTTGTAGTTTCTTACAGTTTTTATTCTGTGTTTTTTTCTGCATTCTGGTTGTTTTCCGTGGCCTTTTTAGTGTCTGTAACATTCCCACTTAATTCTAATTAATTTCTTCTTTCTTTTTGGTCTCAAGTTCTTGTCATTCATTTTACAGTTCTCAGCTTTTCACTGCTTTTATCTTAGTTACTGCTTATTTTTCCTTTTCATCATACCCTTCTCTGTACTCCACAGCATCACACAAATAGGCACTTCTGTTTGCTTGTCCTGGTTTGCAGTGTGCCAACTCTTATTAACAACTTCAGAGCCATAAGTAAGAGGTTTAGAGTAGGGAATAATGGAGACAAAATAGCAGGACATGGAAGACCTTTTCAACACAGCACAAGGTAGTATTGTTATGGCTGAAGTGAGTGCTAAATACTGTAAATTATTGATGTGAATTTGGGGAAAGTAACTCGGTATATTCCATGATTTTCATGCATGTGAATTGGGAAAATCAATAGATATTGTACTTTACTCTTGGATAGCTGCATTGTTTGATGCTTTGCTTTGGGAGGTTGTGACAATGTTCACAGGGGTTCTTGGATGAGGATCTGACTCCATGTTTCAGAAGGCTGGTTTATTATTTTATGATATATATTACATTAAAACTATACTAAAAGAATAGAAGAAAAGGTTTCATCAGAAGGCTGGCTAAGAATAGAATAGCAAAGAATGATAACAAAGGTTTGTGGTTTGGCTCTCTGTCTGAGCCAGCTGACTGTGATTGGCCATTAATTACAAGCATCCAACATGGGCCAATCCCAGATGCACCTGTTGCATTCCACAGCAGCAGATAACCATTGTTTACATTTTGTTCCTGAGGCCTCTCAGCTTCTCAGGAGAAAAAATCCTAAGGAAAGGATTTTTCATAAAAGATGTCTGCCATAGGAGGTTATAGTTTATAACCAATCCCACAGCACTCAGTGGTATTTATGCTTGTTAACTGTGAACGTTTTGCTTTGATTAAATAATGAAGACGTTTTGCAAAGGAAAAGTTATAAAATGTGGAGCACAGAGAAAGCACCAATACTGCTTCATTGCTTTATTGTGTTTCCTTGCAGGTCTGCTCTAGCAGCAGCAATCCTTGCAACAGCACTAACAGGGCGCACTGTTGCTATTCCTCAGCCTCGGCAGAGATCCCTTTCTGAAGGTGATTCCACCTTCTTGGAACAGGAATGTTTGGAGCCATATGCAACAGTCACAGAGCTTGGAATAGGGTAGTGTATGCTTTCTGGTTTGGTACCTGAAATTGTGATGATAGATGATACCTTGGAATCTCTCAGTGATCAGTTTTACCAGAGTGACAGCAAACTGGTAAAATTTGTTACAGCTGTTGTTACAGCTACTTAGTTTTTTCTTACCATATCATAAATTCAGTCTGAAGTCTCTAACAATCCTTATTCTGTTTTTTGTAAAGTGGTGTCACACATACAATCTTCAGAGAGGCACATTTTGATTGTACAACAGTCATAACTAAAGTCACATACTGTTTCTGTCAGATGATCAATTTTACAGAATGTGATGAACTGAGGAATCATTTGATTTACATGTAAGATATTTCCTTTGTACTAAAATGATTATTTCAAACTGTCTTTTTGGTAGAATTAAGAGCTGTCTCTAATCTGCCATTTTAAGATGGAGAGGAGAAGGTAGTACCAGTGTTAATTATCTATTTTAGAGTATACACATTGACACTGTCTTGGAGATGGTTTATTATCCCTTACCATTTGGGGTTTTTGGTCTGTTTGGTTTGGTTTGTGCCCAGGGTGGCTGCTGTCCCTGCTTCAGCCCCACCCTCCCTGGCTCTGGGGCTGTTGAGAAGAATGGAGCTGAGCCAGGGTGTCCATTGGACACACTGACCAGGGATCCTGCTGTTTCTGTGGGGTTTGCCTGCTTCTTTTTGTGGTTGTTTTTGGGTTTTTTTTGTTTGCTTTTTTTCTTTGGTTTTTTCTTTTTTGGTTTTTGGGGGGGGGGGGTTGGGGGGTTTTTTAGGTTTTTCTGTTTTTTTGGTTTTGTTTTTTGGTTGGCTGGGTTTTTTTTGGTTTTGTCTTTTGGTTTGTTTGTTGGGGTTTTTTTTGTTTGTTTTTTTTTTTGTTTCGGTTTGGTTTTTTGTTTTGGTTTTTGTTTTATTTTGTTTTTCTTTAGGTTTTTTTTTTTTGTTTTTTTTTGGTTGGTTTCTTTTTGTTTGTTTCATATTGTTTTGGTTTTTTGGGGGGTTTTTTATTTGTTTTTTTTTTTTTTTTTTTTGGTTTGGTTTTTTTGTTTTGTTTTTGGGGTTTTTTTGCTTTTTTTTTTTTTTTTTTTTTTTGCTTTGGCCTTTTTTGCTGCTCTGCTCTCAGGAAGCCCAGAGCCAGTGTGTGCCCAGCAGGAGCTCTGCACAGCCCAAGCCCAGGCACCAGCTAATGCCAGTGAGCAGTCCTGGGGAGTCTCTGCTGTGTTTGGGAGCCAGGGCTGCTGCTCTGGGGTTTTCCCTACACTGGAGCTGTTTTGCCCCTCCCTTCCAGGAGCTAAAAAGTTCAGCTACAGCTGAGGAGTTTCTGCTGCCTCTTGCTCGCTGTCCTGTTTCTGCTTTCATTCTTTGTACATCTGACAAGGAATGAAGGGAAGCTTAGATGTCTCTGTGTCTCTTTGGACTTGTGTACATTGTAAGACTGATGGGTCTACTTTACTAGTGTTGGGTTGTTTTGAAGACTGTGCTGAAACAGTCATTAAATTGCTTTTGCAGATCTAACTGGAACCTCGATGGTTGTGACAGATCTCCTCTGCAGTCCCTGGAAATATCAGGCAATTATGGTGAAGATGAGGACATGGATACATATCTTTCAGATGCTGATAAAGAGGCAGAGTCCAGCTGCCAGAGTAATGAGAAAAGGGAAGGAAGCTTTAACACCAATGGTATTTATTCTGTTCCCTGCAAAACTAAAAAGGTAAAATTTTTAAATGCATTAGTTCCTTTACCGTGTTTTAATATATTAATGCATGCTCATATCTCAGATGCTTCTCATTCTCTTCTTACTCTTCACACATGTATTCAATATTTATTTCACATGCTAATTTTTGTGATTCATTTACTCTTACATGAATTTTCTAAATTTGTTGATTGTCACAGAGTTTCTCTGGTTATTAGGAGCACACTGGTATTGCATATAATTATCATGCATAATTATATTATATATAATAATGATGCATAGTCTTATAAAATGTCTAATAATTTATATTGAGCATGGTACTTACACAGTAGATGATTTGTTAAAAGCAGTAGTAATTTTACTGTTAGATGGTGAAAGCTTAGTTAATGGTTCAGTATTGTGCTAATGAGCACAGGCCTATATAGGGAATAAATGGGAAGATTCAGAATCAAACAAAATAAATAACCTTTTCCTGAAGACCAGGGAATTTATGTATGCTATAATTTTGGATTGTCTTAAACAGTAATGAATTTAATACTCCAAAGGCACATTTAAAATTAAATCAAAAATGAGACAAAAATTTAAGAAACAGGAAGAAGTACCTGAGTAGGAAAAAGGCAATAAAAGATCTCTAAAATGATGCCCCTTCAACAAAACCCAGCACCAGTAAGGTATGACCATCAGTTTTAGAATATACACCACAAATCCCAAAATGTGAAAGAATCCATAAAACACCCCAAGGTGCAGAGACAGTAGCTGGTAAGAGGAGGGAAGGGTGTCACTGTCACATTTTCTGAAAAATCCCTTTGCCAGGATTTCTTCTCCTGGGAAGCTGAGAAGCCTCAGAGAAAATGAAAACCATAATTATTTGATTGCCTCCCCTGTGTTTTGCTGCTTTAGAATGTAGTTTAGGTATTACTATTATTATTACTATTATTATTACTATTATTATTACTATCATCATCATCAAACTGGTCATTGTTTGATTGTTTTAATGTGAATTGTTTTGACTTAATGACCAATCACAGTCCAGCTGTGTTGGAGCTCTGCTGAGAGTCAGGAGTTTTTCATTGGTATCTTGTTAAGCCTTCTGTCTGAATCCTTTCTCAATTCTTTAGTATAACTATAGTACAGTATTCTTTAATATAATATAGTATCATAAAATAATAAATTAGCCTTCTGAAAACATAGAGTCAAATTCATCATTTCCTCCCTATGACGAGAAACACAGAAAATACCACAGAAGGGGAAGAAAAAAAAAGGGTGGGGGAGAGCGAGTAGAATATGTGGAACAGTGGTGTGTGATCAGTGGGCAAACCAGCAAAGATAATGTTAATTGTGGTTCATTAATGGTTCATTCATCCCTCACAGTGTGATTCAGTAGATAAATGGTTGATAATTGAGATTATATATGCCACAGCAGGCAAGGAAACAGAGAATAATTTCATGGGCTCTTGTAACCAAAGAAGGTGACAGAGGGTACTTGAACTAATCACTTCATACTTGCTAACCTCCTCTTGATCATTTCAAGGTTTATATTTTATTTACATAGGGTCCTAAATAACAGCAACACAAAAAAAACACAAAAAACCCCCAAGAAAACAAGAGAAGAAACAAATCTTATAATTTGCTATTTTAAAATATTGGTGAACAATTCTGAATGTGACTGGGAGGTTAATACACTGAATGTGTCATGCAGATATCAGGGTTCATGGGCTGTTTTAACAGTGACCTCATGATTTAGAGAGGTTTGTCTTATTTTTACATAGGAAGAGTTTCCACAATCTCCTATTCCTAATGCTGACAAGAAAGAGGTTTCTTCCCATGAAACTGAGTGTCAGGTGCTGGTGGATAAGTCAAGTGTGCAAATAGAAGGTAAGTGAACTTACTTTAAGTCAAAATGCTATGCTTTTAATAACATTGGGAAAAAAATAATAAAATAAATGTAATACTATATTGCAATATTATACTCCTTTTATAAATGGCAGTTAAAGAAATGCTACTAAGTACTTAGCAGTTTCTAATAGTTATAGAAAATTAAAATCCTGCATAAAGAGGAAAGATTGGTCTATACTCACTGAACTGTCAGCCACTGTTAAATGAAGAAATGGGGAGAAAGGTTTTGTGAACTCTTGTCTTGTAAAGTGCAGTCATTCTCTACTATGCTTTTGTTGAAACAGTCAGGTTTGTAATCTGGAACTTTCTGGAGTGCTAATGTGTTCAAAAATAAAATGGAAAAAAGTAAAAACTGTAGAAACTAGCAGTGTTCAAAAGAAAAAAACAAGCCAAAAGCTAGAGATAGAGGAAAACCTTTTTAATCAGTTATTTTACTTGTCTGAAAAACAGTAGTAAAAACTAATTGAATTTTTAAATAATCAAATGGCATGATAGTAGTGTTGTTATACCTTTTACAAATGTTGTATCATTATTGGTGTCAGGATGTTTCTTCAGAATAGAGAAATAAACATGATAATGAGTCTCAGAATATCAACCTAAGCACTGAATTGTTAAGATTCACAAATAATTTTTTTTCACTAAGTAATTTCATTAGATTAGGGACATTTGGGTTGTTACTGGATCTGTCCTTAGGCTGTTTTTTTATAACAATAGAATATTGTGGGAAAAAATTATAACAATAGAGCAACACCAATATATGGGTGTAGCAGTTTTCTTGCATAATTATCTTGTCTGTTATTTTCAAATCAAGAATAGGGAAATAAGAATTAATTTTGGAGCTGAAAAATGCAGTTTTTACAGAGGATAGTTGTAGCAATGATGAATGAAAAACAGACTCCCCATAGCAGCTGCAAAGAAAGACGGTTTATTGCAAAAAACATTTTAATGCTGTATTTAGAGGGCAAACTCTTACCTGTTTCCATTCCCATGGAATAGAAAAAACATTCAGTGGCTGCCTGCCCCCTGCAGGTTCTGCTGTTCACATTTCCTTTACCCCATCCCCTTTTTGATCCCACAGTGTCCCCATGTCCCTGACCAGTCAGAACCCCAAACACAAACTGAGCACACACTGCTTGTATGGCTTGTTTTCTGTTTACACAACTTGGTTTTTAGCTTCTGTAACTTGGTTTTTGCTGTCCCCTTAGCTGAGGCTTTCCCAGAGTGCTTTCCCATGAGCTGAGGTGACAGAAATGAACAGAAGTGAACAGAGGCCTCTCAGGCCCTTATTCTAGAACATCTTTTGTATCTCTCACAAATGGTAGCACTCTGTAGCTAGTGGATAGGAAAGAGGAAGAAAAACTGAGTCAATTTGCAAAAAATTATGTCTTTCTAAATTTTATTCATGTTGGATCCCAGTATTATTTCAGTGGACTCTATTTATTTCTCTATTTCATAGAGAACAATATTCAGAAAGAACGGTTGCTTTGATAAAACCATTTGGGAAGTGAAGGCATGAAACTGAAAATGTAGGATATATAAACTGTTTCTAATCCCTCTTGTACATGATAACTGCTGCAGGCCTTGAAAGCTGTCAGAATTACATTGTTTTGTTCAGAGATGCAGTAGGACTCGAGTCCAGTAAAATCAGTGACAATATCTCATTTTTCCTTCAGTTAAATTCTGAATTTATCACAGAAGCCAGCTTCATTTCTTCCATACTTGCACCTATCCACTGTGAGGTAAATTGAGGTCTCACATCAGTGTCCTGCTACACCATGAAACAGTTAATGGAAAATTAGTGATCTAATCTGTGCTTTGGGAAGGACTTTCTTACATCTATTTGCATTTATTATATGTGTGCATACATATCCTTGTGAACCCTTAGAGCTTATGGACTTAAAATAATTTTTGTTCTAATTGACTGAAAGATCTGTTTTTTCTTTAACAGAAGACCAAAATCTGGGCTTGAATTTAAAGGTAAGACTTTTATAAAGGTTGATTTACGATGCATTTTGGAAAATAGCTTGTCATAAAAAGCTGATAGGCTTGAGGTCACTTAAAAGAAAACTAATTTATTGCCACTATGGAATATTTTTCTTTTAGAATAAAAAAATGGCTAATCATTCCTTTTGAAAAAATGCTACTATATAGGTAAATGAGCCATACAAAAGTTGTTGGCTTTGTTTTTTTTTTTTTTAGTATATTGTCTGTTATTTCTCATGTGAAAGAAAGAAACTTGAGAGCCAACATGCTATAGCAAGAGATAGCTCATACTGTTAATTTTCAAATTCTGAGCCTGACTTTATTGCATTTTTGTATACTTTTCTATTTGAGCTGATCTGACTGCTTTCATAAGCTTGAAAAGGAATACCTGAAAATTTAGTTTCTCAGATCAACTTGCCAGAAGATTGTTTATGGAAATGGTCAGTTCCTTCCATTGTTATCAGAACTTTTTTCTACAAGTTCTTAACCATGTATCTTTTTCTTTGAAATTGTTCATGAGTTTTGTCTCATTTAATCATTAGTGTCACTCAGTATCATCAATGTGTTAAATTACATGACAGCATATCCTTACAACACATACTGCTGTTTTATAAAAACATGGAGAAATCTCTACATCACCTTCACCTCAAGTAAATACATTAGCATGAATGACACTGTAATTCTTTCCCTTCTGAAAATGTACAAATATTTCCATTTTTTTTTCCAGCAAAGCAAGAACAAAGTTCTTCAACTCTGAAAAACACTTCACATTTTAATTTATTTGCTGATACCCAGTTAATTGACTGCTCTAAAGTCTTACTCTGTACAAACTAACAAGTGGGAGGAATGCCCTTCCTGTTTCATCAGGAAGCTTTGTGTTTGTGACTTTTATGTCAGCTGGGAAATAATTGCTTTGAGAACTGTACATTTCTGACTACTAAAGATAATAGTGAGTTTCAGGTGTCCACAAGTGACTGATGGCAGTGATAATTGATAAAATGATGTCTAGATGAGTAGATGATAAGTTGTGTATTATCAGCAGTAGATCCAACATTCAATTTAGTTGCTATAAAAGAAACTCCTTCTAAAGTTTTATTTTTGAAGTTCTTCAGCAGTGATGCTATTAAAGCAGATTATCTCATTTTTTATTTCTCTACTAGGAGGAAAAATCAGTAGCTGAAAATCTGATACATGACAAACCTCCACCATCCCCAGGTACTTTGGATTTTTCAATGACTTTGACAGACATTTTCACTTTATTAATATGCATGTGTATATGAAAATCACTTCTACTGATGCAACAACATATCCAAAGTTTTGCAGATAATCTAAAAGTTTACTTTTATAAGAATTGGTCAGTAACTTCTGTTCAATAACACTGAAGCTGTTCAGTGGGAAGGAATGTGAAGTTTCCTTTGGGTGGGTGGTTAAAATGTGCAGAGACCAAGAATACTGACTAGTCCATGCAGGGCCCTTTGCTTATTGCAGTGGGCATTTCACTATCACCTCTCCAGCTACTGATGTTTGGGAGAGAGAGATCTGCTGACACTGTCTTTTACATTAAAAGAATGAATATTTTTAGTGTCTGAGAGAAAAGATGGGAAATTGCAGCCACTTCACAGCTCTCTTTCCTAATCCACGGTTTTTTGTTTTCCCTAGTCTTATCTTGAGCCACGAGCTGATTTAAATCTTATAAAATATCACTCATATATAATGTTAATATTAGAAAAAATAGATTTAAATTTGCTGAAACTCCAATTCCAGTCTGGATACTGATTTAGATCTTAAAGTATCACTCAATATAATGTTAATATTAGAAAGAATGGATTGTTATTGCTGAAATTCCTGTTCCAGTCTGGCTAGTATTTAAATACCTTGTTCTGTGGCATTACAGATGTGTCTGCTCGGGCAAGGCAAGTATGGGAAAATATAAGCAAAGAAAAGTTCAGAGAGCTAAAACAAGAAAATTGGTCTCTGAAAAAGGCATACCAAGCTGTGGTCCAGCAATTTGAGGGAACAAAACAGCTCATAAAAGAGCAGGAATTAAAGCTGAAGATGCTAGAAGAAGAAAACAGAAGACTTAAAGAAGCTGCAGAGAACTCACATAGAGAAGGTGGGAGAAACATATAAGCTATTCTGTAGTTATCTTGTTTCAGTTTTTCTAATTTCTTACAACTTTTTCCTCTAGCAGCAGGTTTCAAGTCATTGATTTAGGCAAGTATGCATGCAGAAGTAGTTTCCAAACAGTATTTTCTACATTTGTAGAAATTTTGTCAAGGAATAAGTACATGATAATTAAAAAAAAATTACTTGTGTTGTTTGAAATAGAATGGAATTTTTTGCTAGTAGTTTTTTTGTGGAATTTTTCAAATTTTCCTTCTCTTTGAGAGAAGTTATTTGTTATTATTCTAACTTATTTAATTTTTTTTCATTACAATTAACAAATTGTTGTGAACATTTCTTGAATTTTAATTGAACTTTCCTGTTGGTTATTTGTTTGAATAGGAGAGGCAACAGAATTACTTTCTCTCAGACAACAAGCACAAGAGCTGGTAGATGAAAATGATGCTTTGAAAACAGTGGTCCATCGTTTAAATGTAGAATTAAGTCGTTATCAGACTAAATTCAGGTCATTGTCCCATGAAGAGGTGAGAATCTTCATTATCAATGATCATTATTAATCAATTATTATTCATTATTATTATCAATCTTCATTATCTTCATTATAATTACTACTGAAATGTTCCATTGTCTGTTTAATCTTCTGAGTTTTTACGACTTTTTTCTCCAGATTTGCCATAAAGTCTATAAATTACACAGGCTTTTCCTGAAATTTAAAAAAAGCCTTTATCATTAAGTCTAATATTAAGAATTCAGTATTATTTGGTATCAGTAACATACTGGATTTTACTGGTGCTTAAATCAGGAAGTAATGTCAATATATTTTTAATTATCTATTCTAGAATGCAAAGCTGAAAAGCTTACCCATGGAAGGACCACAACCACCATGGCTGGTAAGTCAAATAATCATTTCATTTGATTGTTTATTCTCTCTAAGTAAAGAAGTACAATTTCTTTACTGGAATCAAAGTATTCAGATATTACTCTGCTGAACTATCACATACTAATAGAATATTATAAACATTTCTTTTGTGGCAGAAAAATATGTATGGCAGAACTTTGTAATGAATGGGTGCAGTTCCAGTTGAATGTACAGTAAGCTAAAGCTTCTCATAGTCACCATCTTTGAACTATTGAAAAGTATTGTTATGATGAGAATCATAAATGCCATCTTTACTTAGAATTGTCTAGCATGTAGTTTGCTTCAAGGTCTTTCAAGGTCTATTGCTTAATTGGTAATCTTAATTGGTAATCTTTTGCTGTTACTTTTTTTGTGATCATACTAAAGGAAAACAGAATTTTTCTGATTGTAGGAATGTCATGAATCCAGTAGTAGCCTATGAATTTCTGACGAGGAGAAGGAAATAGTCTGTGAAAAGGAATGTGTTTGTAATATGTAAAAGCAATTTCTCCTGGAAATACTCAACAGATCTGATATTTTCTTTCCTCACTGTTACTATACAGACAACTATACAGAGTGGGAAAGTTCTCCTGCTCTCTCTTTTTAGCCAAAATAGCCAATAATCACATATGAATGTATTTAGTCTTAATGGTTCAGATTTGAGAGTGTAAAAATTCCCTTCTCACTTACTAATGAATCTGGGATAATTTTTTTTAGCATTATATTCACTAAAGTGTTTGAATCTTATTTTGTATTCATTTGCATCCATAATCTGCTGTGTTACATGTAGTGATAAGCTAAAGCTGCTTTTTAGAAGAAAGATGCAAGTGAAGCACGAGGTCTTTTCCTTTCCAAAGCTTGCTGTTAACACAGTACTGTGAGGTGTTTCTGCAGCATCATTCTGTATATAATGGTCTGTGTGCTTGTAATTAATCTGCATGTATTTATTTTTTAATTTTCTTTTAAGTTGGATATGAAGTATTTGTCACCTCTTCTGTTGGCATATGAAGATAGAATAAGAGAAAAGGAAGATTTTATTCTTGAACATGAGGCAAGTTGCCATTTAGAAAAAATATCCACTAAAGCAGAAAAAAAATTACTGAATTTTTAAGGGATTTACCAATGCTGTTGTCTGCCTAAAATTTAAAGCTACTTTGTTTTTCTTTTCCGTGCATAGTATTGTGCTGTTTTATCCTACTTGGTTTGCTTGTTTTTGTCAGCCTGTTCACATTTAGGAGCATGCACTACACTGACATATGTAAGATATGCTCTAAAAATAGAGCAAACCATAAACTAGTCACTGGTGGAATGAATTTTTTTCATTCATGATGGAAACTCAGTGCTCTTGCAGCTGCTTGTGGGTTTTGTGGTAGAAGAGTACTTCTAGGTATTAAAAGATTGGGTACTCTTGTTGCTTTTTAGAAGCATTTTTTGTCACTGAATCTTTGAAAAAATAGCAATTTGTTTCAGAGTACAACTTTTCTGGATTTTAAAAAGAAATGTATTTCCTTCAAAAAATTCAGCCATAAAATAAGCAGAAAGCAGCAAGGGTTTTTTATATTATTGTAAATTCACTGTGTTGTCTTACCATATCCAAATCCATGTCACTGCTACTGAAAATGGATAGTGTCATCCAGTAATTTCCAGAATTCTTCTGAGGGTCTACAACTTGCAAAAATGGGGCACAATATCAGTATTATTTTTTAATCAACTATTACTAGATTAATGAACCAATTTAGAAATCAAATATGCACACCTGAATCAGAGATGAGTGAGTAGTGAGATAATACTCTATTATGATAAGAACTAGAAGGCACCTAAGCATGTTGTTGTTGATATAAAAATTAAAGCAAAATAATTATAAAAAACTTTATATGAAATCCTTTGTCTTCCAGGAGGATATGAAGAATTTTAAAGCACGAGTTGAAGAGTTGGTGAAGGAGAATGAAGATTTGCATGGGCAATTAAATAACTGCATTTCCCCAACAGAATGGCAAGTTATATTACTAGAAATTAATTTCAAACTCAGAAATTATTTTTGCATGCTTATTGCATGCAAAGTTTTAAAATTACTGATCTTAAGGATTTTTTTTTTCTTTAAACACTGTTTTTCTGAAGAAATAATAGCATCACAGCTGTCATGTTGGAACAATACTGATCTGCAATGCCTGGAATAATTTTAGAGTAAAGATTAAATATGAATGTGGAGTTTTGCCCTGGAAGCCCATGTAATTCTGTCCCAGGTATTGCAGGTTACATACCTTTACAGTGTGCCAGTGGCATCAGTTTAACACTAGTACCAAATAGCACTGGAATGTGGCATTAGAAGAATTTGATGTTTTTGAGAAGTGAGACAATGCAAATGAAATTAAATGAGACAGTGCATAATCAAGTCAAGTAGCTGTTGGAGGTTAGGATTTTTCCTTTTTTATTAATTTTTTTCCTCCCATTTGTTGCCTAAGAGAGGGGAATGACTGATACTTAACAGATGTGGCTGGGAGGAGGAGGAGGAAGAGGAGGAAGAGTGCAGCTGACTGCAGGCTCTTAGCTGTGGGGCTTTCCCTTGGGAAGTGCAGAGATCCCTGGAGGTTTTGGCTGGGATTCAGCTCCTCTCTCTCTTGGGATTGGGATGGGAGTGCACAGGGATGGTTTTGGTGCCAGACCTACTGCCCAGAGGATTTGCTGCCACTGCAGAGTTTTCATCCTGCTCTGAGTGTACTGTGGGTGAGCTTCTGCTCACAAGGAGCTTGGAACAAGTTGTTTTTTTTTGCTTTCAATAAGGATTTTTAATCTGTTTTTTAAAGAGGTTCAAATATGATTTTTTAAGTTTACACTGTTGACACGTAGTTGTGTTTCTTCTTTGGACATAACATCTGAGTTATATTTTATTTACATTTATCATTGCAGGCAGCTGCTGCAAACTCAGGCCAAGCTTGTCTTGGAAGAAAACACAGTGTTGATGGAGCAACTCAAAATTCAACAAGCTAAAGCAAAAGATAGTCACAGACAGCATGTTCAAGAAGGTAAAAGTGCTTGAGTTGCTATTCATCTGAACTACACTAAAGATGGTACTGCAGGTTTTGATTTTTGTAGGGGTTTTGTTTGTTTTCTGTTGTCTTTTTTTTGTTTTGGCAAGCTTGGCAGTTTTGGTTTTGGTTGGCTAGGGGGGTTTTTACAACTTTATATATGTCTAAAAAGCATCCTTGAATGTAGGAGATTAATAGGAGATCCTATTAATAGGAGATCCTATTAATAGGAGATCCAGCTCTGGATGTCAACTGATACTTAAAAAAAATGTCATTATCACCTATTGACAGTATAAAAAATACTCAATTTTGATTCCTTCTGAAAGAGTGAGAAGAACTGTTAAACAGCAACACAGTCATTTGCATAATTGAAGAGCACTTCAAACTGAATCAGAATTTTTCAGAGTAAAATGACATTTCAGTGAGCTTATAGCCTTGAAAAGAAGTACTCCTGAAGTTTCTGCACTATTCCAAACCAAGTTGCTTGAGACAGCAAAATGTCAAGTCCAAACTGTTAAAACACAGACTGACAAATGCTCTGTTACATAATGTTATAAACAACTAGTAATTAATGTAGTAATGGTTTTGTTGAAGTTCCACTCAGTGCTTGAATTAGTTCTGCTACACATATTTGACTTTTTTTCCCTCCTTCCAAAAGCTTCAAAGTTGACCAAACAAATAGTAATCTTAGAAGATAAGAACAAGAGTCAAGAGAAAGAAATAGCAGAGTACCAGAAGCAGCTGGAAGCTTTGTGTTCTACATGTGAAGAGCTGAAAGCCAAAGTGGACAGCAGCATACCAGAAAAGGAGCACTTGGCTGTGGTGAATGATTTAAAAAGGTGTGAATTTACTTATGGTGCACATATGGAGAAACAATGGTGCAAGGCATGCACATGACACACAGCACTTTGTAGGAAGGAAACTTATGCTGGTAATTCAGCAAGGTAACCACCAAAGCACAAAAAAAAAGGGAAAGAAGTCTTTAAAAAACACTGTCTTAGTTTTTAGAGACATTTAAAATTACAAAATCCCAGTTCTAGAAATATTGGCAGAAGTGTTTTTACCATAGAGTACCTACTGCTAATTGTACCATTTTGAATAGTAGAAGAGGAGGCATTAAAAATACCATTTTTGTCAAATCTGTTTGCTTCTATCACTACTATATAAAGAACATTTTCATTCTTGTGTTCTCATCTTTGGAACATGTCTAAAGAATCCTGAAATTCTGAGCTAGATGTTCTAAGTTTCTCTCATTGTTACAATATGGAAATTTCATGAAACATCACAACTCAAAAGTGCTGCTGTGCAGCATAATCTGCAGAGTAATGTTTCTGTGAAGACATTGCATAAATTTGAATGTTCTCAAGCCTTTGGACAGTGCTGGTTACTGTTTCATGGTACAGTGCCATCCTGAGAAGTCCTCAGATCTTGTATTTTGATGTTGATAGTAATTGATTTGAAAAAAAAAGAAACACAAAGGGATTACATCTGGGCAGCATACATATTTTTATTATTTAAATTAAGTGCAGTCAGAAGGAATTACTTGAATAATTTGATATGAGATTGTAATACCTCTCTGATGTCACCAGGGAACATTGAGCATTCTCAGTGTATCTTATTTCAGAATTTCAACCTGGGTATCTTCCTGTCACTCAGCATTTTAGTGATGTGGATCTGTACATGATACCTGTTCTACACTTTTGGTTTTTGCAGCTGTTTACAGCAGGAGCAGGAGAAAAAGCTCTCTGAGGTGGAAGCAGTAATGGGAAAAATAGCATCACTGCAAAGTGAAAACAAGAAATTGCTCTTAGAGAAAAATAACTTCATGGCTGACAAGAAGATCCTGGAAACTGAGATGCAGTTGACTCAAAAGACAAACAGGTCTTATCACAGTCTCATTTTCTTGTACAGAAATATCTGTAAAAATATTGTCTAACTTCCCATAATGTGTATTTTCTACCTACTGCAAAAAAAACCATGTTATCTGAACATGTTTGTCATGTCTAGAGGCCTGGTTGTCAAGTTTTGCTAATTTTTGTGTTTTTATGCTCACTTTTCTGTGTCTATTTGCAAATTAAGAATATATTTTTAATTTAGTAATTAAAATTATCTGAAAATAAGATGAGTAGACAAACCCTTTTCCCAGTTAGATAAGGATAAGATTTATGCTATTTGCAGATCTTCTCATGCACCTGGTTGCTTAGAGAGGAGTTCACAATATTTTTAAAAAGACAGTATTATTGTTCTATATCTTAAGAAATATGAGCTTGTAGCCATTGCACAAACTGTTCTTTTGAACCATTGTTACTGTTGTTATTCAGATAACATATTGTAAAGAAAAAGCAGCCCCAAAAATTGGAACATGATGCTATTGGCACTGCAAATATTCTGAGCCAGTGCATTTTTAACAGTTTGAGACTTGTACATGTTGATTTGCATGTGTGATACAAGTTTTTTAAGGCCATTACTAATTCCCAATCCAAATATTTTCCCTTTTCTTTTACAGACGAATAAAGAAGAAAATTGGTCTTTTGCAAGTGCAGCTGGAGGAAGCAATGGAAAAAGAAGTTGCAGCCCATCACTATCTAGCAAACCTTATTGGGCTGGTGGAGAAGATAGCTAAGGAACGTGACCATCTTGTATTTTTGGTAATTACCTTTACATAATTAATGTGACTTAACTCATATTTCACACAGTTATCATGCTACTGGCAGTAGTTATTATTAATCTGAATTGTCAAAGAATAAAGCTGTAATTCCAGTTTAAGGATTTAGCTCTATTTAAGTAGACTTTAGCAAACAGGATAGGAGCAATGAAAGATTTTTTTTCTAGAGGAGCAATTAAAAGCAGCTCCCCTTATTTCTGGAGGTAATATAATTAAGCCTTAATAACATAAGCATTGGGGTCTGAAATGGCACTTGCCAAGTTTAAAAGATTTTTTTAATCTAGTTTTAGAAGTTGATGTTACATGTATTTCAAAATAGCTCATGTATTTAAAAACAGCTACATGTATTTTAAAATAGCACACAATCATAACATTTTAATATTTGTTTTGAGTCTTAAGGGTGGACTGTTATCCTTGTCTGTATGGACTGTCTGTTGTGGATGCATATTATTGCTCCTTGTTGGTTAGCAGTCATTTTGACAGGCTGATTGAGAGTTTTGGAACAACTTCTGTTTAGTGGAAGTGCCTGGCATGGAGGTTTCTGGGCTTTTTGTAAACCCATTTTGTTTCTTTTACAGGATACTGGGCACAATTTCAATTTTTCATATACATGCTTTTGTCTTCAGATTGAATCTGAAATAATTTCACAAAACTTTGTAAAAAATAAAGCTTCTTTTACTTGTTGTTCAAGTAGCAGACAAAGGTTGTCATCAGCATTGAATAAAAAGATAGAGCAGTTAATTCCTAATTCTAGGAGAGAACTATGGTGACACAGCTCAAATCCTTGTCCACTACAACCTGGACTTTCAGGATTGTGAAACTGAGCACAATAAATGTATCCTAGAAAGTGGGGGAACTGATTCTTAGATCTCAGTCTCTGGGATATCTGCTTTTCAATATTAGTCATACCATATTAAAAATACCCTTGCCTGAACCCCTGCCAATTTCAAGGGCTTGTTTGAGAGCAGACTGCAAAATGTGACCTAAAGGATGAGTCTTATGCTTAAAATGGGATCCCTACTAATGCATACTTAGATTTGTAGGAAAACCCACAGAATTGGTTGGGTTTACAGTATGTTTCATTTCAGAATAATACTGCTTCATAGTATTCACAGTCAGCTGACAAATTATTAATGAGCTGTTCTGAGAATAATTTCCAGGACTCTTTATCCATGTTGGTTCTTCAGACAGTTGGAGTTCAAAATGGAATTGCTGTGTCTCCCTCAGTGTGTGCATTTTGTCTGCCCTGACAAACAGACAGAGTGTTACATGTGGCTTTGTTTGCTGCATGGTTGCAGGCCAGATGTTTGGAAAATGAGAATCAGGGTGTTCTCAAGAAAATTATAGAAGGCAGCCTGCGTTTAGGAAGATTGGAAGAAAAAGTAAAGGTAAGCAGTGTTTCTAAGCTAAATATCTATTGTGAAATGTTTGGGATTTTTAATGAGAAAAGTAGTTAATCTCTGCCAATGTTTTTATGAAAGAGTTATGTATGGATTATCTTCAGAAATTTTGAAAAAACAAAATAGATCATCATTGTTATTTTCACTAGTGTCTTCTTCCATTGTATTTGTGCATTGCATATCTGCCAGATACTGTGTTTACATCATTACTTGGAGAATTATGAGGAGTTGTAATAATATTTAAAGATTATTTGTATTTCATTTTTTGCTCTATATTGTAACCCAAGTGTTCTGTCTTCTACTTCTTTGAGGCTGTACCACTCCTTCAACTTGAAGTCCATTACAATTAGATTTGGAAGAATGAAAATGTTATCTCAGGTGTACAGTTATCATCAAGTACTTTCTTGTGACCATAGGGTAGAAGGTTGAGAAACTCAGAGGATTTCAAACATCCAGCCTAATTAGGGAATACATTTTAAGTTCAAGTTATCTTTATAACTCTCTAAACAAAAAGCACAGTATATAATTGCAGTATAACTGTGAAATAAATTTGAAACATTTATGTTTCAGCATCTTTGGTGCTACCATGATTATTTTTACTGTAATCTTAAAAAAAGAAAGGAGAAAGATACCTGGTATATTGGTTTCTGTATCTAGAAAGTAATATATATATTACATTATTACAAAAGCTGTTTTGTATTAGATAAAGTTTGTTCAGTTTATCCTGAGGCAGAGTCTCCATATTCCACTTTGCCAGTCAAGACCTCCACTGCTATTCCTGCATCAAATGACACAAATGTGCACCACCACTGTGTTAATGGAGACCATCTTCTTCTGCACTTTCATTGTAAGGATTGGCACAGCTTAGAAATTAACCACCAAGAAAGTAAATGAAATTTTAAGTGCAAAGAGACAGCAGTAAGCTGAAACATAGCTTGAATTTGTAAGGAACCCTTTATAAAATACCTGAATGGATGAAACACTACTGTGAAATATTTACCTAATTATATTAAGACAGCCATAAAATATTTTTAGCTTTTTTCACCATAATTTGTGTCTAGCTCCTCTATTAAGACAGTGGCTTGTATTCTTATTAAATGTGGATCTTTTGCAATGTAATAGATCTGTGACTACTGTAAGGGATAGAGAAGAGGTTGGTATGAAATTAAGAACATTTACATGTAGTGAATTTAAGTGCAAAACCAATACTGGCAAAAGGAGGATGGGCAAGGACAACCTCCATACTTCACTGGATGCAGAGGGAAATATATTAACTTAAGGAAAGGTAGAAATACTTAATACCATATTTTTCTCAGTTTTCAGCAGTAAGTCAGATTGCTCTCAGGACAGCTGGCCTCCTGAGCTGGTAGAAGGGAAAAGGGAGCCACCCTGGAGAATAGCCCCCTGTGATCTAGGAGGAAGCAGTCAGGGCTGTGTTAAACCATTTAGATGTGTACAAGTCTATGGGCCCAGAGGGGATCCATCCCAGGGGGATGAGGGAGCTGGCATAAAGTTGAGCTGGCATAAATGAGCTCCCCAAGCTGCTCTCCATCATTTACCATCAGTCCTGGCTCACCAGGGAGGTTCCAGTGTGAGCCCATCCCCAAGAAAGGGCTGGAAGGAGGCTCTGGGGAACTCCAGGTCTGTCAGTCTGATCTCAGTGCCCAGCAAGGTTATGGAACAGATCACCTTGAGTGCCATCACATGGCACCCACAGGGTGGCCAGAGATCAGAAACAGCCAGTGTGGGCTTAGGAGGGGCAGCACCTGCCTGACCAACCTGATTTCCTGCTGTGACCAGGTGACTCACCTGTGGATGTGGGGTGGGGTGTTCACAGGGGTCTCAGGACGAGGGAAGAGATGAGAATGTTGACTCTATGTTTCAGAAGGCTGGTTTATTATTTTATGATACATATATTAAATAAAAGGATATACTAAAACTATACTAAAAGAATAGAAGAAAGAATTTCATCAGAAAGCTTGCAAGCAAAGGAAAAGAATGGAATGCTAATAAAATCTTGTGACTGACCAGAGAGTCTGAGACAGCCAAACTGTGATTGGCCATTAATTAAAAACAACCACATGAGACCAATCCCAGATGCACCTGTTGCATTCCACAGCAGCAGATAATCAATGTTTACCTTTTGTCCTTGAGGCCTCTCAACTTCTCAGGAAAAAAAATCTTAACGAAGGGATTTTCCATAAAACGTGTCTGTGACAGTGGGGAAGGCTGGGGATGTGTCTACCTGGACTCCAGCAAGGCCTTTGGCACTCTGTCCCACAGCTCCCTCCTGGAAAAGCTGCAGCCCAGGGCTGAGACAGTGTCAGGACCCAGGACATCCCTCTGTCTGTCCTGAGCAGACAAGACCCCTGCCAGGGGGCTCAGAGACCCTGGCACAGAGCCCAGAACACCTGTGGGTTTGATTGTGACCCGTCGAGCAAGGTACCAACCTTAGATGAAGATCTGCAAGCCATGACAAATTAAGTAGAATAACAGTGAAGTTATCACAGGTTAGACAAAGTAGATTTTGGAGTTTGTAGAATGGGGATTCAGGGGGGCAAGATGGAGGGATCTGGGTGTGTCCAGCCTCTTTCTTCTTGGCCTCCATCTTCTGGGTGATGCCAACATCACTTTTAGATTGGTTTAGAGTAGAAGCTCACTGCCTAACATAGGTGATAGGTATTGGAAAGTAATTGTAAATATTGTACACGTAGTTTTTAGTATAAAAAGATAACACCACCCTGGGGGCAGGCAGAGTGCCTCTGTGTGTCTTGCTGAGTGGACCTTGGCAGGTCAGGAGAAAGAATTTTATAGATAAGAAACAATAAACAACCTTGAGACTGAGAAATGAAGAGCCCTGACTCCTCCTTGAACCACTGGACTGGGAAAAGAGACTTTGCAACTTTTCTTGGGGTCACTGTGACCAGCTAGAGATCCCCACAGGACATGAGTACTCTCTGTGCTGGGCTCAGACCTGGCTGGATGGCTCAGAGAGTGGTGGGGATGGTGCTGCATCCAGCTGGGGCCAGGCACCAGGGGTGTCCCTCAGGGCTCTGCTGGGGCACTGATCACTCCTGTTCAGTATCTTCCGTGATGATCTGGATGAGGGGATTGAGTCCACCATCAGTAAATTTGCAGGTGACACCAAGCTGGGGAGCATGTGTTGGTCAGCTGGAGGGTAGGAGGGCTCTGCAGAGGGACCTGGACAGGCTGGATGGATGGGCCAAGTCCAACAAGGTGAGGTTTAACAAGTCCAAGCGCCCAGTCCTGCATTTTGGCCACAAAACCCCCTACAGGCTGGGGACAGAGTGGCTGGGCAGTGCCCAGGCACAAAGGGACCTGGGGGTTTTGGTCAACAGCAACTGACCGTGAGCCAGCAGAGTGCCCTGGGGGCCAAGAATGGCTCCTGGCCTGGATCAGGAATGGTGTGGCAGCAGGAGCAGGGAGATCATCCTTCCCCTGTGCTCAGCACTGCTGAGGGCACACCTCGAGTGCTGTGTCCAGCCTGGCCCCTCAGGAGAGCAGCTGGAACACAAACCCTGTGAGGAACCCCTGAGGGAGCTGGGGGTGCTCAGCCTGCAGAAAAGGAGACTCAGGGGTGACTTTTTTACTCTCTGCCTGAAAGGTGCCTGTGCTCAGGTGAGGGTCAGTCTTCTCTCCCAGGCATTTAGTGAGAGGACAAGAGGACACAGCCTTAAGCTGTGCCAGGGGAGGTTTAGGCTGGACATTAGGAAATGTTCTTCACACAAAGGGTGGTTGGGCATTGGATTGGGCTGCCCAGGGCGGTGGTGCAGTCACTGTCCCTGGAGCTGTTTAAGGTGGCTGGATGTGGTGCTCAGTGCCATGGTTTAGTGGATGAGGAGGTGTTAAGGTCATGGGTTGGACTTGATGATCACAAAGGTCTTTTCCAAGCTAATTCATTCTGTGATCCTGTGAACTGAGATACTGACTCGTGCCATGGTCAGCATAACCTGAGGTAGTACTTTGGCTGGTGTTCCCTGGGAGCTCTCTTTGTAGTTCATAATTGTAATTACCAAGCAGTTTGATGATCCATGCAAGAATTTGAGGAAGCCAATCTTTCTTGTATTAAAACTGTTTCTTTACAGTCAGAATTCTGCACTGTTCTCTTTTAATATGGGCTTGGACATAATGTTTGTCTCATCAGGGAGTCCTTCAACTTCATGCAAAAGGGACAGCTAACACAGAAAAATCTGTCTTTTTATGAAGTATTTTAGTCAAACATTTCTAGTAGAAATTCTGTGAAAACAATCCAGGGTTTTGTACTTACGACTGTGAATAGTAAATCTCTGATAACAGAATTTGCATCCAGTTCATCATTACACACCTTTTCCTTTCCTTTACTGCAAATGTAATTAATCTTTAAATTATGCACACACCCTGTTGATAAAAAGAATTACAAGAAGTTCATTCATTCTGAATCTCTATCTGATAATTATTTTGTTAGTCATGAGGTTTTAGTAAAAACAGAAACAACCTTTGTATCTCCTGCTGTAACTGCCCTCATTTTCATGCAAGTTTGCTAATTTGGCCTTAATTTTTTTCCTGTCCTCTTGCTCCCTATTGCATTTAGACTACAAAATTGTGATTGATGAAGAGAAAGCAATAAAGATTTGTTCCTAGCATTTCCTGATCACTGAGGAGCAGTGTATTTAGAACTGCATGTTCTTAGAATTGCAGAACTTGCTGATTTGTATAAGCAGTTGTTCATGCCAGCACATTTGATGGAGACAATGTTCCTATCACCAGTGTTCCTTTGCCATGTTCCTATCAACATTAATCTGGACTTGGGGAAAGGTGCTTTGTGTCTGAAATCAGGATACCATGGGTTGATTGAAGTCTTGCTGCATACATGGCTTTTCTCTTCAGAGTATTCATTCTGCTTTGTTAGACTCTAGATTTTTCCAGCATGAGACCCTTGAAAATTTATGGAGCATTGTTGGTTTTTTAAATGCAGCCACTTAAGAAACTTCTTCCATTGTTCTGTCAGTCCTAAAAATGGATTATTTTCCCCCCAAATATTTTAATTATCAGGGCAGGAATTCACCCCTATTTTTGTCCCAAGTTACCAATCAGGAAATACAAGGGCTCAGGTAGTACAGCATATAATATTGCAACACCTGTTTTCCTTCATTCCCTTCATTCATATGTTCAGAATCTTTCACACTTTGTGATGTTAGCTGATGTATAGAAAGAATCTCTAAATTATTCTGGTGTATGTCACTATTTTGTATACTATGTAGCTTATTTCCCAGAGTTAACCATGTTTGCATAGAAAACAGAAAGTATAACCAAAATTGAAAGGAAATGCATTCATCTCACTGGTAAGGAAACACTGGATTCTGTTTCACACTTGTAAGTTGATCTGTATGCAAAGGAAAGAGAAATGTGCCCAAATTTGTGCTGGCTTTTGTGAGAAAACTGAAACAGCTTCAGACACTTCTCCACTCAGCTGTGAACTCAGGAGATGATTTGCACACACTGCCACTCACACAAAAGTGCTGCCAAAAATCAGGGAAGAGATCAATATCCCCAGGAAGGTTGGTTATGTGTCCCAGGCATTCTGAGCCTGCTGAATAGAACCTATCTTTCCATGACTGCAACAAAATCATCCATTTCCAAGATCTCTGTGACCAACCCAGGAGCCAAGGGCCTCCTAGGAGACCCAGAATAACAGCATAATGTATACCCTGACCCAAAAATATCATGTATGCATAGTTCCTCTTCATCATCTGCAGTCTGTTTTACTGTCTCTTTACCACCTGGGAGTAAATTATGCCCCCTTCAGTACCAGGACTGCATCCATGATCATTCCTCATCCTGCTTGCTATGTACATAGGGTGCCATGACCATCTCTAGAGGGAAATATTAGGACTTCCAGCTGTGTGTTGCCATCCTCTTCCTGAAAACTGTCACCTCCACCAGTCTGTTTGCTGCTGCCTGCTTCACTTCACAGTAATAGGTTATCTTGAACAATTCAAAGGTGTGAAGGATCTGCAAGTGCCAGCAGCTGCCTGTGTCAGTGTGCCCAACCTGCCCATGCTGCATTTTACAGATTATTTATAATCAATCAGAACAATGTATCACTCAAACCTAGTTTCAGACTATAATCATAAGAAAAATGTGCACTTTTTCCCTCTGATTTTGCAACCATTCTGCACACGGGACTCAGCTTCAGTTGGCAAAGGCAGAGCAGGAGGGCAGAGCCAGCAGAGGCAGCTGTGGGCTGGGGAGGACAGAGTGCAGCTTAAAACACACACCTCAGATGGTCAGCACATGATGGAAAGCAGGGTTTCACCAGTGCTACAATTCACCAGCCTTCCTTCCTTGTGATAAAGTAGAGAGAGGAAGTTTGCTCTTGTTCTTTGAAATTATTACAGGCATCTAATCTACAGAGGGCATTTCAGTCACACCTGGCTGGACCTGGCACGTGCTGGGCCTTTTACTGACACAGGGGAGGGTTCAGCTGTTTCCTATGCTCTGCACTTCCTCCAGGCTGGCTCTGAGCAGCCTTCTCTTCAGAAGGAACTTGTGTACTTGTAGCCTTCCTTAACATTACTCTGCATTTTGAAGGCTTCTCTGGGTACTGGTTAACTTTGAGGCTTCTTATTCTTCTATTAAAACTGTCAGGAAAAAAAATAGGATGAAAACCCTATGTTGGTCAGGCTTATATATTGAATTAATAATATTTTAGGTAAATAGTACCTATTGTTATCCTATTACCTCTAGAAAATGAAACTTCACAATGACACATTTTGTAAGTGCTAAAAAGGAAACAGTTTGTGGGAAGGATTATACAGCCTTATATACAGCATGTCTAAAAATGCCTTTTTTTAATACCTGCAAAAGGCAAACTCAAATTTTTCTCCCCTGATTCAGGTGAAGATAAAACCTTAGTGATTAGCACCTGAAATATAACTTTATATTAGCAGTATTTTCAAAGCTTCTCTAAATTAGTGTACAGTTTTATTAAAGGAGGTGTTTCTATCCCAAAACTCTGTTCTGTAGCCTGTAGGAAACATCACAATATGCAGAGAAAAATAACAGTTTTAGCATTTTATTTGTAATCATGAGAAAATTAAGTTAATATTGGATTTTGGTATTGTCAAGAGCAGCAGCATCTAGAAATGTGTAACAATACACAAACCAGTTTTCAGTTTCTTGTATGCTTATGCAATTTAATGAGGATGTTATTTCAGAAAGCAAAGTTACTAATTTCTTATTTTTGAGATGAGACCAGTCATTAGTTATCATTTAGTTAGTATAGCCATTGATCAAAAAATCATTTGTGCTTCACTGAACAACAGGACTGATACATGAAGCAGCAAGCTTCTTTTCTTCCTCTTAGTATCAAGAGGAAATTAAATTAAAAGGTATTCTTTTCTACCTCTTAAGATTAAACAACTTAACAAAACAGAAACACTTTTTCATAGTATGTACTGATAAGTATGACTCTTCAGCAAGCAGTAAGCAACATGTGCTGTGAAGTGTAGCTTTGGAAAATAAACCTTTTGTTGCAGCTAATAAAATAGACATACAGTATGATATTCATTGTACACTGTAGTTCTTTATGCAGAACAAAATTAAGTGTAATACCTTCATATTAAGAAATAGGTCAAAAAAATCCCATAATGCAGCCTACCTGGCATAACTGAGCAAGGCAGCATTGATGTAAAGATTCAAATGAAAATCAGTATCTCCAGCTCTTTCTTTTGTTGGGAATGACTTTTCCTTATTTCTCCTATAATCCCACTTTTTTCTATTAACTTTAACCCTTACAGGTATATAAAAAGAAAGCAGCTGGGAAGCTTGGAGATATCAACCTCAAGATGAGTGAGCAGGAGAAGGAATTTGAAAGGAAGACTGCTCAGTATGAGCAAGAGAAGAAGCACCTGCAGCAGCTGCTGCAAGACAAACAGGAAACCCTCAAGGAGGTGCTGGAGCAAAACAGGTGAGGGGGGCACAGGCAGGTGAAGGGACAAGGGAAAGTGTGGAGGTGTTTGAGGGTCCCCAGGGAAGAGATGAGAATCTTCACTCCATGTTTCAGAAGGCTGATTTATATTATATTATATTATATTACATTACATTACATTACATTACATTACATTACATTACATTACATTACATTACATTACATTACATTACATTACATTACATTATGGAATTATATACTAAAACTATACTAAAGAATAGAGAAAGGATTTCATCAGAAGGCTAGAAAAGAATGAATAATAATGAAAAATCTTGTGACTGCTCACAGCCTCGACACAGCTGGCTGTCATTGGCCATTAATTAAAAACAATTCACATGCAACCTATCAAAGATGAACCTGTTGGTAAAACATCTCCAGACCACATTCCACAGCCATCAGATAGTTACTGTTTACATTTCTTTTCTGAGGCTTCTCGGGAGAAAAATCCTAGGAAAAGGATTTTCATAAAATATGTCAGTGACAGGAAAGCACCTGCACACAGCCAGCACTTGCTTTCCAGCAGAGCTGGAAACAAACCATCTCCTGTGACATGAAAATGAGAATGCTGAAACCCTGCCCATGATTGCCAGCTCTCCAAAGAAAGGTCTTTGGAAGGAGGAATTTATTCTATATGGCTGCTGCTGTTCTTAAGAAGGATATCAGTCTGAGGAGGATATCAATCTGTGTGAATCTTTGATAATTTGAAAGGATTCTGTAAATTAAGATATATGTTGATTTATTTTAATAGCACCTTCTGCTAAAGGCTGAACACTTCCCCATTCATACCCCTCAAGAGTTTTAGAATAGTAGGAAATAAAGGGAAGCTATTAAGTACACCAAAGATCTGTTTTCTTTTGAGTCTGTCTTACTGATCTATTAACAAGTGACATGGATTGGCTATGTGCAAAATAAAGAGAAGAAAATGGAACAGATTTATAGAAGATTATGTCTGCAGTGTTGAGATATCCTTTAAATACAGAGTCCTTTAAAAGTATTTTTCCCTCTGATAGTGGAAAGCTTCATAGCACATTTACATTATCAGCATAAAAAAAACAGTTTCTGTTTACAAGTACAGAAAAGTAATAAGCAGTCATTTCTCAAGTCATCACTGCCATTGTGAAATAATTGATTTAAATAGATTTTAACAGACAATAGGAAAACAGGGCTTGGTATTATCTGCCTTATATCAGTGCAGTCCCTCTCAGTTACTTTATACAGTGCAATTAAACAGGTGTAAGTAGCAGAATTGTACAATTATCTCTGAAATTCACATTAATAATATAATAATATATTATTAATATATTATATCTATATATATTATATATTTATATATATAATATTAATAACAATATAATATATTCACATTAAAAACCAGATTGAACTGATTGACATTTCTCTGAAAATATTTGCTTAGGATTTTAAACTGTTAAATGGCTTTCATATCTCTGGGCTCATGTTACAATTTTTTACTGTAATTTTTTTTTTTTTTCAAAGTAGGATAGAGCATAATTTGAAATCCCACAGTATGGATAATTCAAAATTTACCCTTCTAGCCCCAAAGTAGGCAAATTAGATGATGCAACACAGATGTGTAAAGTAATTATACTTTCCATACAGTATACTAAATCACTTTTACCTTTTCAGTCCAAATTAATTCCTTTTTTCTTCAGTAAACATGCACAATTAATATTTGCAGCTTCCTTTTAAGAAACAGGATCTGGACCTGGAACTACACCACTGTAGTCCATTTAACTGTAGGATGATAAAGAAAAGTGGTTTATGGAAACAAGCCCAAGATTAATCCCATCAAGATATGTCTTTCATTTCTGTAGTTTCCAACATTATTGAGTGGTGTAACGAGTGACTGCTTTTTTCTGGTGGTAGTTAAATCTTAACAGTAATTATTAGAATATAATATAATGAACACAAGTCTAAAAGTAAAAAAGGATTTTTACTATAATCTTCCAAGTAGTATTTTAGTTAACCTCGTGATTTGCTGTTTTCCTTTGATTACTGTATTAAAAATGTAGATTAAAAATTTTTAAATGTTACTAAGAAGTCAGCTAAATTCTACACCTCTATAAGAGATAATAAGTTTTTATGCTTATGAAACAAAATCAATAAAACCAACTAACACCATGGCTGATACAATTAATATGAACTAACTTCTTCATATTCCATTATTCTTCTCAAGTACTGCAATATAAAGTAGTTTCCCAAGGTAATCCAAATATGTATCTACTCTTTTATGCCTGTCAGCTAGAAATTAAACGTGCCTTTTAGTCTGCTTTTCCTGATTTTTTTAATGATTTTACAAGGTTTATAATTTTCTTTCTCCCTTCACACAGTCACAGGAGTAAGGAAGGGAAAATTATTTGTAGTTCAGATGTTGCTCATCATCCATAGTTTAGCAACTAAAGTCCCTTAGTGCTAAGAGGGTACCAAACATTTCAATTTATTGTGACTAGCTGTGTTTACAGAGTAGATTTTTAGTCCAGAATACTATGTAGCTAATAATATTTCTGTCCAAAATGCCTACATAGACATTAAGACAATCAATATTTATTCTCTAATTTCACTGTTACATAATGAAAACCAGAGTAGCATGCCACATTTTAAGCAGAAATCCAGTTTACTTTGAAATCTAGCTGAAAGTATGATGAGTCACTGTAAGCAGGTGAAGACAGAAAACTATTTCATATAATTTATTTTGCTCACGCATTTAGTTTAATAATATGGAGTTAGGAAACTGGGGCAAGTCTGACTTAGCTACCACCAGGAAATTGTTTATCATAAAAGCATACTGTACCTGTTGTTGCTGGTAAGTTCTCTTGAAAAGCAAAGTGAAATCCCACTTGAGATCTGGAAAGAGCCTTGTGCTTTCAGTGAGAGCCTGCAGAGGGCTGAGCAGAACCTGAGGAGGAGCACAGTGAAACAGGGCACTGCCCAGCCCTGTGTGCCCACAGGCACAGCAGCTGCACTGCTGGGGAAGGTGAAACAGGAAGGCCTTGTAAATATGATTGCCTGGCAAAGGATTTTGAGAATATAGAAACTATAAGTGAGATTGAAATGAAAGCAAGCTTTGAGATCCCTCAGTTACTGAACAACTGGAAAACAATGGTGTGGCCAGCTGAAGGTGATCCTCTTTTGATGGAACAACACCCTCTGCCTGCAGACAGGCCCAAGGGTCAGAGCAGACCCTACAGCTTGGCAGAAGGGGCCCAAAGAGGAGTTTTTAGGGTTTAAAATGTAACACAGTATGGTAATGTAGTGATTCTTATAGGCTGTATGTAAATGCTGTAGGATTTGTATCTTGGACTAGATTGGTTAGTGAGAATTAGAATATTCAACACAGAAGAAGATTTATGGTATTGTAATGGGAACCTCACTCTCTTATCCTCTTTTACTCTCTTATCCTCGTTTACCCTTTACCTCTTTTACTCTCTCATCCTCTTTACCATGCTCCTGCCTTCTCTCTCTTTCCCACTCTCTTTATTCTCTGTGGCTGGCAGCTCCCAGCAGGGCCCTGCACCCAGGCCCTCTGCAATAAACCCCAAGTTCCAAAACCTGATTTCAGAGATCTCTCATCTCCATCCATCCTGACTGTCCTACCCCCATCACTCCTACACTGCAGTCACAGTATGCTCACAAGTAGACAAAGAAATGTATCCATGCTGCTTCTCTCCTTCTCTGTTTAACAAGTGTACTCCAAACTAGCATGGGCTTTCATCAAATATAACAGAGATGACTCGCCTTTGAAATTTTCTTCCCTCCTGCATTCTTTAAGCTCATAAGAAAAATCAGGAGTTCCACTACTTACCCATTGCATCCAAGGGATGAGAATTTTTCTACTTGGTTTTCAGAAGAAACACATATGGATATAGTTGTACTTTTGATAAATAAAAGCTTTTAAAGATAAACAGATTTCCCTTACTGGAAACTGCTCTATAGAGCCTTATCAGTAATTACAGCCTTTGCTAGACAAGATTGCAAATTCCCAGCAACCCTTAATGAGAAAGCAATAGCATTTTGTTTTGCAGGCAGCTGATAATGCAATGTTTATTAGTCACTGAGTAACTATAAGAGATATCAATATCACAACCTTTCCTTAAATAAGAGGTTTGACATATAAACAAAGTTCATGATGTGATCCTAGGGTTAAAAACAAGCTCCTAGATGTTTCTGGTCTTATTTGACAGGTCATTGACCTTTATGAGTTTTCTGAATCAGAGTTTATTTCATAAAACTTCTGCAGAGAAACAATACCTCAAGCTAGTCACAGCTGCTGTGCTTTGGATGCAGAATGTAAGTTTGAAAAGTGCATTAAACTGTCCTTGGAAGAGGCTCCACAGCAGAAAAGCTTTGCTGTTGTGCGCAGGCAAGGGGGAGGAGCTGTCTTATCTCTGAGGTGACATCCAAAATTATAACCATAATAAAAACCTTGGTGATAAGGAATATATAAACAAACTGTTACAGGATAGATGACAATGAATTCCTGAGCCAGCCCAAATAAGATTCTGAGATTTAAGGCTGGATGAATTTACTTCAATGAGGGCATGTCTTTTAAAGAGGAATCTTTCAGAATGTACATCTAATTTTTTCATCCTCAAACATCAGTGGAGCACTGGAATTTTGCTTACTCAACAAGTTATAAAATCCTACATTTTGGCTAAGTTAGGTGTTGAATTAAATTTTTATTTTTCCTTATTTAATTAATAATAGCCTACATTAATAAGAAATGAATGTAATGCCTTTTGTCTAAAGGCATCTGGAAACAGCACATGGTATCTAAACTGAGCACATATCTAATTTTAAATGCCAAGTGGCAAAGACTTGTGTTTCAAAAGGCAAACCAGCTGTAGAGACAAGGAAATTTTGGTGTTGAGAAAGATGTACAGAGCATCAGCAGCTGTAGCAACCAAGCTGCTCTGTAATCCAGATTCCTTGAGGGAGGGAAGGGAGGTTGTGACTAGCAAGAAGACACCCTCTCCCTAAGCAATGAATGCATTTTTAAATTTCAATTCTACTGAATGCATTTTTAAATTTCAATCAGGTCAAAATTTTCAAACAAAATCCCCTTGTGTAACTACACTTGGGATGCTACTGCTTCTTGTCAGATGCTGAGCTGGGAAACAGCTGAACTGTGAAATACCAGACTGCAAGTTGTGTAGTGGTGTCACACTGCAGTGCCTTACCTGGGACTGCAGTGTGCTCTGACTGCTCATTGCAAAGCCAGTTAGCACTCTGTGCCTCTGCATCTCTCAGCTTTGCTTAAAAATTAGTCCTCCAAGAAGAGTTCAGATTCACAAATTCACAGAATGACCAGATTGGAAGAGACCTTAAAGATCATCAAGTCCAACCCAGCCCCAACAGCTCAACTGAACCCTGGCCCCCAGTGCCACATCCAGGCTTTGTTAAACACACCCAGGGATGGGGACTCCACCACCTCTCTGGGCAGCCATTCCAGAGCTTTATCACCCTTTCTGTAATAAACTTTTCCCTGATATCCAACCTATATTGCCCTTGACACAGCTTGAGCCTGTGTCCTCTGGTTGTGTATTAAAATATGTGTGCTCATTTTCCATGCATCAGCTGTGCTTTTCACATCAACTGATCTTCATTTCCTTATTATTTTGTATTTTGACATACACTAGGAGCCAAAGGAAACCCCAGCTCTTGGGCTTTGTCTGCCTTCTGAGTTGATATCACTTTTGTTTGGCTCCCCCAAAGATGCATTAGCTGAGCACAGAGGCTGGCACTGAGCAGAGCCTTGGGGCTCAGAGGGGTGGCACAGTGCTCTGGGCAGTGAGAAGGGGCAGAGCTGTGCTCACCAGGGAGCCTCAGTCAGTGCAGGAGGGACAGTCACAATATCTGGGTCTCACATGCACTGCTCTGTGTGCAGATTTAATCCAACTTGTTACATAATGGGTGGTTTTCCGGTCATATCCTATATAGAATTACATTTAATGAGCTTTTTCAAAAGCAAAAAAGGAATGAATTTCAATCAGGCACCTAAATACAGGCTATTTCTAATTTGTTTATCCACATACTGTACTTCTGTACTGCTGAAACATTGTTGAAGTTAAAATTTCTCTTCATTTTTTTCCTAGGAAAACAGAAGGGGAACTTGAAATCATGTGGGAATCCACAGCCAAAGAAAACAAGAGAATGAGAGAACTCTTACAGAAATCCCTGAGGAAGAACACATGGAGTGCTGTCACAGTTCATGAACCACTCTCTCAGAAGGACCTAGTGTATGGACATGATTTTAGCTATTGTGATGTGAAAACCTCATCCCCTACTGAAAATGAAATTCAGCAGGAATGTCAGTGATAAGAATCTTATCTCATCCAAGAAAGAAAACTTGGTGCCTAAATTTGACTTTTCAGCAGCACGATGTGTAATGGAATGCTTGCTGTCTTCAATTTTAGTGTATTTTTAGGGTCATGAAAATGACAACTGCATATTCTCTACTTGTTCTGTTAATAATGGAAATCTAGCCTAAAATACAACTTTGCTATTTGAAGAAAAGGCTGTTTATTCTCAAGACAAAATGTGGTGCAACTTTAAGTTAACATCTTGGTGTTCAGCACAGACACACAATGCCACAAAACAAGTGAGCAGCAAGACAGTGCTAGTTAAAATTAAAATGACAAGTTTCAGTGAATTCTCCCTAAATTGCCAGGTGGAGTATGATCCAAGCTGGAAAGAAAGTGTGGCTTGTACTTTTCTCTCATGAGGAAGCATCTTGACTTTCTAAGATGCAAGGACGTCCTTATACCAGATGGTGTGCCAAAAATCTTGTTGTCTGAAGGACAGAGAAGAATTTGAGTGTGGAGCAGACATGACTGAACCATCCTCATGACAGCTGCTGTGCCTGAATGCACAAGTGTCCAGGGTGTAGATTTACAGGATCTGGAATTTACAGGTGCTGGGAGCTCCTGCCATGGGTTTGCCAAGGGGACAAGCTGCCAGCACAGGATGCAGCTCTCCTCCAGATTGTTTTGTTCATCCTGCTTCAGACTCAGTGGCTTCAAAACCACCCAGAGTATTCTCTGAAGCAGTGCTTATTGTTTATGCTTTTAGATTATTGACCTGTATTTGTATTAGCTTTCAGATTTGTTGGTTTTTCACAATATTGCACATCAACTTTGTAGTAGTATATATTACTGTGATACAACTTTATTTTGGATTTACATATAACTTGCTGGATCAGCTTTTTGGTTTTCCTTCATTTTCATAAGAAAACACAAATGGTACCAAGAAAACTGTAACAATACAAAAACCATATAACTATCATAGTTGTGTAGTATTGGAAATAAGGAAGAATTTCATTATTTCTAATACTACATGAAATATTTCATTATTTAATTAATTCTAATTATTTCATTATTGGCTTTGATCAAAGTTAACAAAAAGAGCAGAAAACCAAGTTAAAATACTAAAAGAAGTTCATAGTGTTTGTGTCTAGAAAGGTTTCTGCAGCGTTTTCCTGCAGGGTGAGGAGGAATGGCTTTATTCAGGAGAGGGTGGGGACAGCACTTCTGTCACACCATGGTGGTCAGGGACAGACAGATGGACAGCTTTCAAAGGCAGGTCCTGCAGCACTGTGCAAAGCTAAAATAGCTACAGATGAGAGCACTGGCAGAACCTCAGTGCACTCAGACTACATTTCCCTGATTATGGGAAAACCACCAAAGCAGCTCAGTAATATATATGCAAACAGGATTTTAGGATGTACTTTAATTCCTTCCCTTTAAGTGCACAAGTGCAGCAGCATTATCAGTTCATCAAGATACAACTTCAGCATGCCAGAGTCTTTAAGACACTGATTAACAGAGCTATTCTCAACAGCACACTATCTTTTGGTCTCTGCCCAGAGACTTAACAAGAGCTACACCTTTGAATCCTTTCACTCTCCTGGCCTTTTCAGCTTGATTATTCTAAGACTCCACGCCTCAACATAACAACCAGAAGCTATTTTTAAGCACAGTCTGAAATAACTTCATTAATATGTGAAATTGTCATGGGGGTGGTCTATCACTACACCAGTCCTGTCCCCTATGTTCCTTGAATTTGAAAAAAAAACCAATTTGAAATGTCAGGTCTGAAATCCCTCTGCAGGTAAGTTAGACAGGCACCCACACTCCTCTGGTTTCCACACAAGCTCCAATCTGCAGGTGTGCAGGCTCTGGAAGAGCAGGGAACATGGCCATACCCTCAGCTTTTCACCTTTCTAAAGGCAGGTTTGGAAAATGAAGCCTTTCATGCCATATTTTCTAATATAGGCATCTCTTAATATGCAAATACAATCTCAGAACTGACTTAATATTTACAATACTATCCTCATCTGGTTTTAATTGTCCTATTGAGTTTGTTTTAAGAGCCTGTAAAAATTTCACAAGGAAAAGCTATTGTATTGGTAATTCTTAGAAACAGAAGCAAGATTTCCAAAACTCTCCATGTTGGTCTGTTTTTCCACTGAAATGACCTGGGAACGTCTTAGAACTGCACTTTTGCCACACCTGCTGCCCATTTTCACAGCTCTTGTTTTAGAGTAGGTTTTAATGCAAGGTTCAAAGGGCAGCACCCTGACAGTGACACTCCTAAGGCCTTGTTCAGAATTGCTACACTTAATTTGTCATTTGCATATCATTAAGATATGACTTTTAAATGAACTAACATTTAATCAGATTCTCCATACTCAGTTTTCACAGGAAGAGAACTGAGTAAAAGTTATATCCCATGGATGAAAAAGTCCTTCTGTGGCTCAGGAACACTTCTTTGGCATAACAAAAATCCTGTTACAGGCTATTTTAAATACATATGAACATATTTAAAATACATATGAACCCACTTGACATACTTGGAGAGTAAAATACTGGAATTGTTTCAGATCAGCAAAAGTAAACCCATTTGCAAATGTGCCCAGTGTTGTACAAACAGAATTATGATTAGACAGGTGCTTCCCTCCAGTTCCTTCCAAGCTGATTCTCTCTTTTATTAACAGCTGAAAGAAATTATTTCATTTTAGTCTAGTACAGTAACTCTACCCATGCCAATTTATCCTTTTTCCCACTTGACAATATAAAGTTGCTATTTTCCCCTGAAAATGCTGACAGAGCATCCTGACTCTGTTATATTGCTCCTGCCTTCCAGTTACAGAACCTTCCAGATCTTCCAGTTCGTAAATTGAAACCATGAAGTATTTTCAGCTTCATTTCACAAGACAACATTAAACATTCTTCCATTCCTACCAAGAAAAGGAGAAAATTCAGGATTTGTGGAACTGTAGTCACATTCAAGTTTCATTGATGAATTTACAGAGCACATTCTGTCCATAAAAACTGAACATAATTTTGCCATATTTTGGAATAAATAATGTGATTATATATTCAAAATGCAGACATTGCCATCACCTTTTAGAAACCAAAACCACAGGAGAATTCGGAGTGAAACGAATGAGGAACTTCACAAACAAACTGTGGATCTGCTGGTAAATACAGCTAGATACTGAGACATAAAAGAAACAATGGGAAGGATTCCACTGATGAATGGAATGAGAGAGATTTGTCTTTACAAACTATAGGTCTGCTGATAAATAAAACGGGATACTGAGAGATGAAAGAAACAACGGGAAGAACCATAAATTCCATAAGGAATTGCGACGGTGTTCACAGGGGTCTGAGGATGAGGGAAGAGACGAGGATCTGACTCCATGTTTCAGAAGGCTGATTTATTATTTTATGATATTTATTACATTAAAACTATACAAAAATAATAGAAGAAAGGATTTCATCAGAAGGCTAGCTAACAATAGAAAAAGAAAGAATGGATAACAAAAGCTTCTGTCTCTGACAGAGTCCGAGCCAGCTGACTGTGATTGGCCATTAATTAGAAACAACCACATGACACCAATCCCAGATGCACCTGTTGCATCCCACAGCAGCAGATAACCATTGTTTACATTTTGTTCCTGAGGCCTCTCAGCTTCTCAGAAGGAAAGGATTTTTCAGAAAACATGTCTGTGACAAGGAATTCCACTAGTTGACACAAGGAAAGAGAAAGGTGGGGGGTGATGCCTTAGAAGGGAGTCTTTGGTATCAGGTGTTTGAGGAAGTCTGTACCTCCCAAGCACCTCAGCCAATGGGGAAAGAGGAAAATGTGGCCAGGAAATTGGGATAAAAAGGAGGCTGTGTCCTTCTAAAATGGGAGGGATCCCAGGGGAATGCCTCATGGCCTCTCCCTTTATTCGAATAAAGTAAAAGGACTCCTCTGCCTCCTTTTTGGCCATAAACCTCTGGTGTTTGTGGATTAATTTTCCTGCCAGGAGTAATTCTCAGTAGTTGCAATGCATTTTCCAGGTACAGCTGAAATAGTGGTGTTACTTTTTACTCCACAGTGAGAACAGAGCATTTCACACTCTGTATTTTGGGTGTGTCAGCAGCAGGGACAGTCTGACACTCAGCAGTACATTAAGGTAAGTGTGTACCAGCGTTACGTGACCTGACAGAGCTTTGATGTGTACTTACCTTATCTTTATTCCCACTTCCTAGAAAAATTCCCCTGACCATTATAAGTCATTTAAACCCAGGTCCTTTTCCTTTCCCCTTTCCTTTCCTCTCTTCTTTTCTCAAAGATGCTGTTTTTCAGGCCAGGAGATTGCCTTTCACCAGCTCAGAAGAGAGAACCTCCTAAGACATTTTCACGATGAAAAATTCGTGCCACTATCCTGGCACATGGCATCGGGAGTTCTGAGAGCTTTTCCCTTGGGACTACAGATCCTTCCTTGGGCAGGCATGGAAGAAGAATTTAGGAGAATTCTGAGTACTGATCCTTCTCTGCAAATCTGTGGTAAAAACTCCATGGTGTTAATCAGCTTGGATCTAGAAAAGCAGAAGCACTTTGAAAGCTTCTTTATGTTTAAAAATGTGTTTTCTCAAGGAGTGAGCTCTCCAGATTTTTTTTTAGTCCTGAACTATTTTCTTCTGTACTAAATTTATTTCAACATACCTATATAAGCACCTATTCGGACATGAAATACAGAAAGAAATATATTTGAGCTTTTAGGATTGTTTTCTACCTGAAATATTTGGTTTCAGTAAATATAAAATTAAAATGAGACTTGAAAAGTAGCACAGAACATCATAACCTCAGTGAGTGCCTCAGTACTCAGTGTTTCTTTCCTCAGCCAGAGATGGGCACAGGGCAGGTTTGCCTTCCAAAACCTGTGTTAACTGGTAACCCCCACTTGGTGGAAGGCCAGTGGAATGAGTTTGGACTCAAAAAGGAGATCAAAGTCAGGCTTTGTTTTTAAAATAAAAAAAACCTCACAGTCTCCTTCGGAGGTGGATGTTTATCAGAAAAATCATTGATCCTGATCAGAGTTTGAAGCACTGTTAAAAACTATTGTGACATACTAAAGCTGATTTTCTCCAGAGGCCATCAAATTTCCTTTAGAACATCCTTAAGAAGAGACTTCTTGATTTTTTGGTGGCCTTTTGGATAGAATTTACCCAGCATTTATGAGTTTATTGAGAGTCTCTAAACAGCTCTACTTAAAAAAATACAAAATAAATCTCTTGCTGGACTAAAGACTCTGCACTATTCAGGCAGTTCTATTACAGAACCTTTAGCAGACCTGAATATATTTTCAAAAGCCTTATTTATCACAGAAGAAAAACCAATTCCACTGGAACCAAGAACTAAGTAAGGAAAAATACAGATATTTAAACCCCAAATATTCTGTTAAGAGCTGTAGTCTATTTGGTAATTAAGAATTGCAGTCACCTAATATTTCCTGCTGACCTCCACAAGATGCAAAGTTCTTGCAAACCATGACCCAGCATCACCACAGCTATTAAATAATATATTTTTTTTATATTCCACTTGCAACATACCTGCAGTTACTTAGGAAAATAAAGTTATTTAAAGAAGGACAGTACTGAGATCAAATCTTAGAACACATCTGACCATTAATATCGTCAGATGAATGCAGGGAAACATGCTGGTCCTCTCATTAAAATTCAATAACCTGGAAGCAGGAAGGTTGGAATGGAAAGTATTCACCCTGAGATACTGCTAAGCTACAATTAAAAACTGCAAGTTAGGATGATCCTTATCATTTGCTTTAGTATTGATCAAAGCAGAGCATGCATTACTACAAGCAATAAATTCCAACCCTAACAAACATTAACCTTCATTTTTGGTAAGTAGGGATAATAAAAGGTGTATTTATATACTGTACCCTTGCTATTTCCCGAATTAAAGTTGAAAATTACTTTTTATGATTTAATTGGTAAAGTGCATCTTGAAAAGGTTCAAACTACAGGGTTAAGTAGGAGCAGCCCTCAAAGTGTTTGCCTCAAAATGCCTTGGAATTTGAACTCATTCATGTCTTCATCTATTTGTGTACCTATGTGAGAGGGAAGGATTCTTTTCCCACGGCTGTAAAATGTCATTTCTCTTGTCTATGAGGAAAATAACATTAGAATCCTTGAAATCAATGTTTATTTTTTTCCTTTGGTGGCTGAGGAAAAGAAGGATTGCTGGTAAAATTAAAAATCTTTTAATGGGTTTACAGCATCCCAAGGAGAGCAAGCCCTAAAACAAAACTAGACAATAAATGAAGGTACTTTTCTATTTTTATAAAGAAGCACAGACTAGTTGAGGTCAAATCAAATTACACTAAATCTAAGAAAAAATTCCTCAGCAAAACTTTACTTAACAGAACATTAAAGATTACATACCCCGTTATCTTTTCATCAAAATTATGTGGATTTTGAGGGGTTTTTTGTTGGTCAGTAAATTCCAGGGTAGAGTTGATGTGTAAGACGTGCCTGCTTCATTTCAAGGGACAATGTTAGCCCCATAATATGACCTCCCCTTCTCTTTTATTCTTTTCACATCAGCTATTTCAATAGTCTCTGTGGCATTTCAGGAACAACACAGGTATGAAAAGATTATAAACCTTCATTTCAAAATTATCAGAATAAGGAAGACAGAAGTACATTATAAGTACATAATATCTCATGCCAAATGAAATTGGGAAATTGAAGGATATGAAGACATTGGTTAATTTTTGTCATATATCACAATTACCACGAAAAATATTTAAAAAGTCTTTGTAAAACTTTCATTAAAATGAATAAATTGTTCATACTTGCCTTTTCATATGGTTGAAGCATGACTATAATTTTAACCTGTTTTATTCTCTTTATCTGTAGGCAAAGAAAAAAACCCCAAAGTTTTGTCTGGCCATTCTTACTGTGGTAATTTTTCAAGAAGTTGTTATTTAAGATGGAAGAGCTTCTCTTGTATCTTAACCCCATTTCTGTGAGAATTAAACAAGAAAAACAAAGAGAGGGAAAAGCCAGTGACTGAAAAGGTACAGTTTTGATTTTGTTTTCTGTACCAACATTACTTTGGAGAAAAACATTCCCAGTGTAGTCTGGCTCAACCACCAGAAAACAGGGCAAATATAAACTAACAAATGTTTCCCATGTTCTGAAGAGTCCATTTTTAGTCACAGATTTACATCATTATTTTAGAGGGAATTCCTGCTGATCAATCCTGCATGCTTAAGGAGTTTGTTAAAACGTGAGGAAGACAATTGTCAAAACGTGCTTAGGGTGGCTTTGTTGATACTCAGACCCAACAATTTGCTCTTAATTTCCAGCCCTGTAGTGCATGTTTATGAGCCACTATCTCATCAAGGCAAGGAATGTTAAATGTTAACATCAGGAGCCAGTATTTGAACACTTTTTAGCTTTTACCAGTAGGTATTTATTGACAAACTCATTTACAGGGGGTGCTCAGGACTCACTGATTGGAGTGTCACACAGCAAAGGAGTTGTACCAACTGCACTGCTAAAAACAATTAAGTGATTATTAACATGATTAAGGGGCTTTTTGCGAGTGTTTTAGGGATGACTAGCTCAAATGAAAGCAGTTACCTTATGGCAGAATTCAGGATAATAATACTTTTTTTTTTCCTGGATATACAACTGAATAGAAACAGAGAATAGCATTTTTCACTGGAGCAACATCTTTAAATATTTACAAAAATGGAAAATCTTTGTAGCTGCAAGCAAAGGGATCACCAGCTGCCCACTCAGCTGCCTCAAGTTAATGAAAAACAAAGGAAATGTTTTTGCTTATGCTTCTCTACCTTCTCGAGATACAAACATCAGCTATTTTTAATAGGCTTCAAATTGAGCACGTGGTTTTAATGCACCCATAATGTGACAATTACTTCAAGGTTATCTTGCCAAAGCATTCCTAAATTACCAGCTGCTTGCTGTAAAGATCATCAAAATAGATTCTCCAAATGATGGATCACTCTCACTTTGTGATGCACTGCTTAGCACTGGACAAACATTCTCACAAATGGGACAAAGCTGGATTTTCTTGTTTTTAAAGATAAACTAACTGGACTATCAGTTTACCTGTGGTTCCTAACTCAAAACTTCTTGGCAGAAAATAGGTTTAATGATTACCTTTTATAACCTCTGTACTTAGGCTGCTGCCCCTTCTTCATATTCTGCTTTCAGACATGGACATGCCTTGCTTGTAACTGGCTGGGAAATGCAACAGGAGAAACACACTTGGCAAGGATTCCTGCACCTGATTAACTGCAAACAAATTTAAATAAATAAGGTAAGTGAAAGCAAGAATTGCTAAAGGTAATGATTGAAGCAGTCTAAATACAGGGCTTTAAAAGAGAGACATTGGGCACAAAGCTGCAATGAAGTTCAGCCACCCAAGCCCTGCATTCTTCATGTGTGCAGTTTTCCTTCATAGGTTTAATCTTAACAGTTAATTCATTATGATTATTTTAAAAATCTTTATTTCAGAAGATAAACCTGATGCCTTTATAGCCTAAATGTTTCTGAAGATAACAATACTGAGATAGGTATTCTGTCAATTTAAAATGCTGCAGTTTTTGTAGACAGTTACAAATTAATTTACAAAAAAAAAAACTTATGTTTCCTTAACATGATGCCTTCCACAGTTACCATCTGTAAAAAAGCATTAGGATCTTCAGCGTTCAAATTGAAGTAAATATAGTTGCAGAGTCTTAGGAGAGAAGAGACTTTTGACTGAATCTACTTTAGAGACTCATCAATTTCCTTCACCGTCTCAGATTGTATTTTAGACCAGTACTAGGGGAAACAAGCAAAATCCTCACCGAAAAAAACCCGTAAATCTAAATTTAAATTTGAAAACAAACTCTTTACATTCCAGTTCTAAAAAGGACAAAACATTGAGTGGAAGACATTCACCCTGAATCAACAGAGAGAAGACTGGTGACCCTTTCCGAGGCAAAGAGCTGCTAAACAGATAATTCTGGGAGCTGCCAAACAGATAATTCTGGGAGCCCACACTCTGTTTAGCAGATGCTTCCATCTCCAAGGAACTGAGGCAAAGCCTAATTAAATGAAGAATGGAAAGAAGGTCTCCTAGATAAGAAGAAAACCAGTTTTTGGGAGGAAGATAAAACCTGTCTGGACCTTTGGAGTAGTTCAAAGGAAGGACTGGCTATAAAAGCTGGATTGTTCCAGTGAGGACGTCCTGCAAACTGAATGTGAGAAGCCACAGACAGCCCCTGCCAGGTGGGTGTAAGGAAAATCCACAGGGGAGGAGGTGAAGCTGCCGTCCCTTCTCCTCTCTGAGCAGGGAGTGCCATGGAAATCCTTTTCCTGGGAGTGACCGTGTGCTGTGTTTGTTTTCTGGTCATATTTACCTGCACTCATTTGTACCCACGGGCATCAGCTGAAGTCAAGTAACATTCATATGCTAGAGTAAGATTTTGTTGTTGTTTCCTTAGAAATTTCAGCAAGGAAAACAAATGGGTGAAGAAAGCTTGAAGAGAAGAAAAGGAGAGGACAAAGGAAGAGAGGACAGACAATCCATCCAGAGTCATGAGCCCCAAACGATGAACCTACAGAAGCAGGCAAATCTTTTTCCTTTCCTTTTTCCTTTCCCCTCGGGTCCGGGTGTCAGGGGCTGGCAGAGGGAGGCACAAGGGGATATTTGTACACATGCATCAGCTTACAAAAACACCACTGTGTCCAATTTAGCAAAAATATCCTGATATCTCAGCTATGTGGTTGGCTAGCATTCTCAGAAACAGCCAGTTACTGAAGTTAAATAACTGATAAAAACAGACTAAACCCCCAAGGATATGTTGTTGAAGTTATCAGATATAAAAATAATTCAAAGACTTACTCTAAGTTGATCAACTGAGGCATTTCATAAACTTTTTTTTTCTGCATGTAAATTTCAGAAGTCATAGTTGGTTGTCCAGCTCATTGTTTCTGAAAGTTTGTTAGTGTTTATAGCCAGAAAATAGGCACTGGTACTTGAAGAGAAGTGAAAATCTGTCTCTTACAGAAAATTACAGATGCTTTAGAAAACAGTTGTGTCACCTCCTCTCAGGAGGGAGTGGCATTTCTCTTAATTTAAGTAGCCTGGAGAAATATTATCTATGTGCTTTTAGTTTGGTGCCAAGACTGGAAAAATACTGATGTGATTAGAGAAGCCATAGCTATCAGAAAATATTGAGTAGTCCATGCCTCAGTTTCAGTGGTTTCATGCAATATTGTAGGTCACTACAGATCTGGGAGAACATGATCTTCTCACCCAGTGGTATCAACACCACTCCTAGGTGCAAATATTTAAAGCAAGGACAGGAAAACAGCGGCCCAACAACAACAACAGCAACAAAAAAGGATCCCATCCATGAATTTCTAAATCTTAGAAAATTCAGAATTCATCAAGTGCTTGCAAAAGAATGTCATGGCTTAATCAGAGAGGAAAGGGCAAGTTCACCCATTCAAGGTTATATTTGAAATTCACATAGTTCAAAAGACAGTTTAAGAAAAGAAATAGGCAGGTGAAACACAGACAGATGTACTTTTGAAAACAGCAGGAAGTACACCACAGAGAGATCTTGATAAGAAGAGTGAAACTTTGCAAAATCGTTGAATATATTTCTCTATAGAACTTACATATTGAAAGCCAATAAAAACCAGTCAGTAAGGACAATTACTGTAGTTCTGTGATACTGAAAAGAAATTGGTGAATTCCTAGAAGTTGCTTACAAAACCATCTCATTTTACTTCAAGGTGGGCCTGATTAGTGGAATCTGTATGATTGTGGGTACCATTATTGGCTCAGGTATCTTCGTTTCTCCAAAATCAGTTCTTGCCAATGTGGAAGCTGTGGGTCCTTGTTTAACCATCTGGGCAGCCTGTGGAGTTCTGGCAACATTAGGTAAAAAACTCAACAAAGAATCTGAATCTTTGCCTTAAATCTTGATATCTGCTTTTCTGTATACTCTCACTTAACAAATTAGCTTATAGCACCAGGACCAAGATCAACTAAATCCTGCTCTATATATGCATATATGCAGTACTCAACCATAAATTTCAAATGGGGTGTTTCTAGAAGACAAATTAAGTTTCAAAATTGTAAATTACGCTCTATTTGGAAAGGAAGTTTTAGTTTTTCCTGCTTCATCCACTGACTGTAATAAAGACAATAGTCTTCTACTTCAATAGCTGCCAATATGTGAAATTTACTGATAGTAAGCTAGGTACTTTCTGCTGGCTTTCTACTTCTGCAATTATAATTCTGTTATCTGAAAATTTAGCACTAAGCACCTCAAAATATTTCAAGAAGTAAAGCAAAATTTTGAGCATTGTATCAAGTGGGGCAGCAAACAGGAAAAACCTTAATTCAAGATGCCACATACAGCAACAGAACAGGAGGTATGACTGTACTTTAATGCTGAGCTTAGCAGACATTTTATTTCAAAATAGTGCAGAAAGTCTGTTTTTTCAAGTTTCCAATAGGTGTGTCAGCCAGTGCGGTTCTCACTCAAGTGCTTCTTACAGTGTTCATTTCTTAAACAGAAATTAAATGAAATAAAAACGTTTGTTTGTAATGTTTTGGAGAAGTTTTAAATATCAATGGTAATAATTTTTAGACTGCATCTGAATAATTTCAGGGTATTTCTTTCACTTGCTCACAAGTAATTAAAATTGTATTTTGCACATACAGTAAAATAAACAGAAACATGAAGAGAGTAATGGTGCACAGTACAGATCAATTCCCTTCACTTTTCTACCTATAAAAAAGTGATCATCTTTTCAAGCAGTCCCAGGACCAAAAGTGCATGAACTAAACCTGCTTTTTTTTGTTATCCAGGCGCACTTTGTTTTGCTGAGCTTGGTACAATGATCACAAAGTCTGGGGGAGAATATCCTTACCTCATGGAGGCGTTTGGGCCAATTCCAGCCTTTCTGTTCTCTTGGACGAGCTTGCTGGTCACAAAACCCAGCTCCTTTGCCATCATCTGCCTCAGCTTTGCAGAATATGCATCAGCTCCTTTTTACCCAGGCTGTGACCCACCCCAGGCTGTCATCAAGTGTCTGGCAGCTGCTGCTATTGGTAAGAATCACAATTTTAAACAGCCCAAATCCAGAATTGCATTGTGACCTGTGTCTGGCCCCATCCACAAGTGCATTTTCCTTATGTTCATCTTCACAGAGACACCAGAAATCTTTAGGACACAGTCCAGTGAGTCCTTCCCACAATAACAAATTAAACAGCATAAAAAGGATGGATTTAAAATGTTTTTTTCCCCTAGTTTGAGGGTTTTATTATTCTTCCTTAAGATAGATACATCTGTATAATGAATGCTTATCTCTAGCGGAAAAGGAAGAAAAAATAACTGTGAAAATGCTATTTCTTTATTTATCAGAATGCTGTGCAACTTCAAAATGTTTTTTATTAAAGGTACTATAAAAGTCTAATTCATAAATCTGTTTTTCCTCACTATTTCTAAAGTTATCCAAACACAGTAAGCAAAAACTGTATAGACAGGCAAAAATATATATAATATACAAACTATATATATACACATATAGTTTATATGTTATATGTTTATATGTTGTTATAATATACATATATATGTATACACATATATATATACATATATAATATACATATATATATATAATATACATAGACAAAAAGTGTGACAAAAGCAGTGCAGTAAATAAGGGGAGGGGCAACTTTTCTTTAAATTCTGACAAACAGTGTGAAAATTTATAACTTGATTTCTTTTAGTGGTAATTACAATTGTGAATTCATTGAGTGTGAAGCTGGGAAGTTACCTCCAGAATTTTCTCACAGCTGCTAAAATGATCATTGTCACAATCATTATTGTAAGTGGAATTGTTCTCCTTGCACAAGGTAATAAAATTATGTTATTTGAAAAAATTATTTTGGCTTTTGCTATGATGATTAAAAATTCCCCACTGAGAGAAGAGACACAGAAATAAGGCACAGCCCTGAATCTCTTAATTCTGGGTTTTAGTTCTAAATCTCTTGGAAATTATGGCATTTTCTTTCACAGAAGGGGATGTGTGCAAAATGCAACACTATAGATAAATTAATGCAAACTATAAATCTACAGATCTACACATAAACTACAGATCAATTAATACAAAAGGGTGTTCATTAATTTTATAAGTGAAAAGTTTCAAAACATGAGACATGTGGGAATGTTTTTTTCATCTCTTGGGGAGATTACAAGAATTAATTCCAACACTGATCAGTAATCTTCCTCTTATTTGCAGGAAAAACAGATAACTTTAAAGATTCTTTCAAGGGCAGTAAAATTTCTGTTAGTTCTATCAGTTTGGCATTTTATAATGGACTCTGGGCATATGATGGATGGTAAGAAATCTTTATTAACCTTCACAGTTAGAGTTTAACAGCCTTTAACTGGTTTACTCTCTCCCTGTAGAACCCTCTGAAGGCATTAACAACTGACTTGTTATTAAGAATGTCTTGATGAATTCTAGAAAAAGAACACTAGTTTGGGTAAAAAAACCCCAGAACTCCACCCTCTTTTAGTTGCTGTTTGTTAGGGAAAGAAAATATCTTAGATCCCAAAAGGTCAATTACTGCTTTGGTGTTGAAGGTGATTAGATATTGCAGTAATAAGGAGAATATAACAAATTTAATTCCATTGTGTTAGACAAAATAGCTTTCCCTGCAGGCTACCCCATCAAACTCCATTTCTTGTGAAATATATAGAGGTGTTTGATTAGTCCAGGAGAACACAAAAAGGAACTTTGTGTCAGAAATTATAAGGTTCAACTTGCAGTTTTTTTCTTAGGGAATGTCAGTTGGCACAGAGTTCTGTTGGCACAAATCCATTGTTGTTCTAAAATGTACAAACTGCAAAAGTCTGTATATAGGTCAGTACTTTGGGAGCAAATAAGGACATAATCTTGGTCTACCACACAGCAATTCCCATTTAAAAGCTTTTGAAACTGAATTTATTTTAAATAGATTATTTTTTTAGGTTCTGTTTCCAAGCTTGAGTGTCTCAACTCAGGCATGAGACTGCTAATTCAGGCATTCATATGGACTTTTTAAGAGGGCAAAGAAGCTGATCCCTAAATAATTATTTGTGTATGTAACCACCAGGCACTAACATTTGAAAATTTGCCTTTGAACTGTAAATACTCACTCTTCTGATTTTCAGAGTGGATGAATATAAAAATATAAAAAAATAAAAATTGTTTCAATTGGTCTACACACTCTAGCAAAAATGGTTATTTGGAAATTATAATTCACCTTAAAAAGGTTTTCATGCCTGTTTTTCAAAGGCAGTCTGACTTACAGAACCACTCTGAAACAGCAGCAGACTTGCTTTTCTCTCTGCCCCCAGCACACTTGTGCTTTTATTTGAAAAGACTCAGATACTGCAAAGCTTGGAGTTGAAAGGCAATTTTGGAAATCTAAGATTGATTATTCCGGGATATTTTAACCAAGACTGTGTCTCAGAGGTACTAGAGATAATGCAGAAAGAGATGGTGAATCAAGAGCCTGACTTTTGGATAAGAAGCTCACATTGGTTTTGTCCTGCAGTTTTCCCACTTTAAAAAATTGATTTTACATTTTTTTTCCTTTTTAAAACTGAAAAGATTAAAAACAATAACAGAGGAAATAACCTCACCTCATAGGTGAGTATTTAAACCCCTGACTGCTGAAATACTCTATGAATGTTTTTCCTTCCAGGAATCAACTCAATTACATCACAGAGGAACTTAAAAATCCTTACAGGTAAAGCTGTGTAGGAAAGCAGTGTTTTTTACTGGCAAGAAATCAAGCCCTATAAATTTTTCTATAAGCAAGCATATATTTTGGTTTGTTTTTTAAAAGCACTAATATTCTATTATTCAAGGTTTGAGCACTAACAGACAAAGCTAATTAGCTAATTATTATTACAGGCTTTGTATCTTTCCATAATTTTTACAATCCTGATTTCCATAGCTCTACACTTAAAAAAAAAAGTAAATAGGAAAAGTAAGAATGCAGAGTTTACTATGATAACTGTAGCAGTGATCCAGCAATGCTGATGGGGTTTTGCTTTTCCATTCTTTAGAAATCTGCCACTGTCTATAATTATTGGAATCCCCTTGGTCACAGTTTGTTACGTTCTGATAAATGTTTCCTATTTCACTGTGATGACTTCAACAGAGCTCCTGCAGTCCCAGGCTGTTGCTGTGGTAAGTTACTTAATTTTGTAATAGAACATCTGCATTGAAGTCATGTGAGCCATTAAATTCCATTATTTTTTTGTAAGATAGAATTAATTTTAGTCTAAGCTGTTAGTGCCACCTTTCTCCCATTAGCCACTATCATTCCTTAACCTAAAATTTCAGTAATGCCAAATTGGAGGAGTAGTTCTGTCACCTCCAGATGGAATAAAAAAGAAGGAATCAAAAGTAAAGCAGTCTTCAGCAAATACATTGTAAAGTAGTCAGAGGGGGACTGCTTTCCATAGGCAGCAAAAAGATGGAAAGGGAAATAACATCTGAGAGCTGCTTTGCCATTTTCAGTGTTCCCAGGATTTCTGAGAAATGCCATAGGACATAGATCTGAGTTTGTTATGGAGATAACAGCAAATTGTCCATCAGTCACTTCCACCTTATCCTTTTTGGGCTTTTTTTCCTTAACAAATTTGAAAGATAGGATTTTTACATTTTTGCAAGACATACTCTTACAGGTAAAAGTAGAAATTACAGAAGTTTCTGAAGCCATAAAAACCACATCTGCCCCCTCAGTTCCACTCAGTAAATTTTCTGTGTCTCTGAAACAACTGAGATCCTGCAACAATTTTCCTAATGCAAGGTTTTGGGGAAAACAAAATGTGTGACAAACATTTAAAAAAACCTTAATAATAATAAAAAATATAAATATATATTTTAAAAGTATATATTCCATAGATATTAATCTATATTTTATATTTACATATAAAAATAATAACATTAGTGGCATAATAATATATAAATATTGTTTAACAATATAATAAATAATAAATATAATGAAAAAAATATATTTTTATATATATAAAATAGTCTTGTCCAGTGAAGAAGTACAGTAATGTTGAAATGCTTAAAAAATTAAAAAAAAAAAAATTAAAAAATTAAAATAAAACCTTTTAAAATTTAGATCTTTGGTGCATTTAAACAGCTTGTCTGCACCAAAAGGTACAGCAGAGAATGTATGAGGTTAAATCTTGTATAAGAACCAGTCCCTTTCAATACACCTTTAAGCTTACAATCTGAACAGCTCACAGCAACCAGCTCTGAACTATCAATTAACAAATGAATTAACAAAATTCAGCACTGGCTCTGAGCAGAGAGCTCTATACAGCTGCCAGCAGCCTCTGAGTGCCCCAATTCTGGACCAAGCAACATCACTGGTGTCAGACTTGTGCGAAAGCAAAGCTCTTCATGCTTGATTTACTAAAAAACCCCAACCCAACTAAAAACTAAACCGACCTGTCAAAAGCATTTAAATTCAAATTCCTCTGGACAATGTACCCCTAGCTGAGATCTACAGCAAGAACTGACACACCACGCCACAGGTGAAAACTCAAATGTGGTGAAGGACCAGGGTGAGCTTGTCCTTGTTTGCCCCCATCTCAGGCTGTCCCTGCTGATGTTATTCCTCCTGGAGAGGCTGAAAGCAGCTTCTGTGGGCACAGAGTCTGCAGCAATGCCATCTCCCTCCTTCTGTCTTGGAGACACATCCCAAGGCAGGCGTCTATAGCAGAATTGAATTTCTGTGCAGTTTTTACATCTGCCTTCCAATGTCTCCTACAGATGTTGCATCTTAAACATCATGACAAAAATATTCCATTTTATAGTGGTCAGTGAATGAATCCAGGTCTTTACTAGTCAGAGCATTCTTCAATAACTACACAAAATATACAGCATGGATTTGTTGGGTAACACAGCTCAGATACCATTTACTTTACTTACAAAGAGACTTAACATTACTAAATGGTAATTAAAATGACAAAAGTGATTAATTTTAATCCCATTTCCCAGACATTTGGAGACAGAGTCCTTTATCCAGCCTCTTGGATAGTTCCTCTCTTTGTGGTATTTTCCACACTTGGATCTGCCAATGGCACCTGTTTCACTGCAGGCAGGTAAGTCCCCATGCTAAATATCTTCATGAAGGGTGGAAAAATTTATATACATGTATCTACAGACACAAGAACATTCTTCTGATCCACATCACACAAAATGTAATTTGAAATTGCCTGTAAATCTAGCTATATTGTTTAATTTTCAAAAAGAAATAGTGGCCATTGAGGTTTGAAAGTTAGAAAAATGGTCTCTTCTTAATTCAATGAAGGTATACCACTATAGCACAAAAGTTTTTTTTAATTTCTCATCAATTTTAAAGCTGAGAATTGAACAGTTAAAAGCTACCAGTAAAAACATCATTACACTAGCAAAGGTAGCTGAGAAGCTATTCCTTTCTATCAGTTGTTCAGCACTTCCATTTACTATTTAAAACATTTTAAGATTTCAAAACCATCTGAACACAATGTGGCTTTAAAGACCATTTTTAAACAACAGGTTGTCAATACACCTTTTTGCTATGAAACACATGAAAAAGGAAATATTTATTTAAAAGAGACACAGTTGGTAACATTTCCCAAAATAATTTTCAGTAATGATTCTGAAATGAATTTCAAGTGCACTATTTTAACACTGTTCAGAATTTGTTTCATCTCACTGCTTTAATACCGGTTATTTAATTTCCTTCATTTTTAACTGCTACAATCTTTAAATCCCAATGCACATCAAAGAAAATCCTGATGGAATTAGTTGAATATCTACTTTAGTAACACCTTTTAAAGCCCAGGTGCCACACTAACTGCACTGCTTTGTTGTTGTTTTGCCAGACTTGTGTACGTTGCAGGTCGTGAGGGGCACGTGCTGAAGATTCTGTCCTACATCAGTGTCAAGCGCTTAACACCAGCACCTGCCATCATATTTTATGTAAGTATGTATTTAAATACAGAAAAATAATCATCACCTATCACCAAAAATTCTCCAGTAATTCGTACTTTCACAGCTTCTTACAAGCAGTTTTGACACCTGTCATTAGCTATCTAGACAAGAAAATTGCTAAATGCATTTTGGGAAGAAGACTACAAAAAAACCTCCAGCTTCTCTAATTTGAACATAATTGTTCCAGAACTGGACTTTAAAAATCAAAATGGTTAACAATCAATGGCATGAGAACAGAATCTTAAATGAATGGTTAATATTAGGGAAACCTTTCACAGGATACTTGTAAGCCAGCTATCACTACCCTGTTTCCTCCATGTAGGAATATTTCCTCCGTGTAGAAGATTTAGTTCACACTAAAAAAGTCCAGTCAGTCAACACATTTAAGAATAAATCTAGAACAGCTTGTTATTTTTATTTTACTCATTTATCTTCAAGGCAAAACAAGATACATTCAATCCTGTCAGGAAAATTAATCCACAAACACCAGAGGTTTATGTAAAAGGAAGACAGAGGAGTCTCATAACTATTTGAATAAAGGGAGAGGCCATGGGGCATTCCCCCCGGGGTCTCTCAGATTATTAGAGGACACAGCCTCCTTTTAATCCCAATTTCCAGCCACATTTCCCTCTCCTTTCCCATTGGCTGAGGTACTTGAGGGGTACAGACTTCCCACATCACCTAATACAGACCTCATTTCTAATGTGCTTTTTCTTTCTCCTCATGTCTCTGTTCTTTTTCTCTAAGTCCAGAGATGTAGCACAGTCTTGAGTGAGTAACAGTCTGTGTCAATTAGTGGAATTCCTATGGAATTTATGGTTCTGCCCATTGCTTCTTTCACCTCTCCCTATCTGGCCTTATCTACCCTCAGGCCCACAGTTTGTTTGTAAAGACACCTCCTCCTCATTCCTTTCAATCCCAGTAGTATTAAAAACCTAAAAATATATTTTGTATCTTCAAGATAGTTAGTCAACAATAAAACAGATTAATGCATAAAAATGACTTAAAATGGAATTCAGATTGCACACAAAAATAACCACGTGTTGGCAGGAGGCAGTCACAATCTTTAAAGGTGCTGCAATGCACTTAAACCCAAATATTTAAGCGAAAACATTCACAGTTCATACTCTGGAACATCACACATGCTGCTGTATTGAAACAGATGTAAAATTCAACCTTCTTCTATAATAGACTACACTAATTTTTGTTTTCATTTCTAGGGGGCCATTGCTATTATTTATGTTATTCCTGGTGACATTAATTCCCTCATAAATTACTTCAGCTTTGCAGTCTGGATCTTTTATGGTTTAACTGTACTTGCACTAATTGTTATGAGGTTTACAAGGAAGGAACTCAAGAGACCTATCAGGGTAAGTTCTGTGTGGCTTTTCCTCCATTCCATTGATGCTGTAGCAGGAATTCACACTCAGTATCTGGATGTTTAAACAGCCCCCTTGGGCAGTGTCCTTGTTTTTTACTCCTCTTGCCTGAAATCCAACCATTTAACAGCAGATCTGCACCAGGACTCATAAGCCCAAAGCTCATAAGGACTGGGAAAAGATTACAGAATGCTGATTTTCACTTGCACAAAAGCCAAAATTTCACAGATGGGTAACTGCACTCAGCAGACTTCCATTGAAAGAATATCCAAAATAAGACCCCAGCCATTGCATATTATTTATTAAAATGCAAACTTGGACACTGCAATTTGAAATAAGAGATCTTAGTGGATAATTTGGCAGAAGTGTTTTCCCTGCCCATATTTCTGATACTCCTTCCATTGCCCCATCTGATTCCAGAAAACTTTAAAGTAAAAAAAAATACATAAGGCAATAAAAATATTCTTTCATACAGGCAATTTCTGTAAAAACAGCTAAAGAATGAGGAAGTGATTTTATTCTTTGTGTCTTGCAGGTCCCCATCATCATTCCTGTCATAGTGACACTGGTGTCAATTGTGCTGGTACTGGCACCAATCATCAGTGCACCTGAACTGCCCTATTTGTACTGTACTTTATTTATACTTAGTGGACTTATAGTTTATGCACTTTTTGTTCATTTAAAATTCAGATGGGCACAAAAAATATCAAGTAAGTATACCTCAGGTAGCCAGCTCTAAACCCAGTATTTGCTAAACTTGAGATTAATTAGAATGTTAAAGTTCATTACCTGGTCAATCCCTACTAAAGTGTGAAAAATGCCATTCACTTTTGTTAAAATTTTAGAAGTTTAATAGTAATGAAAATAGTAATAAAAATTAGGACAATTAGAGACAATAAAAAGCAAAGAATTCTGGACATCTGGGTGCTTTGCACTCTGCCAAAAGGCACACTTTGCTAACAAAGAATTACCTCTTAAAAGCAATAGCCTATTGCATATTCAGAGATCTCATACATGATTCGAACATTCCTTTCAAACCAGGGTGGTTCTGCTTAATTTCAGCTTCGCACCCTCACCTTGTAAATCAACCTTCTTGGTTCCTCAAGTCTGAGGACTCCTTATAAGGAGGCAATAATTCTGCTCTTGGGATCTTGGAATCTGTTGCTGTTATCTCTATCCAGAGAGGATAATGTGAAGAATTTCTTGATTATCTTTTCCATTCTTAGTGCTAGTTACAAAAAGTATATCTTATATCACATAGTTTCTATTTTAATATTATGCTATAGCCTAAAAACTATATTTACCACACTACTTAAAAGAGATTAATACAGCATAATTTTCTAACATAACACATATAGTATTCATTTTAATATTTGTGAAGAGCTAATCATATAATATGCATTTTTTCACATAAAGCATGTGAGCAGAATGTGCAGGGAAGCAATTTCCCTAGTATGCAGTGGGCTTTACTGAAGACTGGATTTCACTCCTTCCTGCTGAAAAGAAATAATGTCTACTTGAGGAAAAATTAAACTTAATTCACAAAAAACCCCACATCACTGTAGTAGCACAAGGAAACAGAACTAATTAACCTGTTAAGTCAGTTTTCCAGTTATCTGTATTTCAAAACATTGCTTTAGCCATTAACTGAAGATTAGCAGACATTCTTATGCCACCAAATACTGGGCTTTTACCTCTGATTATTAATTTAACTATCCTTGCTAAAGAAAATGTTAACAGCATTAAGATAAAAAATAATCCCAGGGCTGAGTACAGTGAAAGCTGCAAGAACTCAGAATGACCATTTATGAACTGATTGCATAATCCCTAGAGAAACTCTGATATTACCTCAGGCAAAACAGGATACACAGGTATTTCTAGGAGGGTAGTTGGAATTAGCTGAATACAACAGCAACAGTAGTTCTACAGACATTTAAAATCCCATCATTTGTCTCTCTTGTCCCCAGGATGATTATTATAATGTAATAATTATAATTAATTATAATTTAAATTATGTAATTTGAAGCATTATACTCCAGTGGAAGTTTGGAAATTAGGAATGCTGTAGTTTGGATCTTAAGCCTGTTTATTCCCCACCCCTTATTTTTCATTTTGAAATAGGAATACAGATTAAAAAACCAATGACATAGAAAAATAGTTTTCTCACTTAGAGTTTGAATTGAAAGTTCTCTTATAAAGCCTCTAACAATAAATCTTTTCCTCAGAGCCCATCACTATGCACCTCCAGATGCTTTTGGAAGTCGTTCCAGAAGAAGACGTTCCTGAATGAAGTATTTTATACCCACCAGGTTGTTTTAAAGTGCTCTACTGGTTGAAATATATTCAATTTAGTTTGGCGCACATATATATTTGCTAAATTGTTATGTTGGTACTGGTGTATTAGTTTTGCAACACTTCAGTACTTTAAAGCATCAAATACATATAATAAAAGATTTCTAAGACAGACTACAGTGTCCAGCAAAGCTGGTTTCATTGTTTGTTAATAAATTATGGTGTCTTGTTTTCTGAATTAAAGTTTTTAGCAAAGGTGTGTTTTAATGTCTTTACAAGCAATTCCATGGGTGTTAGTGTGAGAGATGAGTAATGTGATGATTGACTCTCACAATGAACAGACAAATAGCATGTTTATAGGTTAAGGAAAATTTTATAGGTTTATAGTTCTGTTGTACCCCCTTGTGTGGTTATCAAGGGACATCTGGGAGGGCTGGCTTGTCACTGTGGTGACATCTGAGCTCCAATCAGGATTTGGGAAGAGATCTCCACCACTGGACAGCGAAGAAGGGGTCATGGACAGAACTTTGGGAGGGGTTAAAGGGTTAAAAGGCCAAATCTCCATTGTGTGGGTGAGCACAGGGTGGGGAAATCCTCTGCTCCCGGTGCTGTAACTTTTTTCTCTATTCAGTCTTCTGTGTTTTTGGCAAGGTTTAATAAACCTTTCTAAATAATGAAAATTGAGTGACCATTTCTCACATTAACATCTCTGAAATGGGTCGCTGTCTTTACCAACTTCAAGCCCCAGGTTTGTTACAGAGCCCAGACAGAGATTGCTGAAACAGACTCAGCACAAGGCTGAGTTTCTGCACTTTGGGGGGAAATGCCAGGCTCAAGGGGGATATGGGATGGGTGGTTTGGGAAGGCTGCACCTTCCTGGTACCCCAGCCATAGGGGGACGGAAGAAGGCAGCGTGTGGCTGGGAATTGGGGATAAAAGGGGTTGCACCTGTGGGAACCCAGGAAATCCCTCTGGCTGCCCAGGGGGCTCAGAGACCTTGGCACAGAGCCCCAGACCCCTGTGCCTTTGATTCAGCCCTTGGAAAAAACAATTACCAACTGTAGATGAAGAATTAAAAGCCATGAAAGTTTAAGTAGAATGATAGTGACTTTATCACAAGGTGAAAAATAGATTTTTTGGGGGTTTTTATAATGGGGCTTACAGAGGGCAAGATGGAGGAATCTGGGCGTGTCCAGCCTTTCTCCTCCTTCTTCTTGGCCTCCATCTTCTGCTGTGATGTTGGCACTTACAGATTGGTTTAGAGTAGAAGCTCACTGTCTAACACAGGTGATAGGGATTGGGAAGTAATTGTAAACATTGCACACGTAGTTTTTAGTATAAAGCCATAACAGTGCCCTGGGGGCAGGCAGAGTGCCTGGAACTGTCCTGCTGGACGGACCTGGGCAGGGCAGGAGAAAGAATTTTATAGATAAGGAACAATAAACAACCTTGAGACTGAGAAATTAAGAGCCCTGACTGCTTCTTCAAGCGCCAGGTTAGGGAAAAGAGACTTTGTGACACATCTCAGAGTCACTCTAAGCAGTGAGAGTTCTGCGAGCAGCCTCTGAAACCTGTGGGAGAGAGAAACCCCCATGGGCTGTGCCCCAGGGGACTCACTCCCATTATCCCAATAAAGGTGCAGGAGTCCTCTGTCTCCTTCATTGTGAGAAACAACTGCTCACTTTGACAATTTAAAGAGGTTTATTAAACCTTGACAAAAATACAGCAAAGGACTACAGAAGGAAAAAGCTGCAGCACTGGGAACTGCCCTCATGGATACCACATGGCCGGTTCATCTTCAAGATGAATGTTTCATCTTTTATACCCTGGGGGTTGCATCAGCCAGCCCTGGCCCCTCCAAAGTCTGTCAGTGAGCTCTTCTTTGCCATTTATCAGTGGAAACTGTTTTCTTGCAGCTGGATTGGAGGGCAGCAGTTGCCCTGCCCCAGTGACAAGCTCTTCCATTCCTCCTGCCCCATGCAAGGCACACATGTGCAGCTTGGAGCTCAGGGGGTGGGCATGGCAACAGCTGCCCTCCAATCCAGTTACAAGAAAGCAATCTGCACCTATAAATGGCACAGAAGAGCTCACTGACAGACTTTGGAGGGGCCAGGGCTGGCTGATGCAACCCCCAGGGTATAAAAGACTGAGCATCCATCTTGAAGGGGAACCGGCCATGTGGTATCCATGGGGGGCAGTTCCTAGCTCTGCAAATTTTTCCTTATTTAGTCCTTTGTTGTATTTTTGTTGAGGTTTAATAAACCTTTTTACATTTTCAACGTGAGCACTTACTTTTCACCTCTTCTTCGCACCATACTCAAAGAGCAACAAAAGCTCCTTTCCTCTATCAAAGCTTTTCACTCTCTCAGAGTCCTTCTACAAACCTGAAAACACCTGGCAAAAACAGAGCTCCCAAAAGTGCCAGCTGATTTCAGCTGAACCCATGCAACTCCCAGCACACACTCTGTTATTTGCACTTTCCTTCTCAGCTCTAGGTACCATCCTGAGCCTTCAGTCTCACAGTCAGGATCCAAATGGAGACTGCTGAGGGAGAGTTTTGAGAGTGGCAATTGTCATGTCCACTTCACAGGTGGCTCACTGGATGTATGGAAACATTTACTGGTGGCTCACTTGGTATATCAGAAGCTTTTTCACCTCATATATGGCAAGTTTGCTGCTAGCTTGCTGAACGGATCAGCAGTGTCCTGCTGTCAGCTTGCTGGTGTTAGCAACCCTAGTGTATCAACCACAAGCTCCAGGAGTAACTTCCAACAGGGTGCCTCATTTTCTGAAAAACAAAGCACTTTCTGAAGTTTTTGTTAGAGGCAACTTTAATCTTCAAAGAGGCAATGGGGAAGCATTCTTTGCTTTTTATTCTTTCCCTACAGAGCTGTAGTAGGAAACCTTTTAGTTTAGACTGAGACTGTGCCTAAAGGCCACAGGTCCTAGAGCTGAGAAGGAAAGCCTGGCTTGCACTGATGCCTTTTCCTTGGTCCTAAAAGTTAAGAGCCAGACATGGTTTAGGGTTTTTACCTCAGTATTTTAATAGGGATTCTTGTGGTGCCCCACTTTGATAAGGTGGAATGCACTGCAATGCACACACACAGTAGATTAGGTATACAATTTATAGACCTTACAAATTAGCATTTCTAACAAAGTGCCCCAATGAGAGGCTTGAATGAATGGTGTGATATTCTCTCATCCTGAGGAATTTTCCCCTGGATGGGTCACATTTGTAGTTTCCAGAATATATTCTATCTTGTTTTCTCAAGCTAGCCTATGCCTTTCTGGCCCTGTGAGGCCTCCAGGATGTTTGGTCTCCTGGCCTAACAGAACACCAGGACTGTGCTGAGTTGTCAGACTTAAGGAACTACAAGTGTGCATGCTAGGAGTGCTGAGGATGCATAAAAGATATATAAAAATATATAAAAGAAGAAACAAAAATCATCTTGACATCAGCAGCAGGTGTGTCTCATACTCTGAAATATTCACCTCCCTCAAGGTACCAGTGGAGCCTTTCACTCTTGCAGATACCAAAAAGCTTAAAACCTCCAGCAGCTGCTTCCTTTTCCTTCTTTCCCCCCACCTTGAATTGCCTTCCTGCCTCCTCTGCAGCCTTTCCTTGGCCCTCCTTTTCTGCACTGCCTTGCACTGCCTTGCTCACCCATCTCCACTTTGACTTTCCTTGCAATTTGTCCAGGTCCAGCCTTGCCTTTCCTTCCCTGCCAGGGCTCTCCTTGCTTTCACCGCCTCTCCCCTGCCATGCCTTGCACACCCAGCAGTTGCCTTTGAAGCCCTCCCTTGCCTTCCATTATCTTGCTCATCCCACCCCACCGGCAATTCAAGACCCCTTTTTTTCTCTGAGCTTTTCCCAGCCTTCCCTTGCTCTCCCTGCTCCTCCCAGGACCCTCAAGGATCTCTCATATCCCAGTGTTTCAGGAGCACATGAGAGGAAACCCTTAGGAGAACCATGTGAAGCCAGATCCATTTTTCTGGGCAGTTTTTGTCTGGGACCAGTGCTTGCAGGTACTGATTTTTGGACAGTACCAAAAGGGAAAAATCCACATTTTGCCCTTGGGCTCTGGGACCAGAATGACAGTTCTTTAGCATATGAAGGAAAATGTGCAGCCCCAGTGTTTTCAGTGTGAGATCAAGGCTGGACAGACTAGCTGTTCCTGGCCTGGGAGCAATCATTGAGTGTGCTTCCCACTTGCTTTGCCTTGTCCTGGCAACCCAAGTGGCCAAGCTGGCTTCCTTGCCTGTCCTTCTTACTCTCCCTTGTGTGAAAAATGTGTATTTTATGATTGGCTTTTCACAAATATTAAGATGAATATTATATGTGTTGTGTTAAAAAGTTATGCTGTATTAATTCTCTTAAGTAGTGTGTTAAATATAGTTTTAGGTTATAACATAATGTTAAAATAGAAACTATGCTGTGTAAGATACTTTTTTTAAAGAAAGGACTCCCACTGAGATAGCCACAGGACTCCCAAATTGTACAGAAAAAAAGAATTTATTGTTCTCTTATCAGAAGAGAACCTCCTCTTTCCCACCTCACTCAGCCATGGAGACACTGTCAGGATTCAGAGGAAGAAGCTGACACTGACCAGACAGAATCCTGTGTTTGAATGGAATTTATGCCTCATGCATGAGGTGTATGAATATACAACACGGTATTGTTTTTAAGGGTTAATCCTCTGTTAACGTGGGTCCTTTTTCAGGCTTATGCTGCCCAGCAAAAGTACCTGGACCATCGGTAACTCTTTGTTCTTATTGTCTTATATTGTCCTAATCTCAATTGTTTAAATTATTACTACTCTAATTATATTACTATTTTTATAACCATTTTATTACTATTAAACTTGTAAATGTTAAAAACAAGTGGTTGGCGTTTTTCACACTTGTCTTGCATTAACTTGCATGCCCATATTGCTTTCTGGTCTCATCGTCAGGCCTTGCATTGCCAGGCCTTTATCTCCTCAGCATTTCCTTGCCATTCCTGACTACCCCTGTCCTTTGCCTTCCTGACTCATCCCTTGCCCTTTGTACCCCTTGCAGTGACCTGCTCACCCATTGCCCAGCTTGCATTCCCTACCCATTTTTACAGCTGGCCCTTGCCTTTATTTCTCCTCCTAGGACTCTCCCTGCCTTGCCTGGCACAGCCACCACTTGATTTACCCTGACCTTGCACCCCTCCCTTGCCTTGCTCAGCCCTCCCCACCTGGAATTCAATATCCCTTTTTTTCCCCCTGCATTTCTTGGCCTTGCCCTGTTCCTCCCAGGACTCTGAACCCCTCCAGGTACCCCCAGCGTTTCAGAAGCTCGTGTGGGGCTGTCCAGGGGAGGTTTGTCCTGGCAGCTTGGAGTGCTCTGGAAACCTGGTGGGAAATGTGTGTTAGAGGTGACCTGTGGATGGTTTGAAGAGTCCTTTAAGGGTTTGTGAGAGCAGAACAGGGAATAAACAAATCAGCTCCAATAGGCTGAAGACTGGCTGCTGATTTTTACAGAGGACTTGACCTCCAGTGAACCTGTTATTGTGGCAGTAATGAGTAGTGATAATTGTGCCTTTTTATCTCCCAAGGCCATTTGCAAGTGTGGAACAGGCAACTTCCAGGGATGATGCAACTCCTTAACACCACAACTTCCTTAGTGACTATGGGAGCTGTTGTTTTCAAGCATTTTCAATTTTTCCTCCATCTAATTTTGCAAAATGGAGACAGATGAGGGCTCAGATGATGAAATCCTGTGTTTGGACAGGTGGACTGAGCTCCTCATCAGGCATGATGGGCATCTAAACTTCAGGAACATCAATCTACCAGCACTATCCATGTCCAAAATAGTGAATCATAAACTCATGGGATGGTTTGGGTTGAAAAGGATCTTAAAGCTCATCCCATTCCACCCCTGCCATGGCAGGGACACCTCCCACTGTCCCCAGTGTCCAGCCTGGCCTTGGGCACTGCCAGGGATCCAGGGGCAGCCCCAGCTGCTCTGGGCACCCTGTGCCAGGGCCTGCCCACCCTGCCAGGGAACAATTCCTTCCTAAAACTTCATCCAAATAAACTCCCTGTCAGTGTGAATCCGTTTTCCCTTGTCCTGTCCCTCCATCCCTTGTAAATAGCGTCTCTCCCTCTTTCCTGTCAGCTCCTTCAGGCACTGGAAGAAAAGAAGGATTACCAGCTCTATTCTTTCACTTAGTTACTAAATTTGATAAAGAATTTTGATTAGAGAGCATTGCTTTAAAAAAAAAAAAGAAAAAAAAAATCGAAAATAGACCCCCCTCCATTTTTTTATGTAATGTATGTTTGTGTGGATTAAAAAAAGATTTTGTTTTGCTTTTGATGCAATTGAAAAGCTTGAAAATGTAGCAGCACACAGGAACAAACTCTCAGAAATATATTTTTAAGTGTGACAGGTATTAAATACATAGTCCAGATTCTTTGGAGAAACACCTATTTGCCATCAGTTTGCCATACTGGGACAGGTTTAGCATCATTTAATATTAGGATTTTTATTCAACTGCTTAACTTCAGTTCATACAGACCTGTGAGAAATATGAATGTTCAAAATATTTCAGCTTGGAGCCTTCATGGACTTACAGAAGTTGGATAGAGGGAAAGAAGAGAAATGTTGTTCACAGCATTTAATGTAACAGAAATTCTACTGTATCAATGACCAGCTGAAAAAATTAAATGTTTTAAATAAGGTCAGCAAGGTTTGAATGCAAATTTATGTTTTATATTTTATAATCCTCTTATATTTCTGTGAACGAGAGGATGGCAGAGAAACCAACTTCTGTTCCAGCTCTGCTCTGAGCTAAATTAAATTTCCAAATAAGCACCAGATGCAAAGAGCACGGTTTCTTAAAGGCTGAACTTCCAGGAACTCATTCTGCTATTGCCATCTTGTGGATGACCTGCAGCATGATGCTGCTCCTTTGGCATCTCTCCCATCCTGCTTTGGTGAGGAATTTTTCCTGATATTCCACATTGCCATGGCAATCCATTACCTGAAGATTACAAAGCTCTTTATCTCAGAATAATTGAATTTATTAATTTCAATTAGCCCATTAAAGAAATTAATCTTGTCTCCATAAATTGTCAGTTCATTGTCCAAGTAAGATATTGAACAGCTGTGAACTGAACTTTAAAAAATATCAGCTGTGCCATAAAAATGGTTTTAATTACCTTTGTATGGTTCCCTTTTTGCTGGAGGATTACATTGTGCTGAAGAAGAATGAGCCATTGCTTAAGGCACAAGGCTTACATGAATCACAAGAGGATTCAAAGTCACAAAGCCTCGAAGATAAAAGTTTTAAATATGAATGTATAACAGATGGTGCAAAACTCAGAGACCCTGGTGCTCAATGGGAGGAGCTATATTATATATATAAAAGAAACTTTCAAGCAATATTGTGGACTTGGCACCTCTCCACCATGGGGGAAAGAACTGTGTGGGCAGTGTTTTGATTTTCTTCTTAAATGTGGCATCACAGAGGCATTGCCAGCCTCTCTGACTGAGCCAGCAGCGTGTCACTCTTCAGAGCCATCAGAGATTGGCTCTCTTGGACAGGGTGGAAGCTTCTAGAAGCCTCTCATAGAAGCCACTTCTGTGGCCCTCCCCACTGCTGCCAAAAATGAGGCTGTGCCAACCCAGCCCAAAGCCTGTGAGTTTTGCACCACAGCAGAATTTTGAAGGACTTTGTGTGCTTTGTCAAGGTGGTCCCCATTGGTACAAAATTAAAAGGGACATTAAAAGAGAGCAGCTTTTATAAGTGCTAAAGCTGTGACCTGAGCAGAAATATGCCACTAAAAAGATTCAAAAGACAAAAGATTCAAAAGACAGAAATTTTGACTTTAGAAAAAACTCAAGGAGTAAGGTAGAAAAGACATAAAGACAAGACATAACATAGAAACGACGTAAAATAGAGAAGACGTAAAGTAGAAAAGACAGCCCCTTTCAGGCATCATACTGTGTATTTTGTCAGCCATTTTCTGATTAGAGGAAAAGACTCTGTCATTAAAAATACATTACAAAAGTAGTTTTTTCCTACCCAGTTTTTTCCCTACACAGTAATTTCTGCATTTCCCACTGTGAGTGCATGATTAGTCAGTGCCTATTCACACAAACTCTGTGAGCTTGCAGAACACAGGGAAAGGAGGGCTGGGAGAAAATCCTTTTAAATCAACACACACTGTGGAGTTCCTCAACACTGCTGTCAGAATTAGAGTACTCAGAATTCTGCTAAGGGGAAGGAGCCTCCCAAAAGTTCTTGTGCACTTGGACAGAGGGGCAAACCTGACAGCTTCACTTCTATAATGATGGTCATATAAAGGTCCATGTTATTTAGAATACTCTGTACCTCTGTCCCAGTCTAGTTTTATACCTCACACCCATGGATTTGAAGGATTCCTGATGGAGAGAGCCCCTGGGGAGGAGCAGCAGATCTGAGGGTGGGCACTGGGAGTTCTGAGCTTCACTCAGTGAAGATCCTGGAGCTCAAGGTTTGGGAATACAGGTGTGAACCACACTGGAACCTGCCAGCTTCAGTGGTCAGTTCATGTGGCCATCTCCAGGCTCACCACATTTTGTCACGTGGCACCAAGAAACATCTCCCTTGGGGCCTGGGGCCCTTGCCAGCCCACTGACATTATAATTGTAATTACAGTTATAATATATGTTATAATTATAGTTATAATTAACGTTCACAAAGCTTCACTTGCCTTCCAGACCTGCTGTTACCTCTCCCTGACTCAGTACAATACCTACACACAAGTTAGGGAATGTAAAGCAGTTCTGGGAGAGAAGATTTTTCTTTTCTAAACTGGCACCATGGGTTAAAACAAATATTTAAATTTTGTCTGAAGATATAAATTTGATATTCTTCACTTAAAGATATTTAGAGGTTTCTGAGGTAACCCAGGCAAGCTGTCGGTGCTTAAAACTGACATGAATGTTCAAGTTCAAAATATTTTGCATGATGTATTTTATTCATTGTATTTGTATTTATTATGTCAAAAATTATCCTCTGAAAAGAAATTATTAAAGGGGGCAGTTGTAGACACTTTAAGAGTTGTTTTGCACCTCCATCTGCAAAAAGCTGTAACAGTTCATTGGGATTATGGTTTGCTAGGAGAAGGAGCAAAGATCCATCCCTGGCAGTGCCCAAGGCCAGGTTGGATGGGCTGGAGCAGCCTGGGACAGTGGGAAATGTCCCTGCCATGGCTGGGGTGACACTGGATGGGCTTTAAGGTCCCTTCCAACCCAAACCATTCTGGGATCTCTCTTTGCAACAGATCTTGACAATTGACAATATGACAAGCAACATTCTGGTGCTTTTTTGTTATGTATATTTTTAATTTCACTCTGGTTAAGCTGAGCTCTGTGCTGTTTCCCTCCCTTTGGGGTGATGGCTTTTCTGCCTGAGGTCCCATTGTCCCTTAAACCTGTGCAGGGAGATGGGCAGAGACCCCTCACAAAGGACAAACCTTCTGGGCTTACTGCAGCTGGTTAATGCCCAGGGAGGGACACAGAAAAAATGCTTCTGCACACATATGTACAATTTATATTGGCCAGCTCACCATTCCATAATTAAGAGGTAAAAAAATATAAATGCATGTTTATTTTCTTTAATGTATTTCTCTGGCTGCACGATTTATTGCCCAGACATGAATTACTTGTGTGAATCCTATTTTCCACTCCCTGTCTCCTCACCCCCAGCATCTCTAGCACGCTATTTTTATATTTCTCTGGGATTTAGATCCTATCAAGTGATAGCCACGTGCATTTAACAGGAACTCCAATGATTTCAGCTGCCGGACTCTTTGCATGAATGAACTGCAAACTGAGTTTTAGAACCCTGAACAAGATGTGTGAAGTAATTTTGAATAGCTCCCACTTACATTGCTTAGAAGGTCTGAGGAGCTGTTTATTTTCTGAGGGCATTTTGAACTCCTGATACTCCAGGAACTCAGAATACAGTTTCCATATGAACCCTGAATTTCATTAGAGATTATTAGAAAAATTGAAAGGCCTTGCAATAGAGAAGTAATTGACCTGTTCTGTTCAAATGAAGAACACTTCTGTACAGTTTAATAAAAAGCATCTGTCATAAAGATTATGTCCTACACATTGTGGGAATTCTGTCACCACAGACAACACAGATTAATTGTAATAAACAGAAGTTGCCACTAAAGCTCTCAGTTTATGCCGTCTAATATTGTGTGAATAAATTTCATTTTCTAATATTACGAAACAGTAAGAGTATAATAAATCAAGTACCTAGGTCCTTTGAGAATTTTTGCATAATTTACCAAAACAAATTTATTTTAGCAGTAAAGCTACTAATTTACATGGGGAAGAATGGTTTTCCTAGCGTGATGAATTTAATTTCTATTTCCCTGTTTGCATGAATTCACTCAAGCAATTCATCACTGCTGGAATTAAACTACAGCCATGTTTTAGTTGGGCAGGCACATCCAGGCTTGCCCAACTACACCTGGATGACAATAAAGTGTCTTTCAAAGATAGGATGTGAAATTTAGTGAAAAATACAAAAAATATAAACAATAAGATGCTGCACAGAAATGGAATTTTAGAGAATTTTATCCATGGATTGGTTGTCAACTTCTCATTTCTGAGGTCTAATGGGATATTTTTTATAAGGAATAAAGGTGTAAAAGAGAGTTTGTAAAATGAGTAGCTTTAAATTAGGACAGAATGAACTTTCTCTTCCGATTTTTGAAATGAGTCATCCATCCAAACACAACATGCACAATATGGGAATAAATTATATTTTGCAGTCAGTTCAAGGTGGTTCATTTTGGGACTGAGAAGTGAAATAATACTACTGGCAACCCAAGTGTGAAAGGAATGAATTTGCAGCTTTATGCCCATAGTCCAGCATAAAATAATCCAGTGGCTGCTGGGAACCCAGAGTGGGTGAGTTTGTAGGTATGGCAAGCAGAGCAAGGATGTGTTTCCATGCCTGCTCTCTTTGGAAAGTGCAGCTCCCAGGCAGGAGGCTCCTGTAAGTTGGGATTCAGTCAGATTTGTGCAAGGATTCCATCCTTCCAACAGGGCAGGGCAGGGCAAAAACTACCCAGAATTGTTCCTTGCTCGGTCAAGAAAGCCTTGAAATACTCACATGCCTTTTATTTCAGATATAAAACTAAATGGAAAGCTGCAGGAACGCAGGATAGAAAGCACAGTAGCTAAAAATGGACATTTTCCCCATCACAGGCAGTGTCAGATCCAGTGCTCACTAACAAACACAGCCACAGGAAACTAAACAATAAAGGAAGTTCCCCTTTTTTCTGTTGAGCTGAAGGCAGTTGGTTCTATTTCAAGGCATAACAGTAGAAATTGGATTGTGCCAGTAGATATTCCAGGAATAACACAATACAAAAGAAAAAGATCCAGATTCTTACAGGAATGGACACCGTGATCAGACTGGCCACTTTCCACCTTTTCACCTCCCTCCATCCTTAGGAAAAGAAGCAGAACACTTCATTGTCATGATCCAGAAGTGGTTTATCAGGCCACTGACCTCTCTATTTATTAATATATTATTATTATATATATCATAATATAATAACATGATGCCCTTGTTAAATTACAATGATGCAAAGCTTGTTCACTAGGTAATGACACAACATGTTTGAAAAGCTGTCACTTACTCTATTTAGCACACACAATATGGAAATTAATTTCACAGAGAGTAACTTGCTCCTCTGAGGGAAAAGGACACTGCAGGTATTTATAGACTATTTGATTAGTTCCTTTCAGCAGCATCAAATAGGATGATGCTGGAGCAGTCTGTATTTACTTAATACTGAACCTATAAAGAACCCATCATTTACATATTCTCCTCAAAAGCACCAGCTGTACATTCTTAAATAAAGTCATAAATGGCACTTACAACATTCTTTTAATTAAAAAAAAAGACACTCTGTGGTACAGACTGTGCTTGTACTTCACTCTCCAGACTTTATATGTTCAAAACTCTATAAATGTTCTCAACTGGAATAAGAAGAAGGCAAGTTGTGACTTCACTTGAAAATGAATTTGTTTACTTGTGGAGTCTATGCACTTTCAACAACATTTTCTTTACATATGTTACAGATAATTATTCCAAATATAAGAGTTAATATGTAAAGGAGAACATTAAAGACAGCAGGGTAATTTTTACCTCCAACCATCAGTTCTCCTTCACCCTTGCCAGATTCACACCTGTGCACTGCAGGCATTGCTTGTAATTTAATGCTTAATGAGAAATTGCCCTTTGTATAAGTTTTAGTAGTGCCAACAGCAAGCTGGAGGGGTTCCCTTCTGTTTTTGAAAGAGTGTGTCCCTGTTTCCCATGTAACTGGATGTGAATTCTTTCTAGGGTCAGGATTTTGTTCTTTGCTTGTGGCAACAGAGTCCTGGAACTCCTGGATGCTTTTATAGCACACAAAAAATGATTCTTATTTAGACACATTGTTAAGTCTCCTAAGAATATTTGCCATATTTCTCAAACAACTTGTTCCAACTCCTTTCCTTCTTTGTATTTTTATTTCTTTGGTTTTCCTGATAACCAGTTAGAGATGTTACTGTGTCACTGTCAGATTTCCCCTCTTCTTTTTTTTTTTTCCTTTTTTATTTTTATTTTTATTTTTTCTTTTTCTTTTCATTCTGACTTGTAAGGTCACATCTTGCTTCCTCTGTGGAAGCTTCCAACATACAGAATGCTTCTGCTACACTTCCATAGCTATTTCAAATATCCCAAGCCCTTCTACAAAAGAAGGCAATAATGTCCTGAACACAGTGTAATGCTTCCATTGTACATTAGACTATTTCCTGTATTTTCTTAACAAAAATATAAAAATAAAAAAGGAGAGGCAGAGGGAAGGGACAGGAGCAAGGATGGAGAAATAATTTTGTTAAGGAAGCTCAACAAAACCTCAAGAGCTTTCTAGAATGAATAATTTCAAACCCAGCCTTTTCTGTCCTTGATAATGCAGGGTGCATCTTCCCTTTAATAATTCCTCCCATGTGGTGATTTGGAATTACATCATCTGTGCCGTGGAGCTCTATAGCAAGCAAGACACCCAAAAGCAGAAGTTCTTTATCAAGAAATTGAGCTTTCCTTTGACTAGAAAAGCAAGTCTCTAGCCATTAGTCTAACACATCAAGTCTTACAAAGACTCAGCAGAACAGGCCCACAAAACTCTAAACTTTCTGTACAATGTCTTGTTTTGACAGCTCCATAAATTTAGAAAGCATTGGGGATGTGGGTTGTATTTTTTTTAAATTTAATTTTAAATGTTCACTGCAGAAGAAGATTGGACCTGTGAGAATAAATAATTTCCTGCCCTCTGCACAGCAGTTCCCACCCCATCATGGCATATTAAGCACACATTACCAACAAAGACTGCTTGAGTCATACACAAAAACGTTGGAAAATGCTCAAGACTGAAGTAAAATTTTCTAAATCATGAACTGTTAACACTCATGTTCTCTGCTACAACTTGAATGCCTGCTAAATGGGTGCTTTATTGCCCCAGCTTTCATCACCAGCTCCTGCAGTAATCCTTCTGTTTAATGATCCTGATTTAAAAATCGTTACACTTAACAACTCCTGGTATTTTACTTTCAGCGTTTTGGCATTCAGAACTGCTTAAATGAAACAGTTCAATCTTCTAAGTGACAATAATAGTTCTCATTATACCAACCTGCAGGATTTCCATTCTGCTACATTTTGATATATTATGGCCCTGCTTGTCTATGATCATTAGTATTGTATTAAAAATATACTTAATCTTTGTCATAAAGCTCATCAAATATTGATTTTTTTTTTTTGTTTGGAAACAGAACTTTCTTCCTGGGAATTACTCTTCCTCTACCCATGCTGGACATGGGCTAGAATTTAGCTTCAATCTAAGGATCTGATTGGATCGTGGTGCTATACAAGTGTGTATAAAAATGCATTAAAATTGCCAGTTGTTAGACTAATTCATTGATATTACTCATTAATCTCTGTATTATTAGATAAAAAGTAATTAAAGCAGAAGACTTGGGTAAAGTGGTGGTCTTGAAGCCTGTCAAAGCATCTACACTTGCCTGTTGTCATGATTTTATAGTGAAAAGGGGAGGAGAGGAAAAATTCAAAACAATTTTTGCTCAGTTTTCTCCTTTGAAAGGAGACAACATTCTGTTTTCTGTGTAATTGCAGCATCTGTTTGTCTGTCCAGCAGTTCAGCTGAATTTGACAAATGGGCAACGGTCTCACAGAAAATAAACTACCATGAGTGCTGTGAAAACATGGAGCTACACTGTTCCCAACAGATACAGTTCCATTTGTTCTTTTCTACCTCTTGCTGATTAATAGATAGGGAATAGGAATGAATGAGAGTACTAAAAACAGTTGTGTGTGATGGAGAGAAAAATAAAGAGCGGAATTCAGAAGATGAAAATTAACAGGGGAATGGAAGAAGAAGAGAGAAAGAATAAACAGCTTTGACTTTTTCTTTTAATTGGTGACATTTGAATCACAGAATCATTAGGTTGGAAGAGATCTTGAAGATCATCAAGTCTATCAAACCATGGTGAGGAAATTTTCCAAGCACAGGCACAGGATAAATGAGAACAGAAGTACAGAATGTCTTTAATATAAAATCTTCCTTTTTGTAGAAAAAGCAAAAAGAGTGCTCAGGCCTTGGCAGGGGCTGCCCAGGGAGCTTTGCAGTGCCCATCCCTGCAGGTGTCCTGGGAAGGGCTGGAGGTGGCACTCAGGGCTCTGGGCTGGGGACAAGGTGGGCACTGGGCACAGCTGGGACTCCATGGCCTGGCAGGGATTTTCCAACTCCAATGATTTTGGGTTTCTGTGATAGCAGAGACTTCAGTGACTGTGTGAAACTGATAAGGCCTTGGGAATTTCATGAACTGAATTCCACGGACTGAATTCCATGGACTGAATTCCATGCCCAGCTGCTGTTGGAACGGAAAGGGCTCTCTAGGTGTGCATCTTATGGGTTTCTGTAACACATCCAACCCGTTGACCTCTGCACTGAGGCTGTCCCAGACCCTTGTGGTCTATCCCAATTCTCATGGATCTCATTTATTTGCTTAAAAGGATCTTGGAAAAGCTTTTGTGTTGGCAGTTAAGCTCTGGAAGAGCCTCAAAGTGAGGAATATCATTAAATCTTTCTAGCTACAAGTTTCTGGAGAGCTTTGTTCCCACTCCCTGTAACTCAGTGTAGCCAAGACTTCATTTAGAAGTTTTACAGACCTCATGTGTGCCTCCAATTGGTCAGCAGCTTTTTTGCCAATTACTCTATTGGTTAGAAAAAGGTATTTTACTTGTCTATCAAATCTCTTTATTCTTAAATTGTTTGTGTATTTTCTTCCCTGATTCTCATGGGATAGATCTAGTGTTTATGCAGGTGTGGTTGTTTTTCACTCAGAAATAGATTGTTATCTTAACAAACCATTCATACCAGGATTGTTTTCACATGGGAACTTGCTAAGTGCTAGCTGCACTTAGAAGAAATGATAGGCCAGCCATGGATCTAACATAGAGCCGGACTGATTTTATGAGGCCTTTCTTTAATAATTTTTCTACTTGATTGCAACACAGTGAATCAAATGTTAGGAAAATTAATCCACAAACACCAGAGGTTTATGTCCAAAAAGGAGACAGAGGCTTTATTTGGCTTTATTTGAATAAAGGGAGAGGCCATGGGGCATTCCCCTGGGATCTCTCCAATTTTTGGAGGACTCAGCCTCCGTTTTTATCCCAATTTCCAGCCACATTTCCCTTCTCTCTTTCCCCCTTGGCTGAGGTATATGAGAGGTACAGACTTCCCAAAACACCTGATACCAAAGATTTCCCTCTAAGGTATAACCCTCCCTTTTCATTTTTAATTCTTATGGAATTTAGGGGTTTTTCTTCCCTATTGTTTCTTTCATTTTCAATGTCAAATTTCATTTATCAGCAAACCTAAAGTTTATTTGTAAAAGCAAATATCTTTTCCCAATCATCGATCAGTGGAATCCTTCCCATTGTTTCTTTTATCTCCCAGTGCTGGTTTTATCTACCAGCAGACCCACAGGTAGTTTGTAAAGACAAATCTGCCATTCCTCTCAAAATCAGTTACCATGATAGCACAATCTGCCCAGTGTGTGATCACAGCTAGAATCCCCATTGCTTGGCACAGCTGGCACGTGTGCAGTTAGTTGGGAGCCAGAGAGCTGCAAAAAGGGGTGCTGCTGGGGATGCTCCTCTTGTTCAACTCAGCAGCAAAGTGGCACAAGTTAGAGCAGTGATTTTCACTTTAGAATCCCTTTGCCTTTGGGAGTGCACCTCACAGAGGCTGCTCTTCTGGAGTCTGAAATCCCATTATGGATGGGAAAGCATCCAGAAGGCAGAGGAAGAGCATCAAGGGAGCCCTGCAGGGTTCCCTTGCATCTGGCAAGGAGCAAGGGCTGAAAGGCTCCTGCCACCCTCCCCTGTGCCACCTGAGCTCCTTGCATGCCCCAGCAGCTTCCTGGTGCCTCTGGCTGCAGATCCAGCTAAGACCCAGTCATGTCCAGAGATAAAATCCTGAAGCAGCTCCACAGGTGCTGTGTTGCTTTGTCCCTGTGAGTTCTGCAGTTCCAGTCTGTAAAGCTGCAGGTTTCTAGCCAAAGCTGCTCATGTCATATTAGACCTGCTTATATTTTATACTGCACTGACAATATGTAGATACGGTATTGGCAATAAGTTCAGTCATAATGACCCACATGATCAGTGCCAAGAGTGTTCTCTCTGAGCCTGTCACAATCCCCAGGGTTATCTGGGCCAAAGTACCCCAAGGTAACGTGGCTGCTCTCAGACTGTCATCCATGACCATCCTAAGGGTGTCACTGCCTTCATGACAGGGGTTCAGAGCATTAGCTCTCCAATTCCAGGGGCAAGGGACAGGTGGGACTTCAAGTAGTGGTTAAGGGTGGCTATAAAAGCTCCAGGTGCTTCCCAGAGGGGGAAAGGATCCAGTTCTCTGTCCCGAAAAGCTTCACTGGGAGAAGAGGAAGACAGTGCAGGATCTCATGGAGTTTGCACCATGCCTGGGCAGGGCTCAGCCTTCACAGATTTCTTCCCATAAGAGATTCCTTTCTCTGCTTTATTGGTAAACAAGATGTGCCAATGCCAATCCTCGAGGTTCTTATGGCTCTGTAGGTTCTTCAAAGAGCTTCCCAGTTTCCCTTGGTCTTCTCAAGGTTTGTCTTCTGAAAAATATTTGGATGATTCAGTTTCTTTATCCTCAGCTGAAATCTCAAGGTTGGCAGTATCACTGGAGAAGAAACCACATCATTCCCATCATACAGGTGCAGAAAGTGCCTTTTAAAAAAAAAGGTAATTTTTTCCCCTTAACCTCTGTATTCCAGAACAGGAGAGAAATGTTTTGTAGAATCATACACCAATAAAAAATGAGGGCTATCATGAATAAGGCCATTTGGAGATCACAAAGTTCACCAGTTCAGTTGCCCTTCTTGCCATTTACACAGCAAATGAAGAAGAGTTTGTTGGTGCTTGGCCCTTCACTGACTCTGAATATTCTGCTCACTTTCTAGGTATAAACACTTGAATACAAATATTTCTCTCAGTCACAAAAGAGAACACAGCACAAGCTCTCCAAATGCAGCAAGTGGCCCAGAAATCTTGCAATCTGATTGTGGCAGTACCTATCTGAGAGCTCCAAGTATGGAGGATGGTCTGGCCACAAGCAAAGGCAGCTTTGGGAGGGAGCACAGCTGCTACTCCTCCAATTTCCCAAGTGGGAATAACCCTCCCACCTGTTCCACCAGAGCCAGTGTGCTGCTGGGGGAGCCCCTCAGCTGAAGGGGCCCTGGGGAGATGTTGGACACTAGCCTGTTGTTCAGGTGTGACAATCAGTGACCCATCAGTGACTCCATCAGTGACTGCATCAGTGACTCCATCACCACATATGGTCACAGATGATTCATCCTTTTCCTTTTCTTCTTCCTCTGGGTTTTTTCCTTCCTCTTGCAGTATCTCCTCTTCTGAAGGAAAAAATTATCCATAAATAGAAGACAAGGCACATTGCCAATCCCACTGAAGCTGAGAAGTCCCACTTCCCTAACAGCGGCCTGTCCCAGAAACAATGGATGCTGCTGCTCCTCTCTGAATCCTCATGTTCATTCTCACTCACAGGGGATCATCTCATCCCTTGCAATGCCACGCACATCCAACCCTGCCAAAAGCCCTGCCAGCCTCTCTCACAGCTTTCCCAAGCTTTTCTGCCTGGCCATCATCTTTCCAGGACTACAACAATGTGCTGGCAAGATTCTGGGAAAAGGATCCTGGGAAAAAGCCTAAATGGACTCAACTGCTCAAAACTCAGGAAGCAGCCAGAGAGGCCAAAGTGTTGGTCTGGCAGCCCTGCAACTTCCAGGCTTGTGGAGATGGGTGTGAGCTGCCTGATGTGTGATGGCAGGGGAAACCAGGGGATCCTCCTGGGAGCCAACACAGTGCTCACCTTTCAGCTTCCTGGGCCGGTACTTGGTAACCCCAGGGAAGGTCCCCTTTCCCTTCAGGGTGATTTCTGCCGGTCCCAGATGAGCCACTTGGACCTGGAAAGTCTTGTGGAAGGCTCCCAGCTTTCCTGGCAGATAATAGACCTTCAACACTTGCTTCTGGCCAGGTGCAAGGGAACCCTGCAGGGACAGGAGAGGAGGAAGGGACTGCATCAGAGCTTTGCTGTGGGATGGCTCAGGGGACAGACAGGCTGAGGGGACAGGTTCTCATCCAGAAGAAACCATCAGACCACATCACTTTCTACCTTCCTTGTGCTCAAAACCCTGGGGTGCAGTGTGTGCTCCCAAGCTCTCGCAGGGCTGCAGCCCCAGCACAGCTTGGGGTTTTCCCCCACTTTTTTTCCTCTTTTCCCCCCACTTTTTTCCCTCTTTTCCCCCCCCTTTTTTCCTTTAATTCTCTCCTGGGCTGCCTGACACAGGGCCAGAAGCAATGACTTGTGCTACTCACTGTGGTGGGCACGACCACGGGCACTCCAGGCAGAGGCTTTGCTGCAGTGCCAGTGCTGCAGTTTGGCACCACGAAGGTGAATTCCATGACCCCGGTGTTCCGCAGGGTCACCTCTGCTTTGAGGACTTTGTTAAACCTCTGCAGAGAGGACAGAGCAGGGAGAAGTTACAGACACAGGCCTGATGCTGGCAACCTCCTGCCTCTTTCATGGCACTGAAAGCACACAGCCACAGTGCAACCACACAGCTACAGAGAGGTGGTAAAACCTTGGAAAGGCCAGAAATAAATGAACCAGGGAACCAGGTCCTCTGCACTCTGAGGGGCCACCAACAGCCAGGAGAAACAGAGGAGGTGGCACTGAGATGTGTGAGATGAAGCCAAAAGCTTATGGAGTTAAAGAATGGAAGTTGTTGGTTCTGCATGTTGCTGTTTGGGGTTTGGATTTGTTCAGGTTGGTTTGTTGGGTGTTGCTGTGAGCTGGCAGAGGGACGGGGTTGACAACCTGACCTGACCAAAAGGAAGGAGGATGAGAGGGGAGGGGACAGAAAAGTTGGTGGTCAGAGAGAATGGAAGTTCCTGAGTGCCCCTCCGAGGGGAAAGGGGCCAGGGACTGTCCCAAAGGGGATACAAAGATTGCCCTTTTGTTGGAGGTGTGTTTGCTCCTCTCCAGGGACAGGGAGACACACACCCAGCTCGGCTGAATTGTTACTAATGAACAGTTTTGTTTTGCTTTGACAACTTTGTCCCCATTGAATTGTATCTAAAAGTCAGTGCATTTCTGAGAGGCATTCCAGGAGAAAAGGCACCTGCATGCAAATATTGGCAAGAAACAGACAGGTGACAAGAGAGACACACAGAAGAACACAGGCAGTGCCAGCAGCTGGAAGTATCTGTGGACTTTAAAGTGAAAAGAAGTAAAGTGGTGATTATTGTGGGACATTGTTTTCAGGTACTGAAGTGACTGAAAGCCCAAGTTCCTCCCTGGATGATTTTGTGGATCAAGCCAGAGCATTTGACAAGAGCATCTCCTTGGAGCTCAAGCTTTAGGAGCAGATCAGTGGAGGGATATCCCAGGGACAGGTCCCTCTGGACATCTTCCCTGGGAGCCTTGTGCTCCCCAGGCGGCAGGGTCAGGTGCCTTGGAGAGGACAGTGTCCTGTCCCTCAGCCAGGGGAAGGGAGGGAGGGGTGGGGATGGCCATTTCAAACCAGCTGGGATGCTGGACTGTCTCTCACAGGTTGTGTTCCAAGCCCCAGAGCCAGCAGAGGGGCTGAGAGGGGGAGAGAGCCTGGGATGGAGGCGGCCACGATGACAGCCAAGGAGCCGTGGCAGGAGCAGCCTGTGGTACCTGCAGCCCCCAGTCAATCTCCTGCAGGTCCAGCTGGTAGCTGGGGCACGAGGCCTCCCCGGTCAGCACCACCTCGTAGCTGGGGCCTCCCTGCACGTGGCACAGCGCCCGCACACGCGCCACCACGTTGGCGTGCCCAAAGAAGGTGAAGGTGACCTGCTCGCTCTCTCCCGGCTGCAGCTCACCCCACAGCGGCCGCACATCAAAAACCTGCAGGGAGGGGAGGAGAGATGGAGATGGTGAGAGTGGAAATGGATGCAGAAGAGCAGCTGTGTCCTGAAATAAAGCAGAGTCACAGCTGGAGGGGCCTATTCCCCAAACACAGCCAGAATCACCCTGATCTCATCCTGTGTCCGTGCCACTGACCAGTGGAGGGACCATGGGGAAAATCTTCTCCCATAATCACTTATCCATGAGTATAGACTACATTAGAGTCAACTGGAATGTCTCCTGGCAGCAAGAAATTCTCTCTGCTGCAGAACTTGTCTTTGAAACACTTCTCACTGTCTTCAGAAAACCAGGAAACTTGGAGGTGGGAGCCCTTGGAGCTGGGGGAAGGCTCATCTGACTTCTGAGGCCTTTCTCCTTCTCTCTGACTTACGTGCTGTTCTCTCAAGCTGCTACAGCCAAAGTTCCTACAAAAATGTCCTGAAAACCACCTGATGAGGTAAATGGGGAGCAATGCCCTCCAGAGGGGCTGCACAGGGAGCATCCTGGGGCAGCCCTACAAAACGTCCCACATGGCCTCTCCAGTGAGCACTGGCTTCAGCAGAGCTTTGTGATGGACTGGGAGGGATGTGAGGCCCCTCTGTGAGCAGTGCTGAGGGCCACCAGTGGCACTGGGGCTACAGAACCACCTCCCACACTGGAAACATGGACGTGAGACAAATTCCCACTTACCTCCTGCATTCCCAGCTTGGGGTGCTCCATCTCTGAGAACCAGCTCAGTCCCCTCATCCTCAGTGGCCTCTGAGATGCCCCAGGAGTGGATGACAGCCCCTGGAAAAAGCACCACGGGCTGCAGTGAGCTGGCTGCTCTGAGCAAGATCACGCTGCTGCAGGCTCCAGCACCTCCCACACCAGGAGCAGCTGGAAAGGGGCCTGGGCACAAACCAAGGGTGACAATGTCCAGGCCATCAGTCGAGTGTGGGTCCATGCCCAGCCACAGATCAGACCTGGGCTCCATCTGCCCCTCCTACATCAAACCTGCCTGAGGGAACTGGGTGCCCCCAGCATACAGGCAGGGAGGGTTGGAACTACATAATCTCTGGAAGTCCCTTCCAAGCCAAGCCATTCCAGGATTCCAGGATGGCCACCTGAATTTTCCTGGTTTACTTGTGCATACATGGCAACAATCAAGAAATAAAGATGATTTTGTGCTTCTATTTGAAAACATTCAGCCACACTGTTCATATAGGGCTTTGTTTCTCCTGATTCAGAAAAACTGTGCAGTGTAGAAACAACTGGTGTTGTGTTGATCAATTTCCCCAGTTATTTCCCCATTTTATGTATTCCCCCCCCTGTTTCTGTACAATGGTTCCTCTCTTCCCTGATTTTCCCGCCACTGCCTCCCCTGACAGTTGGTCTCCTTGGTTACCCCCTTCCCCCTCAACTGCCAATCTCCCCTTGTTATGTAATTACCCCTCCCTTGCACTCCTTATATGTAAGTTTTCCTCCT